>NC_044572.1:78064554-78375123 GCF_901933205.1 Camarhynchus parvulus
TTTTTGTAAACAAACCTTTTCTGATTATTTTATCATTGAGATGTGTGGAAGTATCATGAATGTTTGAAAAAAAGCAAAAGAAAAACCCCATTACATGAGTTCTCTTTTAATCACTGCTCTCCTCATGGATCAGCTTCATGTTGGATTGCTCTTGACAATGACATCTTCTTTGAAAAATCTCTTTGTTTGAACAGCTGTTTGCCTGACAGGTTTGACTTAATATGCATTCTTGTTTCCCACTGGCCATTCCAGAATTACTCACTATCAAACAGCCACTTGAAATATACACACCTGTGTCCTATGTTCCTATCATTTAAATAATTCAGATTTAGTAGCATTTAAGAGCCATTACAGTTGTCTCTTTTTTAAGATTAGGTACTTTGGTTTTTTTGTTATTTGCTGTTCTCTCAGCAACTTCAGGGCAGAGATGTTTTGGCTGGTCATTCCTACTGTAAGTTCCCTGTATCTTTAACTAAGTATAAGGTACAACCACTAAGCTAACTAACAAAGTTCAGGAAAATACACAACAAAGATATTCAGTGCAACACAGGAGATCATATTTTGTAAGTCTGAAATATTTCTGTACTTGGTACTTTCTGGTGAAGGACACTAGCAGCTCAGATTTTGATACAAAAAGAACCCATCAAACACCGTAAGAAAATATATTTTTAACCTTATTTAATGCATCTTAGTGCTTACCAGAAGTTGTTATCTTCTTTGCTAAGTTAATTACATTGCACGACTTGAAAAGTACTCCACATTTTTCAGGATTATGATAAGAAACCTTTGGGAGATCAGTTCTTGTGACTAGAGGGGAATACCGTTCAGAAGAAAAATAGATGGGGAAATCTACCAGTAAGAGTCAAGTTGGCAATACAATATCCATTATATACTTGTGTAATTACACATTAGCCGTGAGTGTTTTCTTTCCTTTAGCATCCCTGAATTTGTTAGAGGTTTTGGATATGTATTCCTAAGAACATACATCTCCTCCCTGGTACATAAAGACAGGTATATCGAGATGCTGCTTTCCACTTTTATAGTTTCTAATTTTATTTGTCCCTAGAGTGAGCTCTAAATTGGCATGCTGCTGTCCACCAAGCAGAAGTGTGTTTCCAGCACCCTATGTTCCTTTTCTAAATGACTGAGAAAAATACGTGGCTTTGGTGCAGTGAGTGGGGTTTTTTCAGTCCCTCAAACAGAAAATGGAGACTGTGTGAGTCATATCAGTATAAACTATACATCACTGCTAAAAATTATGGCTGTTTGCAAGTTAAAAACCTGTCATTATTTTTTCACATGCACCAGTCTAAACAATTAAAGTTACAAGCTTTCACAAAAAGAAAAAACAAAGGCATGTTTAAAAACCTACTTCACTTCTTTTTAACAAGCTTAGTTTGCACATTTGAAAAAACATTCTTAAAATGGGCAAATTGCCTATGAATTTGATAAAAATATTTATTAAAAGGGGTTACAATTTATGTAGCTATTTTTTTTTATTATTAAACTAAGAGTACCTCATGTGCTCTAATTGGAAAATAATTACAGAAAGGGTTTTTTAGAGTGCTCTCAGTAAACCAACATTCTCAGAAATTATTATGTCAGAGTAAGCCAGGGGTATGTCCTGACTGTTGCCCAGAGACCACAGACACCCTTAGTGGTTCAATCAATTAAATAAGCTTAAACCTAAATACATTTTGTGTATTTTATACCTTTTTTATCTTTCCAGTTTCTGCATTAAAAAAAAATTCAAAAAATTTAAAAAAAAAGAGAGGATATATACTATGCAGAAGACAAATAGTGATACTACATGCAAAATTCTAGCAGGCTTTATGAGATAGAAACTTAAGAAACATACAAATATGGGTTGGCTCATCTTTCCACCCATAGTATAAAGCATGTATTTCCTTTATTGATTGATTGAATATTCATTTTTCTTTAAGTTTAAAGAGAAATTTTAGAATTAGAGTTACTGTTCCATTTTTTACATTAGGTCTGCAAAAGTTGCTTGCATTTTTATGGTCATGAATCTACCCTAATCTAATCTAGTACCAGAGAAGAGGAAAGATGAACTGTAAGAAGCAAGCCCACCATATGGCCTGACTGGAGAAGAGATCAAGGTGAAGTCAAGTGGTGACTTGTCACATTTTGCCTAGGGACTCTGACATGTCTACATCCATCACATTTGCCAGGTCATGTGATAAAAGTTCATCTGCACACTTATCAAGGAGCACAGAGAGACCACTCTCATCAGTTATACAGGTGGAAAGCCTGGCTGAAAATCAAATGGGAGGTGTCTTTTGCAGTCAGATATACTTTGTGAGGTAGTGTGCCATTAAGGTCAAGACATCGAGAGAAGCAACATTATGTTAGGTTACTGAACTAATTAAACATCCCAAAGAACATCTCAGCGTACACCAGCACCATGACAAAATTGTATTTTAGTATCAAAAATCAAGAAGCTAAGGATTTTTTATTGCAATGCTCAAATTCATTTTAGAAAACAGTTTTCTAAAAGAGAACAGAACTGGTATTTTGCTCTAATAAGTCAACAGATCAGCCTCAAGGTCTTTTTCAGTTCATTAATCAAGTGGACTCAATCCACTCATTTGGAACAAATTTGTCTCAGCTGATGTTCATAAGTGTACCTAATGAACAAGCCTTTGGAGTTGCTTGGATGTGGCTGCCCTTGGAACAAGGAATGTGTTTCTGCCTGCTGTGCAGCTTCTCCCCAGCTGACCAGCTCCTCAGACTCCCACTTGTTGATCGTAGATCCTGTCAGCTGCCTTTGGTCCTTGTTCCCTGACGAGAAGCAGATCTCCATTTCCAGTTTGACCTTGCACCAGCCTTCCTCAAGAGGCAAGACCAGGCTACTGAAGCTCTCACCCATTACCCCTCTGCCAGCTGTGGCTCTTGAACTGGTTTTGGGGATGGTAAAAGCTGCTGCCTTCTCAGTGCAGCTGGCAACATCCCCTAGCTTCTACCAAGAAGGAGACTTTCAGCCTCAGCCACAGCATAAACTCTTTACCATGGTACTGTTCTTAAACCTTCTCAATACATACAGAAAATTTTCAGCTTGAAAAAATGTATCAATAGGAAGGCTGAACTGATCCATAAGATATATTGAACTAGAATAGAGCAGAGAGATCCTTAAAGCAGAGATCCTTTGGAGGGCTGTAGCACTAGGATTTAGTCTGGGCAGCAGCTTACTGCCTTAAAAAAAAAATTAAAAATAAAGTACATATATCTCACATTACTGAGTATGAAAAGGTGCATAACAGTACTGGAAATGCTATGGCCTTAGCCAGTTCTGATCCACTTAGTGGCTGCATCTGAAGCATAATGGCCTGCTTGATTTTGGAGCTTTTGTGATGGGAAAAGTTCTTAAGTCTTCCCTCTCTCTGAAGGGGGAGTCTATCTAAGTAAGTCTTCTGGAAACTCAACACAGCAGAAGACAAGACATAATATTTATTTTTTCCTTTTCTAGAGCTCTTCAACCTGTACTGAGGAAGAGGGTAAATTAATCTTACTGTTGTCTTTAGGAGAAATTTTCCTCCAATTCTGTCATCAAACTGCCAAAGGAGCAAGCATAAAAGCAAAGATAGCCCAGGAAATACCTTCAGATCCTTTACATAAAGTATGTTGTTGTGCTCCAAGGGATCCACATGGTGTCTGACCAAAGATTTTATTTACAGACACAATTTGCTGTGGGCAGTGAAATTAATTTGACATTTTCTGCAGGCCTTATCATTCACTACATTAAACCAAAATGTTCCACAATTCTGTCTCAAACATTAATGCCTCTTCTGCTTTTTTTTTTTTTTTTTACAGTTACAGATTTCTGGGATTATCATTCTCATCTAAAAGATAATGAGCATATATTTTACCTAGCAAATAGGTACTGTACCCTGTCCCATCTCCCAGTTTAGGTTTAGAAGTTGCTGCAAACTTTTATGGATAGAAGAGAAGCAACTACCATGCCCAAATAACAAGGAAACATTCCCTATAAGACAGGCTTAATTTAAAAGCTGGTGGGTTATTGGGATGAGCCACATCAAACTAAAGAAATTACATCAAAATAATAAAAAATAAGTAAATTGTAAAAGTATTATGATTCCACAGGTACTTTTCCAGGAGATCTTTGGGTGGTTGTACGTCATGTGAATAAATGTGTGACAATTTCTAAAGACAAAATCCTCTTTGCTAAAGACAATTTAGATATTGTCTAAAGATAAAATCCACATGCAGCTGATATTTTTAGAACCTTCTGAGACAAATGTCCAAAGCCTGTTCAGATAGGATAATTTTATGAAAGGAAGAAGGTTCAGGATGTTTCTGCCATTTTTTTTACTGTCATCATCTGCAAATATTTGGAGCTGCCAGACTCAGATGCTCTTATCTGATCCTCTGTTCCTAGGGCTTAACCACCTGTTTCTTGCTGTACACCAGCTCACAACAAGGAGTTCAGGCTGGTAACACAGGTCTTTCCTCAACTCACATCTACAGTGTTCAGTACTGACAAATTGCTCTGGAACAAGGCCTGCAGGGTCTTGTAGAAGACTTGGAAAACTTTTTGATCTCTCCACTTCCTGAGAAGATTTTCCAATTAAAAGATTTTATTACTTTCTTAAATCTTCCAGGTGAGGAGTCTACTTGTAATTTGAGAATGATTCACCAGACTGAGCCTGAACAGTGCAGTGGTCCAGGAGCCTGCAGTATTTGAAATGTAGGGAGTGCAAAGACATAAAAAATGCTGGTAATTCCATAACATTGGAGCAAATCCTTTCCATCCGTTGTCATGGTGCATTATTTATGCCTAGGATGAATGGTAGAGTAATAGCGGGCTTCTGTTTCTCTTTGGGAAAACTAGTCATCTGTAGTGATTCTCTATTCTGGCAATAAGTAACTAACCTGTTGTTGTTTTTTGCATTATTCTTCTGATGTTTATTGGTTTGGAGTTCTTTTGCTGTGGTTTTGGGGGTACTTTTGTGCATGTGTTTGGTTTTCGTGGTTTTTTTTCCCTCTGGATTCTTCATTTGTCTCTCTGAATTTTCAGGCATTTCCTTTTGACTACCAGTGTCAGATAATTTTTCTAGCCAAGGCTTATCTTTATTAAAATCAATCAATCATAAAAACCCAGATCCAAACCTAATCTGTGATCTCCTTGCTCAGATCATAGAATAAGCTAAACAACACTTATCGTCCTAATTTGTGCTATCACATCAAGGACATGCAAATGTTGTTGTCATTAGCTGATCAATTTACCCAGTCCAAGTTTCTGTAGGTATTTACATGGAAGGTCCTATGGTAACACAGATCATCTGGAGATACAAAATACACCAAATACATAAGGTGGCTGCTGCTGTCAGGCTTAAGAACAGCCAGAGTCCCTGATGGTTTGTAGCCAGATGTGTGTAGAGAAGTGGCCATAGGCTTTAGGGTATCCCAGACCTAAAATACTGTCAGTTTTTGGTGCTCCCCTACCCATCTTACTGTCTGACAACACTGCCTGTCAAATCTGTCTTTGGCATCCCAGGCCAACCTTGCACTTAGGGATAGATTTTGCCTTGGAGTGTGGAAATGCTCATTTACATTTCAGCTAAAACCCAGGACTTTGGAGAATAAACAGATAGATCTTGTTGCAGTTGTTGGGTCTAGAGACAGAGGAATGCCAGACAGAAATGGAGTTATTTCATATTTTTTTCTTTACAAAGTGCTCTTGCAAGACTGATGAAAAGCTAAGCCTTGTGCTAATATTTGTAAAACAAAGAGGAATTGATAATCACACTATGGGAGAAATTAGAAGACTGAAGATGAACCTTAAAATGAATGAGCAGTATCCATTCCGTTTGCCCAGGGAAAAGTTAAGGGTGATTTGATCATGTTCTGTTAGGAAAATCAATACATGCTGGCCTTTTAGTCAAACAGGAAAAGGTGTATCAGGATTCACTGACAGGTAGAAGTAGCCAGTCAGCTGAAAAAAGGTATATGCTTCTAAAAGTATAGATATAGATAATAACCTAAAATTTTCCCCCTCAGTTTCCCTAAAAACTGTTAAAGAAAAAAAAAATTAAAGGGTCAACCCTATAGTCTTGACTGAAATTAGAAGTGTAGGAGGAGAAGGGACTCCACTCAAAGGCTGCAGGTTTTAATGCTTGGCAAGAAACTGGGAATTTCTAATTGCTGGCAGCATTTCAGAGGAAACATTTGCTTTGTTACTAAATTACATGCATCTAGCGCACTGAAATTATCTACAAATATAATTCCTTTTTTTTAACAGCTTCAAAAATATAGCTGTCATGAAGCCACTCTGTTAAGACCCATGCATTTTTCTATTAATAGTTCACAATTATGACTCACAAAGGTACAGTCAACATACTGATATTAATTTATGTAATAAACTCTTCATCAAAACCAGTATTTTATGGACTTAATTGTACTGGAATTTTGTTCAGGTTTATGTCTTGCTTTGAAAAGGACATTAAGATAAATAGGCTGGTGGCTTTCCACACAGATTGTGTTCTCTTTTCTTTTTATTTAAATCATATATCTTACTTCCTTCCCCTCTTCTTGCATTTCCAAAGTGCTGGGCTCCTAGCAGCTGTAACTCAAACAGCCCTATTTGATCCTAAATATATCATTCTTATTCTGTGCAGTACACTCTGGAGCTCTAGTTGAGTTACACTTGCTGGACCAAATGTTAAAACCCTTTCCTGACTAGCACTGCTGAGAATTGCATTTATTAAGCCACTCTTACAGTCTGAAAAAAATGTCTTTCATTCCTTTTACAGATATGCCTGTAATAACATTTCTAGTTTGAACTATCACACCTTTTTTTTCTTCCTGCCTTTGAATAATTCAAAGAGCAGTTCTATGTCACAGACATTTCTTTTATGAAAAATCCTCTCTTAGGATTTTCCTGCTGAAGCTGAGAAGTTCAGCAACCAGACATAAACAATAGGTTATCTGCTGCTGTGGAATGTAACAGGTCTGCCTGGATTGGCCCAGTTTGGATGTTTGGAGTTGGTGACCAATCCAGAACTGAGATCTCTCGGACACAGTCCGAGAGAGCTGGTTTGTTATGATTCTTTACTTTTCTTAGGTAGCTAGCAGCTTCTGGAAACTCTCCGTTTTCTTTTTCTTTTAGTATACTTTAAATAGATGTTTATATCATAACGTAATAAATCAAGCCTTCTGATCATGGAGCCCATCTCGTCTCTTCCTTCACCCCAAAACCCTTGTGACCACTGTCAACAGTACTATATAGAAAGGCAGGACCTGTGGAGCTGTCCAGAGCAGAACTAAAATCTTGTGTAGTTTGCATGGGTTCTTGAAAAACCAAACCAAACATGATCTGGCTACATCTTTTGTCCAGCACTCATGGATGCCTTGTGCTACTAAACCAGGGAGAGCACCCGCTGGCTACTGAACAGTTTTGCTCGTGTTCCCATGACTCTGGAAGGTCTCAGTTCCAGATATCGCTACCTGCAGCTTTCCTGAGTTGTGCTCACACCACGTGTTGTGATGTGAAGAAATTCACCTTGTTGGGTTTGCTCCGCCTGTAAGTTTGATTCTCACTTTTCTCCTTACTTAGAAAATGTGTTGAGGTTTGGATATCTGTCATTGAGGACTCTCAAGGTCCCATGCTCAAAGCTAACCTGCAAAGGCTAATGAGGGGGTGAGGTATTTCTCTGAATAGACCTCTGGGCTTTTCACAGCCTGTGAAACAAAAGCATGCGGCTTCACTCATGTCTTGTTCAGAACTTCAGCAGAAGGTGGCTGAAGTGTTTCTTGGCTGTATCATCCTTGCTACAGCAGCAACAGAACCACTGAAAATGCCAAACATGGGGACCCAACCAACAAACAAGGGGAAGCCATCAATACAGGAAAGGCAAGAAACCCCTCTTCTCTTCTGGAGAACCCTCCCAGTGGTGAGGTCATCTGTTTTGAAGGAGCAGCTGAGAGCAGCTTCAATTACAGTAGTCATGGTCAATTCATGTACCCTGTTACAGGCTGCAGGGAAGAAGAGCTGCAAGTACACTTTCTGTGCCTATTACCCTGGGAAGTGTTCACATCTCCAGTCATAGACTGGCAGTTCAGACTAAAAAGTATCCATGCACTTGCTAAGTCTTCCTCCATGAATTTGCTTACTTCTCCTAGCCATGTCTTCTCCATACCTCCTGTTGCCCTTAGATCACTGCTTGAGCTCCATGTAACTCCTATGTGAGGTCCAGAATCACTTCAGGATTGATTTTAATATCTTACCTTCTGAGCCGCTTTCTTCAGACCCTTTTGCTCTGTTCTAATCCACATCCTGCAGAAATACAGGCATGTGGGACAGCACATTAAAACACCAAAGAGGGAAGACAACAAAAATAGATTTTACTTTCATTTTTCCCTTTTCCCCCCTTCCATTAGCATGGATAGAAACTATATGGAGCTGAACGGATGTTTATAAAATTGGTAATTAACATGTAACATACCAAGTGTTTTAGAACTTATTTATCCCAAGCCAGCATTGGAGCTGGTACATCCTAGAAAGGGAAGACTGCAGCCAGTGAAGGATTCATACTGAAGCATAGAGAGGCAGAGAGAAATCACCAGATTCTGACTTCACAACCGCCCACTCTGCTCATTGCCTCAATGATGGCACTGAGCATGACCTGTGGTGATAACAAGAGAGGGGAGTCTGGAGTGAAGTTGAACCTGGAAAAGGGGAGGGGTGTTTTTTCCCTAAGCATTCTAATGTTTGTCTTTTTTTTACGTTTCCCAATACCTAAATCTGTAATTAAATACGAATGCTAATTGGCAATAAATTAAGTTAAATTTCCTTACTCAAGTCTCTTTTGCCCATGACAGTGCATGAGAAGTGATTTCCCTATCTTTATCATAGCCTAAAATTTTCTTGGTCCTCCTCTTCCTGGTTTTGTCTCCATCCTGCTGCTGTGGGAGTGAGTGAGTGAGTGAGTGAGTGAGTGAGTGAGTGAGTGAGTGAGTGAGTGAGTGAGTGAGTGAGTGAGTGAGTACCTGTGTGGGTACTTGGCTGTTGGCTGGGTGGAATCCACCACTGCAGGCAAGTGTGACAACCAAAGATTTGCCAGGAGAACAGAGCTTATTGAACTGCATTTTCTGATGCTTGGAAGACATCTAAATGACAGCTAAAGAATGCCTTCATAGCTAAATGCTGTATTTGTTATCTGAAGCTCTAAAGATGTCAATTTTCAATATTTTTAAGATCACAGAATAGCTTGGGTTGCACAAGTTTAGTTAACTTAGTTGCCTCCCCATTTCAATAAAGCCTTGAACTATGGCCAAAAGCTTCACTAAGAGAGGAAGCTGTTTTGGTTAATTGGCTTCCCAAGGCATTTAACCTCAGAATTATGCAAAACTGGGGTATGTCAGAAGATGAAAGCATCTGGGACCCATTCTATTTCTTTCATGCTTTTCATTTTTCCCTCCCAGCAGCACTGTTCAACACACACAGCTTCCAGCAATGTTCCAGCCACCCTCCTCACTCATTGGCTATGGCTGACACAGAGCTGACCCAAAGCTCTGTGGTTCATCAAGAGACGTGCAAATCAGCCAAGCCCCAGGGAGAAAAGTGTTCTGCGTTTATCTCCTGTCCCCCCAGGTACACCACATCCTGCCTCTGAGGCATGTGGGTCTCCTTGGATATTTTCTGACAAATCTTTCAAAACGCCTCTGCAAGGCTCCCTGCTCCATACCTGGACAAAATCAGGGTTGCACTAACACCACAGAAGATGCTGTGAATACAAATGTCACTCAGTGAGGCAGAAGCAACCCCCCAGCCCAGCAACCATGCCAGGCTCCTCTACAAAATAATTTCAAGGGACCATTACAGAGTTATATCCCACCCTCTGACAAAAGCAGACCCAAAATGAGAGTTCCTCTCCTGCCAGGGAAGCCTTCAAGCACCCTGAAATCCTCACAAAAGAAGAGGGAGAGACCAGGTCTTCTGTGGCACCAAAATTCCAGCTTTACATTTTCATGAAAATCAGGAGCTTTTCATAAAAATGAAGCCCCCAAAAAACATCTGTGCTGTAATAGTACTAACATAAAAGGGGCTAAGGTGGGACTATTGTAATATTGATGAAATGTAAAGAAACAGTGAAATCCAAATCCTAGGGGGAAAAAAAAAACTGGGTCTTTTCTATGCTTTGACTGGACAAATCTTTCTTCTGGTCAACTGAACCATTTTGAATTCATACATATGCCTTAAATCTGTGCTTTACACAAGTTTAAAACTGCATTTGAAAACTATTTCCTAGACATTGAACTCAACACTCTGAGCCTAAGCAGGAGAAGTTGGCAGCAAAAAAAACCCACACTGAGCAATTTTTAATTAGCTTCAACTTAGTAGCCACAAACTAGACAAGAATCAATTTCAGTGTTAGAGCTGAAGAATGAGGACTGACAGTATATCTTTTGGAGTTAAAGTGAAATATTGGATGTGGTTCATACATTTTTTGAGATGCAGTTTGTTAAAAAGATGACATTCAAACTGCAAGACTTTTTACCCCGTTATAATAAAATATACACTTTTCTTCAGCTGCTCTGTTAAACTCTTAACACACATTTTCAGGTTTGGGGGAAAATCCAAATCCAAATCCAACGCTGAGGCTTCAGTACGGTTTCTTCTTCTTGCTAAACTAAAAATAGTAAATAAGTACCACATCCTGACTTTAGCTGCCTACAACCCTGCTTTTAAAAATATTGGTAATGACTGTGTGCTTCTGGATTTGAACAGAAATTTGTCTCTGACACTGACTGGAAAATATCCTGCAGCTCCTGTCACTTACATAGGTAACAGTTTGTTTCAGATGCACTTTATTGAGGATGATTTTATTTTTTTATGGATTTTTCTTACATACACACATCCCCAAGTATATATACATATACATACATATATATATATATGTATATGTATATATGTATATATACTTGGGGATATATATATACACACATACAAACACACATGGTTAAAACTCAGTGCAACCCCAAACCTGTCTCAGTGTTTCTTATGAGCCTCTCTGCATTTATGTCTAAGACTTGTGATTATCCTCACCTGAAGCTCCTCTATTTTCACCTCCCATTTCTGTTCCTGGCATGATTTGGCTGGCACCTCTGACACCTGGTAAGCCAGCAGATCTGTTTCTGTATGTCCTTTCCAGATTCTTGGGACAACATTAATCTCACCTAACTTCAAGTATCTAGAGCAGAGAGATTTACGCTGATCACTGCCAACTCCCACTACAGTCAGTGAAGAGAACCAGTCCCTTCTAGAGACCCACCCCTCTGGCTGTCCATGTGCCCCTGCCTTCCACTGACAAGGCAGAGAGCCCTTTCTTAGGTGACCTGGTTCAGATGCAAATATCCAAACTGGCGAGGTATACTCCACTGTCTGTTTTAGATTTTTATTAATTCCCTGCTGTTAATATGCTCAAGATCACAAAAATGTACATTTTCACAAGTTATCACTTTCAGCTGGGACACTTTTGTATTCCTAAACACAAATAATATGCAAATCATTAAAAAGCCCACTACAAAAATACATACTTTTTATGGTATGCCTGTTTGTTCCAAAACAAGAATAAAATACAGACAAGTTTATTGATAACTGTCAATGTTACTGTTGATGCAAAATAGATAATAATACTCTACACTTAAGTATTATAACTTTTCCCCATGCAGAGCAGAACCAAATCTAAAATAAGAAAATTATTTCATTCAGTGAAAAAACTTTCTTTTAATAAATAAAAGTACTTGCTATGCAGGTTTTGATGAGATGAAATTATTACAGTTATCAAGCCTTCTTAATTAAAATCTACAAATCATTCAATAAAACTGAACTCAAACTTTCAGAAAACAAAACAGCTACAATAGAGAACTCAGGTGTTTGTATTTTTAAATATATATATATACATATACACACAAATAAAACGAGCATAAGGGATAAAATAGCTTTTCTTTACACAAAGGAACTGAGCACACTCCACTGACTCCAAGCATTACCATGAAGATACTTCATGCAGTTGCTTTGGCTCCTGCAGGCCCTGTTCCCATTTCTGCTACGGGCTTGCATTTTATCCTCAAGGTTTAATAAAACAAACCTGCCTGTCCCTCTATATCTCTAGGATACGGAAAGGAGAGGCTTTGTTTCTTAATAAATCCCACCCTCTTCAATATAACCATTAGCCTGTGGCATTGTAAGCTTTTCACAAATATTTTGCAAGATCTAATACTTCTTCAAGTTAAAGACCCTTATTTTGAAATAATCAAAATGCATTGATTCTTTTAGAAAACAGAAGTCAACAAAATGTTCCATGTAGGAACGTAAATCTCATTCACTTGTCCTGGACAGACTTCTTCAAACACAGAGGTCTAAATTAAATATATCAATCTTAGGCAAGGAGATTAATACATAATCAGAGGATAAAACATATATGCAACACTGCTGAATTCATATAATGCATAAAAAATTAGTATTTTCTGAAAATGCAGTGTTTTGACCTGTATTCCATGCACAGCTTTCTCAGATGAATTGCAAAGGAAATCCTGGCAGGTAATGTTGAAATCAGCCCTTAAAGGATTTACAAGTTGACCAAAGCCATACACAGCCACTGGCTGTGACTCTGTTGGGTGCTACCTATTAATGCTGCCCTTTTTACCTTGGAGAAAGCGATGTACTTTACTCACATACACAGGAGATCTTCCATTCATCTGGCACAGTATTCCTAGGTGCTGATTTTTCCCCCTGTGTAACAGTTCTTCCCCTTCAGGGAGCACCACTG
Source organism: Camarhynchus parvulus (assembly GCF_901933205.1). Classification (NCBI taxonomy): domain Eukaryota; kingdom Metazoa; phylum Chordata; class Aves; order Passeriformes; family Thraupidae; genus Camarhynchus; species Camarhynchus parvulus. Next base: position 78,077,367 of record NC_044572.1, read on the forward strand.
GGTGCAGACAGCTCCATTTCCCATGTCTGAAGTTAAGTGCAACCTGATGCTGCTTGCTGTGCCCATCCCTGGAGAGAGGTGCTCCGGCAACAAGGGAAGCCAAGTGGATTTCAAGCAGCCATGCAGAGGCCCCAGTTTATATCCTTCCATCCAATGCAAGTTAAATAGCATGGAATATAAACTGTGGGATCCTGGGATTTCCCTCCTCTGTGAGTCATCCTACCCAGCTAGAGACAGACACGAGTAGGGAAAGGCAGTCATTGCTTTAGGCACTTGAGTTTAACCCATCTATGGATGTCAGAGTAAACCCTTAGGCTAGCAACGGAAAACTCAGCATAACCTTTGCCTTCGTTGTCAGGCAGTCCAATTTTTTTTGTCTGACAATCCTCAAACATCACATTTTTTTGCCCCAGACAGTATAGCAATATTTTTTATGGTTTTTATGGCTGACTGATGGTGAACTGAGCTGCAATGGGAAAGCAAAATGTTTACACAATAAACCCATAAACCATTTTGTAATCATTAATGAGCATTCTTAAGATTTTACTGCGGCTGATTAGAAACTAATTCACTGGAATTGGTCATTCACTATACTATACAAAGGAAAAAAAAACACGGGTCCTTCACGTTCTGAAAAGGGGGATGTGATAGTAGCGGTCATCCTCAGTCAGGAGAGAAATCTCATTCCATTCCCTTCGGTATTCATCTGGATACTTTACTTGAAATTCCTCTGTATTAAACCTATGCAGTCTGTAAACTCGTATCTTTACTTCAAGTAAGTATCCAAGAAGAAACAGGTCAACCTAAAAATGAAAGAAATCCAGAAGACATTTATTTCTAGGCTTCGAAAACTAAACTGAAGATAATCCAAGTTAAGGCAAGTCATTTAGCTTCAAAACAGTAGACAAGGAATAAAAGGGGCCCTTTTCCTAGTGGAGTAAAAACATTAAAAGCTTGAGGACATTCCCAACAGCCCTTCCACTTCTCTTTTGCTTGTAGAAACATTTGTCCTCTGCCTGACACCATACATAACCTGCTCCCCAGCCAGCTCTCACAGCTGACTGGGGAGCAAGAAAGGAATAGCTGTTACCAAGACTGATACACCCTGAAAAAATGGGAAGCCCGCCACCTTGTGATCACTTGCTACATATGGAAAACATTACAGTGAAAGCAAAGAGTTTCTTGGTACTTCACATATATGAAACTGGAGAACTGGCATCTTCATTGATACTTCTTGCAACGGATTGCTTAATCAGGAAAAAAAAGGTTTGGGAAAAGTTCATATCCTTGGGCATAGCCAGACAGAGCAGAACTTGCCCAGTTATAATCAAACTGCTCCTAAATTTTTCTGCATCACGTAACAATTGACTTGATAACTGAAATTGATTGTAAAAAACAATTTCAGCTATCGGAAAGTGAAACCATTTGCAGAGTGGCAGTGCGGAGTTTATAGTCAGCACTGAACTTCTCACTAATTATAAAACAGGAAACAAAAACCTTAACTTATAAATGTGATTAGTAGAGTTCTTATTACCGACTCTTAAAAGACATTAGATCTCATGAGAACCAAAGAGTGGGAAGAAAAGAGAGTAATGCTACAGGATTTGGCACAGTGGAACACATAGGAAAAGCAAAACAACTGGTCAAAACAGCATCATCTAAAACTATTTTACATATCAAAGTTATTACTGTTCTAAACTATGTCTTATTGATAACCTGTAGCATTTATTTTTGGGGCACGCTTACTGCAGGTTTTTTTTTCCTGGAACATAAAAGGCTATCCTCAGTCCACTTCCCCACATCTCAAAGAAAAAAAATGGGCCAGCTATCATGGATGATGTATAATATAATCACCTAATCACCAAAAAGATGGAGTAAGTTTTGTGATTTTTCATCTATATCCTCACCTGGTCTAAGCAAATAGAGTCACCTATGGAGTTCAGATGATTCATCATGAAACTCAGAGGGTCAGATGAAGAGTCACGAGCAAAGAGAAGGCTAAAAAGGTTGTGTACGGGTTTGTCCCTGCTCTTTATCTGCTCATAGGCTTCGACAACTTCATAGAGCATGATGAATTTTATGGCCTCATAAAGTTTGTATTCCTTGCTTTCATCAGAAAATAGTGTATTACACATGCTTCCTCTTTCTTCATGATCTCTTGTAGCACTTATTTCAGCCCACTGGAAAGCACAGAGAAAAAGAAGATTATCAAAATTATTAAAAATTCTATTTAACACAAAAGATTGCAAAACAGGAACAGAAGCCTGGTCTAAGTGTAAAGCAGCGATTAATCGACAGAGCCCAGGCACAACAGCATTTGCAGGCAGCAGCTCCCAGTCTGATCAAGGCCAATGGTTTGAGGTACAACAAGGCCAAGTGCTGGGCCCTGCCTGGGTGACAACAACCCCCAGCTGTGCTACAGGCTGGGGACAGAGTGGCTGGAAAGTGGCTCAGAGGAAGAGAGTGGAAAAGTGGGGGTACTGGTCAACAGCCTCTGAACATGAGCCAGAGTGTGTCCAGGGGGCCAAGAAGGCCAATGGCATCCTGGCCTGTACCAGCAATGGTGTGGCCAGCAGGAGCAGGGCAGTGATTGTCTCCCTGCACTCAGCACTGGTGAGGGCACACCTCAAATCCTGTGCTCACTTTTTGTCCCTCTCTGTGAGAAGGACATTGAGGTGCTGGGGCATGTCCAGAGAAGGGCAGCAGACCTGGTGAAGGGTCTGGAGCACAAATCTGATGAGGAGCAGCTGAGGGAGCTGGGGGTGTTTAGCCTGGAGAAAACAAGGCTGAAGGGGAAATCTCATCACACTCTACAACTACCTAAAAGGAGGGTGTAGCCAGGTGGAGGGTTGGTCTTTTCTCCCAGCGAACACGTCATAGAACAAGAGGAAAAGGCCTGAAGTTTTGCCAGGGGAGATTTTGATTGGATACTAGGAGAAAATTCTTCATCAAAAGTGTTGTCAAGCATTGGAACAGGCAGTCCAGGAAGTGGTTGAGTCACTGCCCCTGGAGATATTTAAAAGTATAAATGTAGCACTTGTGGACACGCTTTAGTGCTGGGTTAGTGGTTGGACTTAATGATCTTAAAGGTCTTTTCCAAACTAAATGATTCGATGATGATGGAGGTGGGAAAGGCAGCAAAGAACCCTGTTAGTAAAAACAGGCAAAAATACATCTCACTGGCCAAACACCATCTTTACTAAAAAAAAAAAAAAAAAAATTAAGCTGGGAGCTATGCCTCATGCCCAGTAATAGCATAAGGCACCACAGAGTTGCTTTGAAATAATTTGTTAATTGTAAGAAGGATTTATTCATTCTTTTAACTTGAAACTTTTTTCTTAAAAATGCAGATTAAATGCTTCATGCACTACCATCAGCTAAAAGAACTACAACAAGCTGGAAATGAAAGCCAAATAACCCAACACTGGGAAATGCAAAGAGCAACAAGAACAAAATGATAACTGCACATAACTACCAGCCCATCTCAAGAAGATGCAGCTGTCACTTGGCACAGCAAGGGTGCAGGCAAGGGACCAAATCATCTATTTTCATCCCCTCTTTTTCTTTCTCATGTTTTGTTTCTAGAGCTTAAATTAGTCTGTTTGGGGTTTTGTTTTTGTTTTTATTTTTTAATTAACTAATTTCACTGCAGATGCAAAGAAAGTCCAGAGGAGCTAAAGAAATGTGCAAGGTCTTGACAGGCCAACTCTTTATCTCTTCTTCAGGAGGCTTTGGAGCTACTGAATCTCCCCACATTTTAAATATTAATTATATTAAATAAGAATATTATAATATAATTCTTATATTAAATATGAATTATAGTCCTGGGTTGGGGATGATGGCAATCTGGCAATGCTAAGCAGAGGGGGCAGTGAGGCTGACAGGTCTTTGCAATCAAGTGCAAGCTTACAGAGAGAAATTATAGCAAAAATGGATAATCAAAACATTTAATGGGGATAGAATCGTTTTAGGAGAAAATGCACTGTTTATTTACTTCTTTCCAGCTGGAGAGGGAATCTAGAGGCATCTCATACACCATGTTTACTTTTAATCAAAATGATGAGATACTTCAGGAGCCACTAGATGGCAAGGACTCACTGTAGGGACGGTGGCCTCCCTAACTTGCAGGGAACTCCTGAGTACTTGGCCTAGTGGATCACCAAAACCTGGATTCCCCTGCAGGAGAGATGATGGCCTTCCCAGCAACTCAGCAGTGTGAACCCGGGAGGGAGGCTGGCTGCCCCACTAATATGCAACCAGGAGAAGTTCCTTAATTCTGTCTGAACCAAATTCTCAAGGCTTTTATTCCTCCCAACCATTTCCTAGATACTCACGTTTGTCTTTAAGGCCTCCATACATTTGCGCAGCTTCCCAAAGGCATTGGGACCCGTGTATCTTTCTGGCCCAAAACTGTATTGCTGAATCCAGTTACAACCTTGAGAATACAAAAGCTTTTCAGGGAGCTGGGAAAAAAATAAAAGGCAAGCTCATCATAATCATAACAAGAAGCAGAGTATAAGGTTGTATAAACTTGTCTACATACAATTTACGATGTGGTTCTATCAGCTGTTTGTATAGTTCAAACAACAAAGTAAATGGACCTCACAATTCAAATGCTATGAAGGAGGATCCACTTAACTGCCAAGTCCTTAAGAAACTTTTAAAACAGGGCCAGCAAAAAAAAAAAAAAAAAGATGAAAATATGCTTTCAGCAAAATATATAACCCACACTCTGGAAAAGCTGGATACTTCCAAATTCAGCGAGGTATTTAGAATTACAGACACCTTCTACTCTGCACACGCCTCTCTACAGGCAAAACCTATAGATCCCACCTCCCTGTCACTATCTCCTGATAAAACTCCTGGAGTCCACCTGCTGCTCCAGCAACATAGCAGCTCCCAAGTGAGCCACTGAACTTTGTATGGATATGGATGGGGAGGATGCAAATAACCTGTTGTGTTAAGGGAGTGACATCTAGAAGGGTAGAAGTAACATTCACCCATCCACTTTTACTTTTTTTTTTTACGTCATTTAGACTCATGTTCACATTGGTATATTTAGATTAGGGACAATTTTTCAATTAAATGTAGTTCAATGGGTTTGAAAAACTTATCTTTGAATTCTGATAATGATTCTCTACTTTGACAGCCAGCATACCACTTTTCACATTGAACAAAGCCTCCTTCTGCTGTGTATAGATAGCTACAATGTGTTCATTCAGGAAATTAATTTTACCTTCAATATATCTCTTTCCTTCATCCACGAAGGAAAAGGAATGCCTTGGCTGAATATCTGAAAAAGCACTGCTCTTATTACACTGTAGTTGTCCCTCCTGACTTGTCTCAGGTATTTGATATGACAGCTCCTAAACAATTTTTCATATGCCTAGAAACAGAGCAAGAAAAATTAGCAATAAAAAATATTAAACCTTGGAAAAAAACCCATGTTATTTGAAGTCCAATTCCAAACTACTCATAAGAGGGAGCTAGGGGAACAAGAGAGTATATTTTGAAGATTTATATATGCAGAAATGTTAAACCACCATGTTTTTGTAAACACCTTAGACTGGCGCTGCCCATTGAGAGTGATTCTGCATTCCTTCCAAACCCAGCAACTTGTTCAAGTCTCTGCACTGTCGCTGCTGTAAACATCCACATGGTCAACCAAATTAGAGCAGATCAGCACAGATTTAACCTCAATCATTCTAACAATTTGCACTGACATGTGAGATGCAGCAGCAAAAGGGCAGGAATGAGTATCTGGAGAAAACTCCTTCTGGCAAAAAACATCTCCTTACATTGACCTGAATCCATCGTACAACACTGACCTGAGGCAGAGCAGATCTGGCAGCTCTGTGCTGAAGTGGACAGCCCTTGGTCCAGCTACACACTCTGCATTACCACTGGCTGCCATCTGAGTCCTTGCTGAGACAATTCTGAGCAATGAACTGGCAGAGAATTAGGGAGAGGACAGTGCAAGTCCCACAGGCCCCATCACTTCCAGTTTGCTTCCTGAAGGGGGCAGCAGGATGGTCTCAATTCCTCATCCTCGGTCTGTCTTGGTTACTCCCTCATATCCTCCATTACCACTTCTCAGCTGCACTCTGTCCCCTTACCCTTACTGTGTTAGCTGAGATAGTGAGCCTATTAAACTCTTTCTGCTGAGGGAGCTTCCTGCTGCTTCAGCAAACTTGAGGGCTTCAGAGAAGCCTCTTTCTAGATGACCTGCTTTATCAGCTCACCATCTAGGTGTACCACATCCAGAAGAGAACAGGAACCAGCACAAAAGAGGGAGAGGGACTGCGTGGAGGGATAGAATGTAAGAAAATAAAGATGGGGCAGAAGGTAGCCTCACACCTGAGGAATTGCAGCTGTACTAATCACCAAAGATTAGGAACAGGCCTGCCCTTAATAGGCCACAGCTGTGTCCAGTAAGAAGAAGAGTACTACAAAAGAGTGGGTCAGCTGGATATGAGAAGAGAGATGGAGTTTGTTGGTTGTGCTGCGAGGAGCTGTACATGAGAAATCACTGAGAAGGTATGGGAGCTTTGCAATATGATGACAACAGGACAGCTTAGCTGGACGAGGAGAGAAAGAGGGTGAGACAAGTCAAACATGGGATTGTTCCTTTTGGGAATAGCAAGCATGATATGCTGGATCTCTCAAGACCTCATCTTAAAATGTGCTCCTTACCATGGCAACTTCTACATGATGCAACCAGACATCCACTCACTGCTCCATATACAGGAGTCTCCTTTTCAGGTCTGGTCATCCAAAAGGCTCATAGATTTATCTGAAAGGCTTTTTGCCCAGTATGGGCTTGCAAATTTATTAGAAGTTTTGCTATCTTTTGTTACTTGCTCCTCCAAGTAGTTTTTGCCCTTGCGTGTTGTTCTGTGAACTCTTGGTACTGCTGCATTCCTGCATTTAATGTGGCAAAACTGGATCTCTTCTCTGTTCATCACTTGAATGCAATTCCAGCTTTTTGAAAACTATCTTCTTTTTTCTACAACCCCTTTATGCTACTCTTTATCCTTACCAGTTTCTTTTCGCCCTTTAAGTCCTTCTTGGTATGCGTTTGCTCTGAGATTCCGATAACATGACCTAAAGCCAATACATGTCAAATACCCCAGCGCAGTTGAACTGCCTGTCTTGCCAGCAGCGCCCTGGGCAGGGGAAGAGAAGACACTGGCACAGAAGCATCTGGGCTGGGGTGCAGAGCTGGAGCAGAGGGACTGTGCCCAAAGGTATGGGATGGCCAACATCCAGCACCCCAGCTCCCTGCCTGCTGGGCAGCACCCAAGCTGGCACAGGTTAGATGCCAGCTCCTGCCCTGCCTGCCACCAGCTGCAGCTGATGATGCTGGAGAGGGGAAGGCTGCCAAGCATGGACCTTCAGAGCTTGGAAGAGAAATGGATGTGGTGCTTCCTGCCTCCCTGAAGTAAGAGTTTTTACCTTAAATCAAAGGCTGGCCAAGTGACAGCGCCTAAGACCACATTATTTGGGCTTTAGCACTGGGGATGATTCTTCCTGTTAAGGTTGCTGGTGCTAGAAGAGGGAATTTAGAATATATACAGGACTAAAACCTGAGCTACATTTTGACCTGCACTGCTGTGCTCTTTATTTAGATGCCTGTTCATGCTGTCCCTTTTGCTTTTCATTTGACTAGCCAGTGCAGCAGGCTGTGGTAGCTGCTGCAGCTGTTTGTGCTGAGAGTGCTACTTCTTTTCCAGGTGCTGCTTCTTCCCTGTCCTCATGCAGAGATTAAAATTTAACTCTTACCTCCCTCATCTGTTTGGCCTGCTTTGTTTCTCCTTTCCATTCTCTTGCACTATAACCAAGTAGATCAACTTCTGGCAGCACACTGAGATTCCCTAAATTGAGATTGATTCACAGATTAGTTACATTCAGCTGTTGTGCATCTAAAGGGAAGTTTGAGGGTCATTAATGAATGTGGAGTGACAACAAAAAGCTTACTTATGAGTTGCCTCTGAAGGTAGTTGCTCCACCTGAAACATAAAGGATAGAACAGGTGTCACCGAGGAGGTGTTGAAGGTCAGTATTTACTGAAGTAAGCAATAGTGTGGAAGATTGAAGCCTGCATAATAAAAACCTACCGTTTCAGCAGCTGTGCTAAAAAGCTGTAGAGCCTTCTACAATACCAAAAAAGAGCTGTGAGGAAGGACATGCTTAACATTAGCTGCACTTTCACTTTTTGCCACATGAGACACAGGGATTCCTTGCTGGCTGTTTTCCAGGACCACACCTCATGCCTTCCTAAAATAGGGATGAAAAGAGAGAGAAGAAAAATCTTATCACTGTTTTGAAGTACTTGTTTCTGTTTGTTTTCTTGCAAAAAGAAAGATCATCCGAACACGGTATCACTTCAAATGAAACACAAAACATGACATGCAAAAGATTAATATATTTTACTTAATACTTAAGTTTTTGAAGTTTCTAGGGGCTTGGGGGCACATAGTTCACATTTCCACAGTATCCTGCACACAGTGAAGGCTACATATATAGTTACAATGGAGGCACAGGAAGACTGGTATCAAACACACTGCTCAATAACAAAAAAAACCCAAAATTGTTTTGTTTGTTTTTTTTTTTTTACTTCAGGATGTGCTGATCTAGAGACCTGTACTGTCATTATTTTGTCTGTAAGTCATGGCTTTAAAGACATGACTTTAAAGGTTTGTAAGACTTGTAGTCAACAAATGGGCCATATAGGGCAATATTAGCTGACTAAGCATCATATGACTGCCTGGGGAATTAAAGGAATGTTCCTGCCTCAATTTGGGTAAGTTTAGGGTCAATTTAAAACTCCAGAGAAAGATCCTCCCCAGGGATTTGGTAGAAAGCTCAGGAGATCATCATGCTTACTTCACAGACATAAACAAGGACAAGATTCTGTTGCTCCCCTAGCATTACAAACAAGGTTAGGGAAGGTTACGGTTGTCTCTTGTTCATAAGAAGACCTACAAGTAAAAAAGGGCCTGAAGACTGAACATTTGACAAAGGGAGCATCTGCTCTCTAAGTGAGAAATTTGTCCTCTGCAAGAAATTTGAATATAGGAAATTCCCAGAGCTCATGATGAACAGCTGCTCTGTTATTAACTTATTTATTGATTTAGTACAAAACCTTAAAAGAACTCCACTTTTTATAGAGGCATCCACAGAGAAGGCTGAAAAGATCCTTCTCCAGGGAGTCTACAGACAGGATTACTCATTCCACATAGTTTTATGTCAGATGAACTTCTGCCTCTCCTGGCTTTAACAGGAAATTTAAGAGGGGCTTAAGTTTTCCAAGTAAATTAAGCCCATGCACTGTGGACAACAATCCAGCCAAAGAGTTACATATCAATTCCAACCTTAGCAACAAGATAAACAGTGATGCACTCATTTTTATGAGCACTGTTGCATATATACACAGAGCAGTGCTGATACTTGGCCTTTCCCAATATTCTGTTGTTTGAAGAAGTTTTATTACAAGATTTTGTACGCAAGTCATCTGGTGGTGAGACCCAGACTTTGTCTCTCCTGTGAACTAAAGGCAGGTTAAGAGCTGTAAATGCAAAGGTGTCCATAAATTTTAAGTAATCAGAGGTGGGGTTGGGGTGCTAGTTCTGAAGCTCCAGAAAACTCCAGTTTATTACTGATGCCAAGTAACAGACAACAAAACATCAGCTGTAAGGTTTGGGAATGGAAAACTTCATAGAAAACCCAGATACTCCCACTTACAGCTCACACGCACATATGAACACCCTCCCACTTCCTCCTGAGGGACACTGGTAGGCACATTCTCAATAAACACAGAAACTTCTACCTAGAGAAATAACAATCCCAGCAGAATCAAGCAGCTGCAATTTTTTCTCCCTCTTATTTAAGATAAAGGCATCAGCATTGGAAAAAAACTCAGTGGACTTAGAATAACTGAATCTTCTGTCCACTAGAATGGAACCTGATGGCTCACAGATGTTCAGCCCATGGATCAGTATCAGCTCAGGGTATTCTGGATTTACCCTGTTGTATGCAAACCAATGATGACTGAAATTAGCACCAGTTTAAATATACAAAATCAAAGGAAAGTTGCAGCAGACTTTAATTTCATTATGTAAAAGGATTGTATGGTCCACTCCCACATTTGATTTTGAACAAACTGGCTCTATAAAAAAAAAATCAAGAGCTGGTCCATCTGTTAAAATTACATACTTTGCATTATGGAGAACCAAGAAATACATCTGAATGCAAAATTTCTTCCCTTACCCCTTTTTACAGGCAGAAAGATGACAGCTCCACATCAGTTTTTAAACTGAATCAAGCAATCTTTTGAAAAAGTTTTTGATGGTAATAATCCTGAAAAAACCTCAGGCTACTGGAGTTCAACAATCTCTCTTTCCATGCCTGTGGTTAACAGGTGCTTGAGCAACTGCTCTTCAAGGAGTGCTGGGAAGCACCGGGTTACTGGTTTCCATCAGAAACACAAATCAGTGTCAGAGAACACGAGATAACCACATAATGCTCACCCATTTTTATTCAACATGGGTATTTCCCTAGAAGAAAGCCTAATGGGCAATGGAAAAACCTGCAAACAAGTGATTTTGAGTATTTTTGCTACATTTGTATTGCAACATACCTTGGACTTCATGAACTTTCCCTCCTGTCATGGGAAAGCTGCTGTTCGAACAGCACTCTGTGACTCAGTTAATACTTTCAGTGCTTATGTCACACTTAGAAATTAATTACATTTTTTTATTCAAGTAAATGACATTTAGAAGTAGCAGTTGGATCACAAAGTGCTGCTGGTAAAAATACATCATGAGCATAAATTAAAGAAGGCAGTAGCTTAAAATAGATCTTACCAACCCCCCTCCCTGCACCTTTCAGAAGTCTTCAGAAACCAACGAGCAATTAAATTAATAACACATTAGTGGGGGGGAGTAAAATAAACCCACAGATTTTTAAACGAAATCCATTCCCTGGGATATGGGCACAATTCATCCTGCTCCTCAGGAGGCAGTGACAGGAGCAGTTGGTGCTGAGACCAGCTGCTGGGCTTCCACCTTCTTGAAGGCTGCCTGCAAGCATCAGCATGACAGGGAGGCCTGCCTCTTCTGCCATGCAGAAATTTGGAAGAACAGAGGAACAACAGAGTTGATCAGGAGCTGATAGCAGTGTTTATCTTATACAGCAAGTAATACACCATGTTTTCTTTTCGTGCCACATCAGCTTCCTGCTAGTGCCAAGCCTTAAGCTTTTACCCCCTGCAAAGTCAGCAGGAGAGACACGCAGAAGGAAAAAACCAACAAAAAAAGCCAAAGAAAAAAAGATAAGTAAGAAACATCTGTTTCATTCTCAAGTAACTCAAGAAGAATCTCTAAAGGATTTGCTTCACATGTGACTCCCTCACAACTCTTTTTGAGGCTGCCACCTTAAATATGCATAAGTTGATGAAATGCAAAATGTCAGAGATCAGCTTGGAAACTAGCAGGCAGCACTGTATGCATTACTGAATATCCCAGCATGTCTGATGGTGCAACCACCCTTTAATGGTTTTCTCCATACCATTAACAAGGCCATCAGAGAGATAACAAGAGCATCTTCCCAAATTAAAACATGACAGAATGATTTATTTTTGGGACATTCCTCTTCATGGTCTTTTTGGTACTGAAAGCAGAATATAGCACTTGTCACCATGAAGTGGCCAGGTTTCATACTCCCATCACACAAAATTATGTTCATAGTTCCCAAAAAGCAGGCATACCCTCATTCAAAGAGGGAGGCAGAATGTGGGATGCCTCTGTGCCAGCCCTTCTGCTGTCCCACCTGAGCCACTCCTTCTCCCTCCTCTGTTGGATGCAGAGCTAGGAAGGGAGACCCCTCAACTGAGACATGCAAAGCTCGGCAGGGAGGTCCAAGTCTGCCCGTGTTCAAGGTGTGCGCGCAGTTCTCTTCACGTTGTTGCACATTGCTGTTTTTCAGATTTTACACCATCAGCACCGAGGTATGTTACAGAAAAGGCTAAGTCCCTCTCTTAAGGGCAAACAAACTTACCCTCATAGAGCAGGCTCAAGCATGATGCACATGTTTACATAGACCTCAACTGAATGAGCCAAGAGGGAGACACAGAAAAATTATTCATTATACAAATTCAATACCTACAAAAGATTACATTACATTAGAGTTTAGAAGAGAGAAATATGCCTTTTTAAGTGGTGCCAAGAGATTACAAATTATTTGATTTCCCAGTTTATTATCAGCACCACACAAAAAATAATACTGAAAACAGATCGAACACATACCAAGATATGTGAGAAGCACTGCTTAATTCAGTAACTATTTCATTACAAACCCCTTCCTTTACAGAATAAAGCAACGTCAACTTCTTAAGCAACATTCACGTGCTCTAACAAACAGGAAAGATGAGGATCTCTCCTTGGTATAATAAGGAAAAGAAAATAATTTACAGGAAAAGATGGTAATCGTCAATGGCTTATCACAAGTTCAACCAGGTCTGCTGATCAGATACCTTCTTATCAAAAAAAACCAAAAAACAAATGAGAATGCCAGCCCCAAACCACAAGTAGAATCACACAATTATCTAGAAAACAGAATAGTTTTGGTAACACTGAAGCCCATCAGTTGCAAGAAAGGTTTTACTTACACAACTCTTCTGCACAGGGCTTTCCCAAGTGCCCTCTTAGCTCCCTTAGTCTTTTTTTTCAGAAAAATATAGAGAATATAGAGCTGGCAGCCTTCTTCAGACTCCCTGATCATCAACAGGAACTGCTGGTGTTAATGCATCTATCCAGTTGGGACACAACTTATTCCTCCTGTGCAGCAACAACCCTAATGTGTTCTTACCTACTGGGTGATTATCTAAAATATACCCATCTAGAATTACCTTTACAAAACCAATTTCAGCTATATAATCAAGATATTAATGCATGCCTTAGCCTGCACATACCATTTTCTCTCTACAAATGCCTATGAGAACAAAATGAAAGTTTAGTTCTTCATTTCCTGTACAATTCAGAATTCAGCTTCCTTTTTAAGGCACAGGGTGCTTCATCCAAGATGAATAATGCTTAGCCCCACTTCCATTTAAGTAAGAAAAATCATGACAGAAGCCTTCTGAGAATTTACAGTCCAGAATACTGGACAAGAAACACATGAAAAGCATTTCATGCCATTAAAAAAACATGAATCTCTCTAAAACTCTTATTCCTATTAAAAAAAAAAGAAAAAATAAAATAACCTCCTTTTAAAGAAGGAGCCTATGAAATATCTGCTACTGTTTTTTTCTTAATGTGGAAAAAAATCTGTTCCCATTCAGAATTGCTATTTAATGCCTGTACACTTCAAACAGAACTTACGTAAATGCACTAAATCTATTATTTGAAAGAAGCCCACTCTAAGAATTCTTATTCTGCCTGCTGCAGAGTTGCATGTTGAGTCACCCCTAATGCCACTCATGGTTGTTTCACAATTCTCAAAATGCTTTTCTTTTTTTTTCTTTTTTTGCCATGCTGAATCTAAACTATAAAGGAAATAGAATAAAGGAATAACAGAATAAAGGAAATACTTTCTTCCTGAACATCCCAAGTATAAATACCTTGAGTTTTTTATGTTGATATGTAGATAACTAAATAACTGAAACCTGGTTAGGGGGAAAAAAGTCTTTCTTAGCAGTAACAGTAATTTTTCTCCTCCTGATTTTTAAATCTTGTTTGCTAGACAGCACAAGACCTGCACCAGCTACCCCACCCTCCAAGGATGCACAGTCATTAGGTGGCTGGGGGTACCACAGGCAGCATTCCTCCTGGTCTCTCCAGGCAGAGGTCCAGCAGCAGCTGCCCCACTCCTGGGGTTTCCCAGTGCAGGAAGTGCCCCTGGCTCTGCCTGGATGCTTTGTAAGCACACAACACAGGACAGTCCAAGGAATTCTAAGCTATCTGTTGATAAAAAGTTATCCCAACTGATATCCAGGAAAACAGCAAGATCAAGTAACCCACGACAAACAAAAAAATCTACTCTTCTGAGCTTGTTTACTGTCCAAGGAGAAAGCCAGCCCCATCTCACCAAACTACATCCATGTTGCTCATCATTCCCATCTCTGTACTGGGTCTGACTGTTGCACCCACACAGATTTTGTGTGTCTTCAGAGCATGGCCCTCTCCTGAGTGTACCCAATTCTGTGTGCAGATGGTGCAGAGCTGTGTATTTTTCACATGGATTAGAAATTACATGCCATTTATGATTAATAATCACAAATGATTTCTATCTCCTGGTGGAGCACCAGATCACAAAGCCCGTGATTCCTCAGCAGGTATTATGCAGAGGTTATTCCAGCAGTGTTTTACTTGTGTCTTGCCCTCTTTTTAAGATCAATTAGAAGCACAAAGCAAGGGCAAAGAAAGCAAAATATCAAAGCCATCACTCTGAATGCAAATGGCAGAAATTGGTCTTGCATCTCTTCCCCTCTGCCTCTCAGTGTCCAGTCTGACGAAAGCCAAAACTTCAGCTTTATTCTGCACAGCTCATGGTACTTGTATGGAAGTAGCTGGAGTGTTCAAACCCTGCTCTCTCCATCATCTCAAGGGCAGCACTTCCAAACTGGCATATTTTAATTAGCTCAAGCACACAGGAGTCCTCTGCCTTTTTGGGAGAGTGCATTACCAGGCACTCCTGGCCTAAAATATTACACAAAAAAAAAGCATACTGAAAGGTAAAATTGATTGCATCAAGATAGTCACTGAAATTTAAGTTATCGCTCAGTGTAATACCAAAGTCATAGCTAACAGAAACATTTCATAAAAATGTGATTCAAGAACACAGAATATTCTGTGCAAGAGCTTTCTACTTGTAAAAGCACATTATTAGTAGTATTAGTATTATCATGCATAATAATATCACTGTCACTATTGTCACTGCTAATGCACAGTTGGTATTTTTACAGACATTCAGATGCAAGAAAAGTTTCAAGCGAAGCACTCCAGACATCAGTCACAGGGATCAATAGACCACAGCTCCCTGACACCTCTGCACTTGCTCAAACTGCCTAAAAACCAGACAGTTACGTGGCAAGGACTAAATAAAATCATGCACTCCCGTAAAATACAGTTAAATGTGACCCTGCATATTGAGATCTTTTTGAGGGGCTGGCACTTGGCAGTGGCATGACTTACTTTCACTTGTAAAGTAAGAAAATGAAATCCAGGGTCCTGGACAGTTTCTGTCATGGAGCCCAGCAGTATAATTTTTAAAGTTCTTCATTTATGAAACCCCCTATTTTTAAGGCCTTGGCCTCTGGCAAAAAGGTCACAGCTGAAATTCATGTGCAGGAAATGACCCAAAATGAAACCACAATTGAAGGACAATAAACATATCTCCAAGCTGCTCACAGACAAGCCCCTGGCGTGGTGCTGTGCTCAGAGCAAAACTGGGGAAAACGGGTAGGGCTTCTCTTTGTCGTACAGATAGACCTGAAACAAGTATTTAAGTTTGCAAAAGACTGATTTTGCACAAACTTGGCAATTAAAACCTTGCTGACCATTCAAGGGAGGTGATTCTGCCCTCCACTGTGGTGAGACCCCGCCTGCAGTACTGCATCCAGCTCTGGGAACCCTGGCATAAGAAGGATGTGGACCTAATGGTGCAAGGTCCATGGAGGAGGCTGTGAAGATGACCAGGGGGATGAAGCACCTCTCTTATGAGAACAGACTAAAAGAGCTGAGGTGGCTCAGCCTGGAAGGCTCCTAGAAGACCTTACAGCACCTTCCAGTACCTAAAGGGGCCTACAGGAAAGATGGAGATGGACTTTTTACAAAGGAATTTAGTGACATAACAAGGGGTGATGGCTTTAGATTAAAAGAGGGCAGGCTTAGCTTAGATATTAGGTAGTAAGTCTTCACTATGAGGCTGGTGAGGCACTGGGACAGGCTGCCCAAAGAAGTGGTGGATGTCTCACACTGTAAAGCGTTTAAGGCCAGGTTGGATGGCGTTCTGAGCAACCTGGTCTAGTGAAAGGCGTCCCTGTGCATGGCAGGGGGTTGGAACCAGAGGGACTGTAAGGTCCATTCCAACCCAAACCATTCTGTGGTTTCCTGGTGGCAGCTGATCTTCAGGCAGTGCCAAGCACCTTGCCTTGATGCTGCTTTGCCACACGGATACAAGGGCAGACTTGATGACGGCCAAAGCCTCAGGGACACCACATTGTATCAGGGCACTAGTTTGATGCTAAGGTACACATTTCTCACTTTCATAGCATCATTTCCCCAACATGACTACCCTGCCCTGGAAACATAAATGCTGAACACGTCAAATATGTGGAAAACCTCAGCAACATATTATGTATGGACAAGGCACCTGAGATGGGGTCCTGCTGAAATAGAACCAGTGAAAGGATCAGAGACTGAGCATATACAGCCACATCTTGCCACACCTTTAGCCCTCCACCATCACAGAATAGGGCTCAAGTAAGACAACACGTCTTCTGCTCAGCCCACAGCATTTTCCTTAGAAAAATGTTTGTTGAAAGATAAGTGTGGGCAGTACAAGCTGCCTTGCTTGACACATCCCTCTGCACAGGTACATAGTGACATCTCTCCTCACTGGTGACATAAGGACAGCAGCTAGAGACACACACTTCCTCTCTCTGTCAGGAGCTTCCAGCATGTCCCCATAGGCTACAGAGAAATCCCAAGCACTTGGGTCTGGATCTGGAGGATGCCAAAAATGCATAGTGTGCAGACCAGCAAAAAAATAGGAAGAAGCTACAAGCACAGCGTAAGGCTGAAAAGAAACCAAAAGATGCTGACTTCAAAATTTCTCAGAAAATTCAGGAAGAAAGCTGTAGAAGTTTTGAAGTATTTTACAAAGTTTGCCTTCGCTGGAGCCCTCTCAAGAAGTGGACAGTAGTCCCTTTATTCCCTTTATGTCCTCAATTATGCTGGGACACAACTCTTATGGATTTTTTGTTATGCTTTTATGTTATCAGGCAACACACAGCCCAGTCATAAGTCATATTGTTCATGGGAAAAAAATCAAACTTTTCATCAAATCAAATTTTGAAATATACAAACCAAACTCTAACACCTCAGAACTGGTACAAGATGCCTAGTAACACACTCCCCTCTTAAAACTGCCAGTGACTGCTTTTACATTGCTGTGGCTGAAGGAGTGGAACTCGCGTTTTCTATCATGAAACTCTGACCTTTTCACTAATAAGTAGCTGTTTCTCTGTCTTCCTGAAAGGTACAGCATTGTTGTGTGATCCAGAGCACTGCAACCATGCACTGAGGAACTGGCATCTGCTATACTGGGAATGCCAGCAGTGGAGCACATGGGCAGATCTCCCTGTTGCTGCTACACGCTGGCACCAGGCCAGCTGCATCAGCCCGGGAGTGAGGAAAGGATGCCCTGTGTTCGCCGGGCCTTCCCAAATTCCATCAAAGCAGAAAACAGATCCTGAAGTGACTCAGGGCCAGATGTCAGACAGCAACTCAGATTAGTGTTTCACTTTAAAGAGTACTATAACTCTTTTAGAAGTCAGACTGCCATCAAATGCCATTAGAATATGACTTAGGCAGCCCAAAGGTAATTAAAAAAATAATTTCACAGCCTAAAACAAGAGGAGATTAAGAAGCTCCTTAAGGTAAACCTTACGCCATTCTAATCACACCCAAAATTAGTTATGCAAGCCTAATGAAAGCAGTGTAATTATATTACCTTTTGACTCGTGAGCACTGGTTATTCCTGTGTTTTAGAAACAAATAAATTATACCCATAATAATCTCTCCTAGGACAGTTTGGCACCATGACTCCCACAGTTCAGCTGTGTGAGGTCAGGAGGTTCAGCAGAATTATTTCTGAAATCTCAACTCATTTGCCTGGGTAGTCATGCAAGATCAAACATTTTCAAACATTAAGCTCAAGAAAAACTGCATACATTTTTTAAAAACCCTTTCATGTTTGTTGTCCGATCTTTGGTAGATAAGATGTGAAGATTCAACTGGAAACTGTATCTAAGAAACAAGGTGGACAGAAAGTCTTGATGCTGAATGGGAAATGAACACCACCTAGGCAGGTGGTGGTGTTTTTTTCACTTTAATATATTCCAAACAGGTAAAGTCAAAAAACCCTTATATCCGAAAATGGCAAAAAATCTCAGAACTACAAAAATGTAATATTTTAAAAATTCCAAATACAGATACTTATCTATAAAACCACTTATATTTAAATGCTGACCATGACTTTCATGCTTTTTCTTCTCTTCAAAATAAATTCCAACACTCTTCACCTGGTACTGTTTTATAGAGATAGGAAAATGGCATCTTCTCCTTCTACCAGCAGGAGACCCCCCTCAGTTTCTAATCAAATTATCTGTCCACTAGCAAAGAAAAGAAATTCTTAAAGAAGCACACTTCAGTGACTACAAAGAAGCTTTCTTAGCCCGTCATTACTTCCTGTTTCACATATTTTGCCTCTTTGTTTCACCACTTGCTGAAACTGGAGCGGGCCAGAGGACGGAAGTGGGAATAACGGTACTTGCACATATTAGCAATGGAGCGGGTAGCACCGTGCTAGCTTCAACTCACCCACTAAATACCACGGAAATCTGGCTCTTTCTCCACTGCAAAAAATGAAAGTATAAGCTGCATGCAATTTGTACAGCTCCTCCAAAGAGAAAACAAGCTGGTTTAGTAAGAAAGGCAGTTCAAAATAAGAACGGGATGAGTAACCATCAAAGCAGAAATGTACCACAGAATGTACAGCAGAAACACAAGTTGGTGGGGCACGGTATCCTCAGTCTGAGCAACCACTTCTCAGTGACATAAGAGACCACAGCATCATTTAGGTTGAAAAAAAATTTAAAAAATTAGGCCTAACTGTTAACCCAGCACTGCCAAGGCCACCACTATACCATGTCCCCAGGTGCCACATCCACATGTCTAATAAATATCTCCAGGGATAGTGACTCAACCACTTCCCTGGGCAGCCTGTTCTGATGCCTAAACACCATTTCAGTGAATAAATTTTCCCGGATATCTAATCTAAATCTCTCCTGTTATGACTTGTTACTTGAGAGAACAGACTGACCCCTACCTGGCTACAGTCTCCTTTAGGTAGTTGTAGAGAGCAAAAATGTCAGCCCTGACCCTCATTTTCTCCAGGCTAAAAAACCCCAGTTCCCTCTGCTGCTCCTCATGTGACTTGTGCTGCAGACCCTTCACAACCTCTGCTGCCCTTCTCTGGACACACTCCAGCCCCTCAACGTCTTTACTGTGGAGAAGGACCCAGAACTGGATACAGGATTTGAGGTGTGCCCTCAGCAGTGCTGAGCACAGTTGGGCAATCACTGCCCTGCTCTTGCTGGCCGCACTGTCGCTGATACAGACCGGAATGCCCTTGGCTTTCTGGGCCACCTGGATCATGTTCGGCCATTCCCGACACCGAGAACCACCTGCAGCTGGCCCTTTCCGGGGTCCTCCTGAATCACACCTGCATTTATGAGCCCCATTTCCTAAACCTTCACCTTTCTGGCGGGAATACAAGCCAGTCTGCAACACGTAGATTCATACTGCACATAGTAAGGAAAAAAAAAATTACAGCCCCCGAACCAAAGAGCCAAAGCCCGGCCGAACACCCGAGCTGAAAGTGGCTCACGCTGCTGTTTTACAATCCCAATCCCCACGCATGTCGGCGCTAATTCCGCCCTCAGGACACAGCAGCTCCCAGGGCATCTCAGCCCCGTGCCGCTCCCGGCATTTCCCCTCACGCTCCCGGCATTTCCCCTCACGCCCGCAGCCGCCGGCCCCACACAGGCAGGGGGCACAGCCGGGCGGTCCCGCCGGGATGGCCCGAGGAGCAGCTTTCCGGCTCCTCCACTCCTGGAAAACAGTCCCCAAAGAGTCAAGTGGAAAAGAAAACGGGGAAAAAATAAAGAAACAGCAAAACCAGCCAAACCCTCGCCGCGACTTCGGGGGCCCTCCGAACCCGCCCACCAGCCCCGCCGCGCCTCACCCGCTCCGCCGCTCTCCTCCTGCCTCCCCGGGATCCCACCCGGCTACAGAGGCAGCGCCAGCCACTCCTGCCTCCCCGCGATCCCACCCGGTTACAAAGGCAGAGCCGGCACCGCCCGGGGCGGGGATGCCGCGGGGCCGCCCCGCTCCCGATCCCACTCGGCCGTGCCCGGGAGCCGGGAAGGAGGCATAGCCCCTGTCAGCGTCTCTCGGCCTGTCTCCCAGCGGAGTTCTCCATTTCCACAGCAACCCGTGCCGCTCCTCCGGCAGTGAGATACAGTTTGTGCTCGGGTGTCACAACACGCTCTTTTACATTTTGTAGCAGCATGGAATCATGCCATGGCTTGGCCTGGAAGGGGCCCTAAAGATCATCTAGTTCCAACCCTCTGCCATGGGCACGCACGCTTCCCACTAGACCCGGTTGCTGAAAGCCCCATCCAGCCTGGCTCTGAAACCCTTCCAGGGATGGGGTTGCCTGAAACACTTCTAGGGATTCCAGCTCCCTGAATGGAGACCAACACCATCATCATCTGTTTGAAATATAGCCATTAAATGTAAACACAACTTAATAACTTTGAAGTTATTGGTTATTTTTTGTTTTTCCCTGCCATTAGATGTTGATTCCCTCACCAATTCACTCTTTAATAAGATGGTGTGCATTCATCCAAAAAGAAATTCCCCTTTGCCAAGTACCTTCCCGTATAATAGACTTTTATGTGTCATTTCTCCCAGAGGTATGTAGAGAATTTGCATAGACTGGTATACTTTCTTTTCTGGTTACACGTTAAAGAATAGTATTCTTCCATCTCATTAAGGACTTTGCAGGATAAACAGAAAGGAATTGTGATGGTCCTAACAAAGACTTAAATCTTTTACAGAGTTACAAGCAGTTTGCTCCCATACAGAGCCAAGACAAACTTACACAGTCTTCTGTTATTAGATTTTGTTTGGGTTTGTTTGGCTTTTTTCCCCTAAAATACCACAAGATATTAAAGTGGTTGCAGATCAAGACTTTTCATGAAACACTGAAGAGATTTATATTGCTTGGCATGCATATCAGATTGTTTCTTTCTCCATCTCAGTTAATCTGGGCAAGGAACAAGATAGGCAAAACCTGCTAAATATTGGTGTGCCAAGCATTCACTTAGTTGCACTTGCAGAAAGCCATACCCACATTTATCCAAGTAAAAGAAAATCTAGGCTTAAAACCCAGCTAAAAATAGCAAAAGTAAACAGTTGACTTAAGAGGCCTAAAGCTGTCAGTTGTGCAAGTAGCACTCTGTGCTGCTCCATCAAAAAATCCATTTGGAAAAAAAATTTCCTAAGTGCCACCTCTGTGCCTCTCCACAGCACCAGTCACCTGGTGCTTTCCGTCTGGACTCGCAGATCATGCTTAATGTAGCTGTGTCTCAGGAGCTGCAGCTGAGAGAGATGCTGCCAGGGTATAGCTCACATGGCATCCACCTGCAAAGGCTTGAAGGTAGCTGGAACTAATTTATTTCCACATCTTGTCTGCAGGTATCACATCCTTCAGCTTCCCTTTCCAGCTTTTTCCTAGCCTTGGCCAGGCCAGTGTTGGTGGCAGAAGATGGTTTAGCATTGCAGCTAAATCCAGATTTGCATCTTTCTACCTTCTTTTAACCTGTGTTAAGATCTTAGTATTTAACTGGTGGTTTATCTGTGCAGGCAGGCTTGAAAGTGAATGTTTATCTGGCTGCTGACTCATCAGAGGAGAGAGATTAAATGTATGGTACAGTGTCTACAGATCAAGCCCTGTACCAGTGAGTCCTTCCCACTTCACAGCTCTCTGCTGTCTCCTCCATGCATTTGCAATCTGGAGCATGGCCTTGGGCCTCTATGCATGGGAATAAACCCTGGGACAATCAATCAATCAATCAGTCAGTCAATCAGAAATCACTTACCTGAAACCTCTTGAGAGACTTTTTTAAACTAACACTGTCCATAGTGCCTTTTCTTTCTCCTTTAGCTCTTTCTAGACCTCTTCCCTGAGTCAAGAAGAGCTCTCTAGGACCTTTTTCCATTTGCAGGTTTTGGCAGGAAAATGTTGTCTCTCCTCCTTGTGAGTGAGATGGGACAGCCTCTACCTGCCTCCCTCCTTGGTGTTGGATACATACACCACTGTAAGACTGAGCCAGGTAACACACAACACTCCTGTCCTGTTGGGCTGGTCTGTGTGTGCTGTTCCTGTTAGATGAATGTGGGTTAGGATAATCCTGGAGAGCGCAAGCAAGATCCAGATCTGAGCTGGGATCAACAGCAGAAATGGAAATAGCAGCTAACTGGAAGGCAGTTTCTTTTACAGACTCTGCAGATTTGGAAACATGCTGCTACAAAAGTTCAGGAAGCTGCAGAAAATGTCAACTTCTTAACTTATAGGCTCCCTTCAGACATGGGAAGGTTGCTATGAGGTCTGCACACAATCTCCTCTTTTCCAGGCTGAACAACCCCAACTTTCTCCGTATGTCTTCCTGGAAGTGCTCCAGTGCTCTTATCAACGTCATGGTCCTTCTCTGGACCTGCTCCCACAGAACAATGTAGGGAGACAGAGAAGGCCTTACACAGCCCATGCATTCAGTAGGTTTCAGCAGAAACAATGCATTCTCTGCTTTGCCTCTGAGTAGGCAGCAGCTGTGCAGGGACAAGGGGACAGCTCCAGGGAGCTCACACTGGAAGCAGCCTGAATTGGATTATCTTCCTCCAGACTTCCTGGTCATGGCATTTTGCATATACTACTGATACTCAAACAGGGCTATGTGCTGATGGAAAAGTTTTACTGCTTAGGGATATTTATGGCATTTTCTTTCTTTAGGGGAGTATTATGAACTTTCCCACAACATGAACCTCCAGGTTCTTCTGCAGGTCATGGCATTTCCAAGCTGCAGCCATGACTGTGACTACCTCCCTCTGCTTGTACACACGTGAGAAAAGCACAGCAATTGCAGCAAAAGGTTATACTGAAAGCCATTGCTAAGCAAGTGTGAAGACATTTTAACTGGGTCTGTTTAAACCCACAAATCAGTAGTCAAAGCAACTGCTGTGCTCATCTGAAGGTGAGCAGCAGGATTATAATCATGGTGCAAAGAATGTAAGCAATTCCAAACGAGTGCTGAGACAAAGGCAACAGCATCCAACCCAGTAAAAGTAGGAAGCTGAGGTGCAGAACTGGTGACAGCTTCCTCCTTCAGTTTTTCAAGCCCATTTTTAACAGTCAAGAACCATTTCCTTGTTTATCATAACTCATTACTACTATCAAAGTCAGGTAGTCCGACACATAGGTAAAAGTAGTACCCATGCAGCTGCGATCAGCAGCACAGGATTTTCTCTAGCTGATCACCAGTTTGTTGATATGCCAAAATTTATAGCACAGCAGAATAAACTTACCAACTCTTCTCTCTAAGCTAATTCTGCTTCGGTTTTTGTGTTCAATGAAGTGGTTTCTGTTCTTGCTGGCCCGTCTGTCATGTTGCCTCTGCATCTCCTTTCCAGAGTATCACCCCCGGTTGGATTTCTCTCCCCTGGTTGCTTTTTTCTGGGGTTAGAAAAGGAGTCTCTACAGACTCAGCTTGTCTTCACAGACCAACAAGCTGTGAAAGGATCTGGCTTCCTGTTTCATTTCCGTTGAAGTCTTCAGAGTCACACAGGCTGTCTATGCTTCTCCATATCCAAGCCACAAGAAAAAAATTGAGCATAATTCAACTATTTATAAAGGTCACATTGCTATCTCCCCCTGCATCTCCCAAGCTGATGGAGGGATGGAGATTGCGGGGTGCTTTTCAGACTGTGGTGTAGCACCCATACATGGCACTATCTCAGTGGTAGTCCACAGAGTCACAGCTTCTTCTTTTCAGCTCCAATGTCACGTTTCATTGTTAAGCTCTCAACATTACTTATCATGCAATCAATGTGCCTCCTGTAGAAACAGTGGGACCATGAAGAGGAAACAGGTGGTCCACACAAACATCCCTTCCTATGGTTATGGACATGCTATGTAAAAGCAAGGTTTACACAGACATGGTTAAATCACTTCATAGGTATGGGATTTTTAACTGGAGTAAGCAAAGAGTCCTTCGAGACAGTCTTTCCTTTTCTCTCCTGACTCATTGTTTTAACTTAAATGAGAAAAATGGTTTCTTACAGTCTAAGACTATTAATTCCTTCTTAATTATGCTCTTGGAAGATATATCACAATACCACAGCTTACAAGCTCATTAAATCTAGTCTCCCAGTCTGAAAATACCAACAAGTTCTTGTTTCAGAGGGAGAAGCCACTTGCTATTGCCTCCCAGAGATTCCTACTCTGTTAACATTTCACGTGCATTTAAAAAAAACAGTGCAATTACTGACTCACATTTGCCCTTTCACTAGAATTTCAGCTTCTCTTTCTGCCCCTTTTATTGCAGTATTTTTGTCAATTTAGTTCTAAAATGCTATTTTTCCATAATCACCTAGGCTCAGGAGTGTTTATTAAAAAAAAAAAAAGAAAGGTGGTGTTGGGAATATAGCTGTTATCTATATTACATGATTATTTTTGTTTGTTGGCACCTCAGGAGCTGAAGGGGCAATCTGCTCTCCCTGCTCCAATCCAAGCCTTGGGCCCCATGACTTCAGGCCTGCTAACACTTCTTATTTCACCATTTACTGTGGAGGAAGGAGGAGAGGAACAGCAAAGAGTTTTCTTTCCTAAAATGTTCACTTTCTACCTTTGAATGCTCCCATGCTATTCATGCTCCATGCCAGTGAGCATCCAAAGGCAGCAAATGAACTCTTAAAAACAGTGTTTAAATGTGTGTATATACATACATACGCACACACAGACACATGTTTATATGTATATAGGTGTAATTTTTTTTTTTGGTCTCTGTTCCATTCCCATTAGCAGAACAAGATAGTTCTGAGAGCAAAAAAGCTGTGGACTGGCTACAGGACCAGTACATCTCCAAGGGAAGATCTGGAAAGAAAATTAGTAGGACAGAAGAAAAAACTACTGCACGTGCCCTCTTTTGCGTTACTTGCTCAGCACTGGGTATTTGGTTCATTGTTTTTTTGTGGTTTTATTTTTGTTTGGGGTTTTTTTTTTTTTGGTTGTTGTTGTTCTGGGGTTTTTTTGGTTTTGTTGGGTTTTTTTTAATAAAGCAAAAAAGGGAAGCTGTTTAGTTTTAATTTTACAGTGAAAATTAACCTTCTTTTCTACATTGAATTCCCTTTAGTCACCCTAAATTCCTCTACTGTACTTTTTACTTAATTTTAGTTGGGTAGTTTGGTTTGCTCTGGCCATAAACAGTTCTGGATATTTAACACTTCCTACTCCTCGTCTCTTCTTACAGTTTCCACATTCTTTAACCCATATACCATAACTCCCAACCAAGGCATAGCTGGTTCACCTGGATAATTCTTTAATATCTCCTTAGGCTTTATCCAAGCAGGAAAAGGGTGGATTACCTCCCTTTCCTGCTGTGCTGGGGTATAAGTATTTGCCCAGGATCTGAAGTTCTTCCATACCCCAGTGAGTATCTTTAGGGCATGGTGAAAATGCTGGGACATCTGAACACTCTGTGGCAGAGAACTTGAGGGAGTTTTGGAAAGTGACAATGTCTTTGCTCCAACAGAATTAGGTGACAGGCAAAAAGGCTCCAAAAAGGAGAAGAGATAAAAACCAGGATCTTCTGCGCCCCTTCCTTGCAGGAAAGCCCCAGCTGAGCTTTGGAATTGCACTAAGTTACAAGAAATACAAGATGAATTCCCCATATATACCATGAATCATTTTTTCCTAAATTAGGAACAGCTAAGAGGTCTGTGCAAGGTTTTGGGGAAAAGAGAAAGACAAACCTGAAGCGGAGATGATGAGTTTGGTATGCTGGAGGCACCTGGGCTGATAGAATCCACAAACTAAGAATAGCTGTGTTTTACTAAATAGTTGGTGTTTGTTTGCATGCCTGCCTATTTGCACTCTTTATCACATTCACAAGCTGACAAGGAAATTTCCTTTGTCCACCCCCACAATTCTGCGGTGGGTGTTATCAGACGGCCTCTCCTCCCTGCGGCATTCCCTTGTGTTTCTGTGAGATGCAGCAAAAGAGCTCTGCACTTGACTTCACCACAGCTCAGTGGGGTTGTTCCCCTGCTCACCAGTAATAGGAGAGCTCTTGGTTTGCAGTAGCAGCTGGGAAACCCAAACATGACACGGCAAAACATCATGCAGCTCTCTGAAAGTTGTAAACACAAGATGGCCACCCGAGTTTGTCCTGGAGTTGCAGCCACTTCCATCTCCATTGCTGAGCCCTAGAGCCAACTTCTCACTTTCCTCCTGCTTTCTCTCTTTCTGTGGAAGCAGATTAAGGTTACAGAGACAAATATCCCCAATCTCCAGATGCATGGAGTAATTTTGTTCTGCTGTAACAGGTTGTCCTGCCATTTCATCTGCTACTTGGAAGCAAAATCACCCTTTTCAGAACAATTCTTCTTCTTGTTATTATTATTATTATTATTGGCAATATATTCTTGTTGCTGACAACTTTCTGCTGCAGCTGGATAGGTGGAGCAGGAGAGGTGCTGTCCTAGGCAGGTGCTCGTTCATTACTTAGTGGTTCAACAGGTAGCCTTTACTTTCTGAAGACTAGTAAGGGGAGCTGCATCCATACAATCTACTTTCTGGATTTTGGAAGTATGAAATGCACTGTGAGTGCAGAATTGCCTCCTAGTGCCTGGGCTTGGGCACAGAAAATCAGCTTCCTGGAGAAGAAGAATTCCTATTACAAAATCTGTGATAGACCTTGCTTTTTAACATGTTTTTTTAATCAAGAACTTTTTACTTGGAATAAGAGTCCATATTATGATTTATTTTTATTTAGAAGTCAACATGCAAAGGGTCAGCTGTTTCTCCTTCATGCTGAAAGATGTTACTGCCAGGAGAAGCAACATACAGCCTATTCGTGGGCACTTTTTTTTTTTTTTTTGGGGTGTGTGTGTGTTTGTCAAGTGTCAATCCCTGGCTTTGAAACAGTGACTAAATATTTGTGTTTCACTGCCAAAAGTGCATAGCAGCAAACCAAAGCTAGT
The DNA here is from genome assembly GCF_901933205.1 of Camarhynchus parvulus. Classification (NCBI taxonomy): domain Eukaryota; kingdom Metazoa; phylum Chordata; class Aves; order Passeriformes; family Thraupidae; genus Camarhynchus; species Camarhynchus parvulus. The sequence goes on from NC_044572.1 coordinate 78,104,471, forward strand.
GTTTTAAGACTTGTGTGCTAGGAGTGACTCACTGGGACTAAAGATGTGAGCACCCCCTTCCCTGGGGTTCTCCTCTGAAGTAGGAGGAGCAGCTGCTTTCTGCCACTCCCTAAGAGCCACAGCAGTCACCAGCGATGGTTTGTTTTGTACTGGAACAGCAAAAAAGGGTCACTGAGGGGAAGAAGGGAGCTCATTCTTTTCAGAGGAAGGAGCCAATACAACCAAAAACATCAAATGCCAACAGTGAAAAGAACAAACTTTCTTCAGATGGAGACTTAGTAACAAGCAGGAAAATAAAATACACATAAAAAACATGTAAAAACTAAGGCAAAGTAGTAGCCTGTACACATAGGAACAACAATGGAAAACTCATGGAGAGAAAAGGGCTTGAGCATACACATGTCCCCCTTTATAATGCAGCTTATTGGTCAAAATGTCTTTTTGATTAACAGAAACAGCAACAGAAGATGTTCCTTTCTGAAAGACACTTTGTGCAGCTGGTTGCTTATTCAGAATTTCAAAGATAAACATCCTGGTTCTATTCGCCATTTTCTTTCCCCCATCCCCCAGCAATCCTCATCCATGGTGACAGCTGAAATTAATAGATGTACTTCTTCATTTATCAAAAAAACAACCTGCTGCTAAACTAATATAGGCTATACTTAACTATGTATTTCACAACACAGAAGGAAGGATGACATCAATTTCTTTTAATTAGGATAGGGGATGGGAATTCAGAGGATGAACATCTATTTTTGCAGTTGCCAGAATCTTACGTATCTTCAGCAAATCCTTTTACCACCTGTTAAAAAGGGGGAAGGGGACTAAAAAGCTTTCTCCATCTGTAAAGTGAAGCTTGATGATTAAAATTGAGAGCTGCTGAAAATACCATGGTGATGGAGACTCTTCAGCTGAATATACAGCCCCCGCTGTGATAACAAGCACCACTCTCATCTCCCTCTGCAGTCAGTGACAATAAAGACAGAATTCTACTTGCAAGGGATGTCAGTACCTTCCTGACAAAGGATTCAAAGATTTCTCTATCTGTAATTTTTTATGGATCTTACCCTTTTTGACATTTTGCTATTTAGACAGTGACTATTAGGATTTCTACTTTTCTGGCAAATAAATGACATATATTTTCTTTTAAAAACTCCCTGTGTTGAGAATGTAAGAATGGAATTTCCTGGCTGCTCCCATATGGCTTCTTTTCAAATGTATATGTACATGCAAATTTCTCTGGACACACCATCCACCACAGAAATTTTGTCTCAGTGAAGTTTGCCTCTACATGCTTATAGGATTTCTGTAGAGCCCAGGACCCTGCAGGAATTGCTCCCTCATCATGTCAGGCATGCAGAGATCCCGGATGCCACCCATGGATGTGCACTGAGCGGACAGCACAGCATAGTTCAGGAGGTTGGATCCATGCTTGGCATGTTGGAATCCAAGTGTGATGCACACAGGTGAGGGGATTCAGGAGTTGATGCTTAATTTCAGCTTCTTGTATCCATTTACACAAGGAAGGTGGAGGTTTTGAGTAGTTATAGGAGAACAAAGCAGAGGTTCTTCTCCTATGATTAGGAGAAGTATGTCTTGGATTCTACTTTCATTTCCTCCAAATTACTTCTAGATTTAATCATCTCCTGTGAACAATCTGGATTTACATTACAGCAGAAAAATGCTACTTTCTGTGGCAATTCAGGATGACAGTTTGAAGACTCATGAAGCTGCCAGTAAATTTTTATAGGGAGTTTTACATTTAAAAGGATCATTAACTATACAATCCCATAATTGGATCCTTATGTTACAGGTTTTGTTCGAAAGCTCAAATGGTGTCTACGTATGTTAATAAACTTATTTTAGCACTGAGAGCACAAATGTGTGACAAATTGCCTTGGAGGAGAAATGAAAAGGAGACCATCTAAACTTTCATTTTTGTGAGGGAAGGAATCTGACATGTTGGAGGCACAGCAGGAAACCAATGAGGAACAGAATGTACAGCCATCACTGCTGTTAATTATAGATCCTCAGTTCTGAGGCAGTGCAGAGCCTTGCTCTTGGGGTCTTTGCAGCTAACAGGTGTCTCATGTCCTCAAAACACCTCATATTGAGGACAAAATTGAATCAGATGAGGGTATTCTGCCTTTTTTTTTTCATCTTCTGTAAGTTGTTCCAGAAGGTGTTGGAGCACTTTTCTACATGTGATACAAGCATAATGTTGCTGGAATTTTTTTTAAGGGTTTTTTTTATTATTATTAGGTCTAACTCTGAAATGGCTTCATTCTGCCATCAATTGTGTATTACAAGTGAAAAACCTCCAAGCAGACAATTCTTTGTGTTTTGCTCCATTTGTTTTTTTCCGAGGGAGTGTAGGAACAGTCCTTCCTCCACTGACCTTCAAGTATTACTCTAATACAGAATGTATTAGCATGAGTCAAACAGTATGACTACAGCAGCATCATGGTAAGGTAAATACCATATAGTTATACTTCCTTCCTCTGGCAATATCTCCAGGAGACAGGCTTCATAAAGAGCTACACCCAGTAGTAAAATAATTTGTGCTGAATAAACAAATACAGAGAGATGTTATAAAGTCCAACATGGAGCTCAGCCAGAGCTGAGCCACTACTTTTAAGTGGCAATATGTCAGCTGCAAATGAGCAATATGAGAGGATCCAAGACATTTGTATAGCCAAACTAGCAGGAGCCTAAAATGCCAAAGTTAAGGCTGCAGATTGTAGTAGGTTTTGCCAACTGGCCATGCTGGGTCTCCATGCAGGGACCTATAGCTTCTGAGAGCTTTTCCCCCTCCTTCCTCTCCCCCTCCCCATGCCTAAATATAACATTAGATTTGCCCTATTTAGGGAATAAATCAAAACATTTTTAAAAAGCAACTTAAGTGGTGCTGAGGGAATGGCAAGTACATGCTAGACAGGTGCCATACCTTGTATTTTCCTCATCAGAACCAAAGATGGGACTTCACAGTGTAGCCTAAGCAAAGAACTCTGCTACCACCCTCCCTCCATTGCCTGACTGCTGTGATAGATTTGCTCTGCCAAGCACCACTGTCACAAACAGCTGAAGCAGTTTTGGCTTTTACATAGGAGTTCCATAGTGTGGGTCAGCTGTCTTGCTGGAAACAGGAAGCTGAGGTGTGCCTGTCACAGTGACACATTTAGGATGTAACTCCTGCTCCTCAAAGGGAGCCCAGGACATACAGTCTGCATCAAAACACTGCAAGGCGACAACTTTGGTACATACAAATTTTTATAGATAACTTAAGTGCTTGATCTCTCATATATATCTGTATAGATTCTTGCCAACAAAACCCTGTTACTCCTGAGCTCTTTGTTTCTAGGACAGGGTACGTTGGGCATAAAGCTGTGTCCCCCTGGCATGTGTTTCCATTTGTCCCTCTGGGCCATACCCCCCTCCTGTCTGCTGGATGTTCACCACCATAACTGTGGACAACAAGTCAGCAGAAGAGCAGGAATTCCCACACAGCTGTCATGATTTTCCATTTGTAACTCCTCATTTTTCCCCCCAACACAAGCATTTCTACACCCCCTCTGCCAAGAACAGCTCAGAAAGACATTTTTAATTGTTCCATAATTAGCAAAGAGCCCTTTCACCTTCACTCTCCCAAAGTGCTGGATTTAGGAAATCATAAGTATGGACGGAAGGGAAGAAGTTGAATACAAGACAACTTTGGAGAGCAGCTTGAGCAGAGCTCCCTAGAGTGGTACAAAGTTCTGGGAATTGTGTTCTCCTGCAGAAACATTAGAACAGCAGCTCCTGATAAAGGTAACATCTTTCAGAGTAACACTTCTCTACAATGAAATAACATAATTTTCACTTCCAGTGGCTGGAGAAATGCAGAAATGTACAGGGGGAAAAACCCAAACCACCTTGTTGACAAGAAATAGCTGCAATAAGGCAGGATGGCAGATGCCTCATGACAGCACTACAGCATAAAAGAGAAGTACAACAGTTGTTGATATTTAAGACAGTCCCCCCTTTTACTACTTTGTTGTAGAAGACCTCCAATATTTACACAGAGAGGTATTCTTCATCTAATGCCTTTTTATCCAGTGGGAAAGCTTTTCCCTTGCACCTCTAAAACACAAGAGAGGGGGAGGCTCAAGTAATGCGGTAAAAGTTGGTATTTCTCTGACTTGGGCATAAAGTCAATGTTTGACACCAAGCAAATTTAAATATGGAAAATAAAACACTGCTTTACACAGGACAGTAATACCAAGGCTCTGAAAAACTCCACAACTTTAGCTGCAGCTTCCACACTATTAGACTCCACAGTATATACATGTAGTTTCAATGCCTTTTTTTCTTTACATCATAATGGTTACTTGCTAATATAGGGACTGATGTGGGATAGAAATTATAAACTAGACAAGAGAGATTGTTAGAAAAAAAATTCTCAAGTTACATTTGGGAATAGATTTGTGAAGCAGATGAGGAGCTTGTATGGAGCACTTGAGTACAGAAACAGTTGACATCTGAACTAATGGAAAAGAGTGTTACAGTTGCCTCATAATTTTTTTTCAAACTAACAGATGGAGTTTGGCCCTTGTAAAATGTTACTCTTCTCAACCCTTGCAACTGACTACTAACAGAGAAAAGAACACTTCTTGATTATTTGTCAAACCAAACATTGCCAACGCAGAGGAAGATTTAACTTTGATCCAGCGCTTGCACTACTCACCTAATCACACACGGCTGGGAAAGTGACAGCATGCAAACAGAAACAGATGTTGGCTCTCACAAACAAATGCCATCCTTACCCAGGCCTAAATCCTTCTGAGGATGAATGGCAATCATAGGCTTATCAGCCATATACTGCCTATCCCAAAACATTCTTACTCAAATATACTTAGTGTCTCTATTAAATGCCAAATAAAGATATTTTCCTCTCTCTGAACTTTATCTCTACAGTCTCTTTGGGATACTGACTTCCAAGACAAGCAGCAGATGCTTCTAGGGAAATACTTTTAACTTGCAGCATGTTTTGAAGGGATGCCATCTATTTTCAGTAAACTCTTATCTCTCCTCCACTAGACCAATTAGCTTATCAGAAATAACCAGAAATACTTTCTAGAGTAAAAATATTTATTACTATTGTGCATATTTGAACAGGTTTCCAAGTCAGTTCTCCTCTTTCCTATGTCCAGGGATTACCATCCTCTTCAGCATTTCTCCCCTGCTGCTCCAAAGATGTTGGAAGTTGTCTGCAGTGCATTGCTCATGGCTGAACTGCTGGATGGTAGTGCACTCTCCAAAGCCAGTGGTGACCTAGTCACAAATAACTTACAGCCAGTACAAAGAGGTAGCAAACAGCACTGTGTCAGTGCAGAGAAAAAGACAGTAAGTAAATTAGATATTTGCTGCAAAGTTCCATATCAAAAAGCGGACAATGTGCAGGCAACCACGCCATGATTTCTGTAGGTGCACCGTTCTTCCCTTGGCCAGATTCCGAGGCAGTGGTAGGGATCAGATGCACAGTTAATGTCCAGTGTTGTCCATGCCCACTCCTACTCCTAGTGTCATCCTAGAAAGACACGTGCACTCACCTCCTTTCTGTGTTTGCCTGCTGTCTTTCACTTATTTCTCCCCAGTCTCCATCTGTCTTGGCCTTCTTGAGCACTTTCTGAATTGCCAAATATTGTGACTTTGAGGTAGCACCCTTGGCTTCTCCAAGAGATCGTGCAGAAGAAGCTCATGCTGTTCCCATGTTTTGCTGTTATCACGACTAACTCAGATTGTGGAAGAGCTTTTAATTTCTTTCCCATGAAACACCACACAATTCAACTCTGAGGCAGATCCTAAGAAATGAGGATTTCTTTGTGCCTATAAATAACCACCTATGCCTCTCTTCATTGCTGCTATATATCTACTTAGAGAGAAAGCACAGGAAGGAAAAATTGTACTTTATGCATGACATTAGTTTGCAACCCCTGAAATTCAGAAAAAAGAACCACCAAGAACTATATGTGCAGCCAACATATCTGGAAGAAATCCATACACTTTTCCACATGTATATATTTTTTTTAAGTGCATGCACTCCAGTGCAGCTGCCACCCTTTCTTGCAGCACATCATTATCCACGTGTCCCAAAGTATTTTGGCACTGTGGCCATTATATCTTTTCTTATCTCACATATGATGATCTGTCAGAAGGAGGATGGCTGGAGAAACAGCCACAGATGGTGAGCACATCTCAAAGCCTGTGAGTGAATGACCAGTTTTCTTTTCTGCTGTGGGCACTCCCATACCCCACACTGCGTGATTAATTCAGGCAACACCACACACATTCACTGAGAGTAACTGAGAGTGTATCTTAGACTTCTACTGAGCAGCAACAGACCCATCAGACATGGAAACCAAGGAACACAGCAGTGCCTTTGTGCAAGTGCAGCTTCCCAAGGGTGACTTTGCAAATCACGAGCACAAGGACACATTTCAGTGCTGTTGCCTGAGCTGCAGCAAAGAATGCTCTCAGCAAAGGTTGTGGATCTACCTTGACAATCTTGCTGCAAGCCATGGAATTGCCAGATAACCAGTGAGACTACTTCCCCAGGGTCACACCATCAGATAATTTAGTTTTGGCAATCACCACCTATCAAGATTGTCCTGAAAGGTTTGAGTTTCAGCATAAGAACATTTTGTGTTAGTTACGAAACAAGCCCTCGGCCACAGAAATGTGCTAGATGGAAAACAGTTACAGTAATTTCTTGAGTCTTGGCAGACAGAATACACAGCATAAGCTCTTAAAACCCCCCTGATAAATTACTTGGAAGAAAACATTAGAAGAAACAGTTAATAGACTGGAATCTCTCTCATGCTCCTGGAAGAAAAAAGCTGTTACAGATGATGGCCTCATCCATATCATGACTACCAGTGTAATAGGAATTCAGCTAGGACTTTCATACTTAAAAATTCCCCAGAGAGTGGGATGAGAGAAAACAGAGCCTCTTACCACAAGCAGATGACTTCCCCAGTAGAGATGCTGACCCCTACATTGCAACCTTGTACTGTATCACATATCAAATTACTTATACTATACCCAGACTTCATTAAATAGAGAATATCATAATTGCATTTTAAAAAATAATAGACTATTAAAGAGGTAAAGGTCTTGAAAAGGAAATGGGTGGCTGGATATTAAATGAAAAATCAGGTCTCCTTACAAAAATCAGTACTTAATCCAAAACCACAAATAACAATTAGACTCACCTTAGAATGGAGAACAATTACCTACCTGAGGTGAGAGATGAAGTGCAGTAACAACCTTCGTGTTCTTTGCAAGCAGGTCTGAAAAGCAATGTACAATTCCGAGCTGTCACTCACAATCAGTGGCCAGGGTAAAGGCAGCAATCACCACCAGATTAACACCCTGCCTTCCCTTGGGAAGGATCCTTGGGAGAAATGAGTTTAGGCCTCCATGAAACTCCATGAGCAATGAGAAATTTTGACATTCAGGCACTTTTTGGTGGTGATCAAGTTACCTTCAGGATGCCCCATCCTAAAAGCTCCCCTTAACCTTTCATGATATATCATGACATTTTTTTTCCATGTGCGAATCAGCCAGGGCTGTCCACTAGCATCTAAAAATCCCAACAGCAACAAAATCAGAACACACCAATGGCTGCGTTAACTGCACTAACTGGGACTAGCACAGATTCCCAGATTTGAGTTTTCCTGGCAAGCAAAGAGTCCAGAACCCTGCAAGGCCCAGGAGAACACTCCATCACCAAAGAAGGAAGCACACTTTCACCATCAGTCTTGAGAGATGGCAAATTAAATGACATCATTCTGCAAATACTCAGTGGATCTTGGCTTCACTGAAGGGAAAGTCTGAGAGCATGAGGAACCATCCATCTCAAGGGATCACAGGATCTTCAGAGACACACAGGCAGGACATGTGAAAACAGGCAGGATACATGATGTAAATTGACCAAAAGTGATTAGACAGATTCCCAGTGGTACAACAAGGCAAGCTTTCAGCTGCTGCCAGCTCTTCCTCAGCCTTGGGAATAACCCTTGGGATTGCAAGCCCACACAGAGACTGAGTCCAGGGTGTGCCAAGTGAATTCCTGGTGCTGAATACTGCCAGTGGAGTCTTCAGGAAACTTAATGTGAAATTTCTGCAAGTAATATTTGTAGATACTCCTGATGTATGAGCTCACTGGAGAAACAAGCCTCCTGCTTGAGACCCAAATGAATACTTCTCTTGAATTGAGGTCCTAGTGTCACTAAAATCAGTGTTTGACATTTAACGGGAAAGGGGCAGAGTTTCAGACTAATCAAGTCCAAGGCAGGTTACATTTCCCTCTCCCAGGACAAGAAAAAATGGCTCCAGGAGCTGTCAAGAAAAGTTCTGCAAGAGGAGTACTTGGAAAAAGTCAGGGGAGTTAGGCTGGTTATCTGAGTAGTAAAAAGAAAGCTGGCAGTAGTCAGCTTCTATTTGTTTAGTAGAAGAGATTTCTACACTCAGTTCCATCAGAACAACTGCTCCCCAAGACAACTGTAAAACCTCAGCTTTGTCTAGGAAATAAAGTGGCTCAACAAAAGAAAATTACAGTTCATGGGGGATGTGCTGAAGGGATAATTCACATTTATGAAGATTTACACATATGCTCATGGACTCTAAATGAACCATTGAAGCTTAACTTGGCAACATGATCTCAGGATTTATTAATCTACAAAGTATCAGCTCAAAAGAAGTCAAACACTTGGAATTTTTAGAAAAGGAATGGAGAACAAAATGCCATTTTCCAGCTGTGTAAGTTAAGATGCACCTGTATCATAAATATTGTACGAGGTTTGCCTCCTCCCATCATAGAAAATATACAACTTGGAACTAGGGAAGGTTCAGAAAAGGGCAATTAAGATGTAAACAGCTTCCCATGAGGAGCAAACAGACTGGTACTCTTCAGCTTGGTAAACAGATGACCAAATGAAAAACAAGTAGCAGACATAAAAGCAAAGGTAGGACACAGAAGCTGGGGGGATGAACTGTCCATTAAAATCTCCAGAGATATCAAAGGAAGATGCCAGTGGGTTCTTGGCACAATATACAGCTCAACTTCATAACCTGTTGCTACACAAAGTTGTGGCTACCACTGGTTTACTGCTATTCTAAACCAACAATAATGTGTTAAGTAAATCTCAATGAACTTTTCTTCCATGAGATACAAAGTCATAATTTTGTAGGAGGACCATTGAGTATGACAGATGAGAATACACTGGAGTTGGAATGGACAGAATGTCTTTTGGAAGCTGAAAATTCAGCCTGCAGAGATTGAAGTGTTGCTCTGGTGTTAAGGTTTCATCCTTTCTATAGCTATGTGTCCTCTTTGGATAGAAGATATTTTCCTTCAGAAAATGTGAACCTTGAGAACCAATATATTACCACAGGCATAATGATGGAATCTGAAGCTTCAACAGCAGCGACTGATGCAGTCTCAAATACCTCATCTTCACATTTCCTTGAGCAACAAAGACAAAAGTCCCTCCAGCAGTCAAGAAATTCATATATTAAGATTAAAACTCATTTAAAAAGCAGTATTCAAATTACTGCTCATGACAATTAGACAATGAAAGGATCTTTCCAGTACAGAGCTCAAAGAATCTCTGTATTAAACCTCAAATGTATCTCCAGCCTGTTTCATCGTTTTAACCTACAACCAGTGAAGAAAGCTGGAAGCTTGTGCTCTCCTCTCATACTTGGTTGATAATGGCTTTGACTTTTATGGGAAGGCACAGACTGGCTGGTGGGAATTTATGATCAGCAGGCCTGTTGCTGGCTCTCCTGACATTACCTGGGGGGGGGAGCAGACTGCTCTACTCAATATCCCAAAATGCCCCTCCAGACCCATTCCCCCAGAATTCTGGATAGGGCTAAGGGCAGTGACTTAGAGGCGATGAGAAGCATTCCTGTTTTGAGGACAACATAATGAGAGAAGTATATTCTCCTGCTCCTGCACTTCAGGGTTGTAGTCCCTGTGGCAGGCCAGTGAAATGGGAGATGCCATTCCTGTGCTGATGTTCAGTGTTACAGTGTGGCACTGAGGACCATGGAGTGCAGTTACCTGGGAAATGCTGAGGGCACCACCAGGCATGTGAAGCAGGGTCTTGGGTATCTACTTGCCAGGAGGGAGAGAGAACACAGAGATCATCATGCTCCTGTATTATAATCCCACTGAGTGAGCCTTTTGTCTTTTGCCAGCATGAGGTGACATGAATGTGCAAAAAATACTGGAAGCAGAAATTCTACAGATGGAAAACCTGTCTGTTACTCTCAAATATAACCTCCATCAAGATTTAATTTTAGGAAAGGAAGAAATTCAGAAGTTGTTTGCCTGAGGGATAAAGCAGTGGTTCTGACAAAAGCACCACAATACCTGGAGCTCGTGTAAACAAATACAGAAACTTGGTCTTCTTTGGATCTTCCTACCTCCACATGCACCTGAATGTCTGTAGCAGAGACATTAGTAACACCTCCACACTGAGTCTATTCATACATGGAAAAGGTATATAAAGTTTAACTCATTTTCTGGACTGGAGCTGACAAGGTAACACTCCCTACACTAATCCCTAGCACATGGATACACTGCTGTAGCAGCAAAGATTGCCTGAACAAATACTTCACCAAATACCAAGTACTCTGAGATTTCACTACCCACTGCTGGCAGTTCAGTATATTCCTGTCTTCATTTCTCTTAATATCTTTGGCAACCATGGATCTAAACCTCAAGTCAGGCATCCTTGGTAACATTCACTTCTCACCAGCCCCCTTTGAAATGGATTCCTACACTGACACCCCCTGTGGTGGGGTTTTAAAGCTTCCTGGCAGTGTCATGCAGTGCGTTACATGCAAAGAACATCCCATTATGTTTTCAGGCATCTTCTACTACCAGTCAGGTTTGCATGGTTACTGAAAGGTTTTCAAGAAGCCAGATGTTTTTGCTGTGTCATTCTGGAGGATCTCTGTTGCACCCTGGCCTGACCATACTTTTGGATTTGGAGTAAGAAGAAATCAATTATTTTTTCTTCTATTCATCAACACATAAATAGTCCCATCTGAGAATGACAACAGGAGCATAAGCAGGTATGTGATAGGTCTCTGCCCATTAGGAAGACAATGTAGGTTGCTTCCCTGAGCATGGAAATATTATCTAGTCAGGCTTTATGCTTAGCAGTTGCACAATGGTCTTCAAGTTAATCAGTATTCATTACACATGCAAGAAGAATGGGGCTCCCAAACTCAACTTTAAAAGTACTATCTCATGCACTGACTTTAAAGTCTGGCAACCTCTTCTCTTCCTAAACTATCAGTAAAAAGTGATTGGGGTATGGTATAAGAAAAAACACTGAAGAGTCTTGTCTTGAATCTCCCTGGCTATTTCTCCCCTTTCAGCTGCGACATTGACTGCCATTCCCTATGCTCTACAGTATTCCCACATCAGGGCCTCATACTAGCTGCTCTAACCCATGTTTTTGGTCTCCACTCTCTATCAGCCTGCAGTGCTGTTTTGTGGTGTGCAGGACAGTCTGCAACAACTGCGCCCAAACAATCCACGTGGCATTTGCAGCCTCAACTACACAACTTGGCAAAACAGAAGGACCTTGTATTATCTCTTCAAAGCATTTCAATTGATTAACAAGTAGAAGATCTGAAGCTCAAGATCATCATTAAAGCTTTGTGCAGCTGGAAGCTCTTGCACCAAACTGCAGGTTTCTGTGCAAAACTCTACTCTGTTGAAATGTGTTGGCAGTCCCAAGTAAGGGGCTGGTGGAGAAGTCCGGAAAGAGCACGCTCCTGTTTTCATGTGAGCCAAAGAATCCATCTCTGCTACTTGAAATACCTACAAGTGCATTATTTGTCTGTAAAGCACTTGGGTAACTTACCCCTAACTTAGTACATCTTCAGGCAAGACCCATTCCAAAGCCATCTTCCCTGCCATGGAAGAAGCTTCCAGTGGCTCATCCTTGTGAACAGGCCCTTCCTGAATATCCTGTGTCTTCCTATACATAAAACATCTCTCTCAGTTGTCTCTCCCAGTAAGTAATAAAGGGACTGTTTTATCACCTGACAGGGAATAGTGGAAAAGAGCAGGGAAATAATTCTGTATACAATGCAGCAACAAACATAAACACTCTGTATTCTTCCTGACCTTTCACTTAATTTTGAATTGTAAACAGTTACTGATAGCAGAAAAGGGAGGAAGATAAATATACACAATAAGAAACTCTTCTGCTTTATGAGTTTAGTTGCAAATCCCAAATCTTTGTGCTTGAAAGTAACTTTTCATAATGAATCTGGAACGCCTAAAACTTGTGGGAAATCTGTTCTTCTCAAATACTGAAATACAATCCTGTGGTCTTTAACCGGGAACATCTGGTAGAAAACTCTACTGGTCAAAATTTACTAGCTAATAAAGACCAGAATACATTTCCACAGTTAGGGAGTTACGCATGTTTTATATAAAAGCATTCATGAAACTACAAAGCAGTCAACACTTAAAGCAAAGGCAAATATTATTTTGTAAGGCATGAAGGAAAGATACATCATTGCAATTTAAAATTATTTTTATGGCAATAAAATGACATACTTTTTTTTTAAATACAGAGCCAAATTAAAATATAGCCAAACCTAAACTGTCAAACTTCTTAAAGCAAGAGATCAGACAATTATGTCAAATATGTTTAATTTTTTTCAAAATAACTGATGGCAAAATAAAATATTTACATCACATCATACTGTGTAAACATGTAACATCACTGTACAAAGAAATATACATGCAAAATAAAGCAAAAAATTTAACTAAAACAATAAAGGAAAATAATACACAAACAATGATATGAGGTTGGTACGAATACACATCCAGTTTCGAAGTCAGTTGTTTTCTTTTAAAAAGTTTCTGTACAACTTTACAAAAAACCCAAAACAAAAAAAAAAAAAAAAAAAAAAAAAAAAAAAAAAAAAAAAAAAAAAAAGAATAAATAGGATACAGTGGAAGCCACAAAGCTCAAAACCTCAAAACTAACCCAAGCTAGGTTATGGCTTAACACCCATATAACTAACTCTTGTGGGATGTCAGCTTGGTTTCCTTAAACATGGCATTTCACACAAACATAGATGACAACACACCCACATGAACTCAGTGATGCACAGAAAACCATCTCTGTCTTTTTAAATATCTCACACTAATATACTTCAACCTTAAAAACAGTTACTAAGACAATTACATTACATGTCCAATTCTCCTCATCTGACTGCTACTTGCTGAATGTATTCTTCACCAAAGACCACAAGATTAATTTGTTCATCTCATAGAACAAAGTAAAAAAACAGATTTGAAAATTCTAAAAAGTAGTGAAGTGTTGAGACTGATTTGGGGAAAGTCAGACTTTGGCATTTTAAATATAATAATAATAATTTTAAAAAGTGTCACTCTACTTCTTAACCAGTTTGACATTTGGGATACTAATCTCTCTCTCTCTTCATTTTTTTTTCTTTTTAACAATCCTTAAAACTGACTAGTCTTGACTAAATTCCATGCTAATCCTCATCTTAAACTAATAATGACAGTGTGGTACAACACACCCGCCCATGCCCACCCAGAACCCCCAATCACACAAACAAAACCATAAAGCTCGCCGTACTAAGTATGTGCTTTTTCTATATATTTATTACAGTTACAACAGAGGTCCTCATAAATAGTTGCATAAAATGTTAAAGCCACAACATTGCACATGATATGAAAGAAAACAAAATCCCAAATGAGTGCATTTACAGTACTTCATCCTGCTGTATACTGCTTGACAATTGGGTCAGCAAGCTGGGCACCAACCCAAAGTTCTTTTCTGGGGGAACAGTGACTACTGCCCCAAACTGAAGACCCGCACAGTGGTATACCACCATTTAGGAAGGAGGGGGGAAAAAAGGATGAGAGAAGAGGGAAAAAAATTACAGACCGAAGGCAGGTAACAGTCTATATACAAGTAAGGCCTACATTTTATCAGAGCAAAACGATTCATTCTATTTGTATGCAAAATCTTTTGAGGTTGGATGCACTTAAAAGCAGAGTCTGATCTCAGTGCACTGCTACGTGAGATACATACAGGCGAGGCAACTGGAAAGCTCTAGGACCAAGTGAAAACCAGATGTTATAAATGGAGGCCGTACCAATGGGCAGCCATTTTGGTGAGTCTTCTCCAGGCATGATCTGATTTTTGTTTAACACCAGTGCTTTAAACATAGGCATTTCTTCCTTGAATAAATCTTGAAAACGGTAGCTAAGTTCACTTGCAAAATTCAACTCTTGTTTATTAAAAAAACTATTTTTTTTTGCAGAAACCTGAATAAAATACTGTTGCTGTATCGCTTGTGACTGCTTTTTGCAGAGTACAGTGCTATTGTCCTCCACCCCCGTGAAGTCTGCATCTCCAGTCCCCCACGCCGCCCCGCGCGGGTCCCTGTGGAATGCATTTGCACACGAACATTCACTAGCAGCTGGTTGGCTTGGGGTTTGCTTTCCTCAAAATTCAAGTCAACAGCTGATTGGCAGGAGGAGTCTATCTCCAGTCTGATTGATTGGCAGGAGGAGTCCATCTCCAGTCTGATTGATTGGCAGGTGAAAGAGAATGAGAGAGAACTTCAAGCAAGGTCAAACTCTTGGCAAGAGCCTGCTCTGTAAGAAGTTTTTAATGCTACGGATGGGTCGAACATCATTCTGGTGTTTTCGCCGCTCAATGAATGAAGTCAGTCTGGATATATCAATGCTCTCAGCACTTTTGCCATTCCCCAGCTGCAGCCATTGCTCCTGGAGGGCCAGTGCAGCCGAGGGACGCTTAGCTGGGTCATCCTGAAGTAGGAAGCATACAAAATCTTTGGCCTTCTGGCTAACTCCTTTGAAGTAGTCATCTGGGAAACTAAAGTCTAAGCGGCAAATATTCAGGCAAGTTTCCTCTACGCTTTCATCCAGGAAAGGAGAGACGCCACTAAGAAGGACATAAGTGAGCACTCCAATGCTCCAAACATCTGAAGTGAGTGAAACAGGATTTCCAAGAATAATTTCAGGAGCTGCAAACTCTGGGTTTCCAAGTAACTGGTGGATATAATATGTGGTATTGAGCTGGACTGCATCTCCAAAGTCAGCCAGTTTTATTGTTGGCTTAGTGGAACTCTGGTCCACCAAAATATTTTCAGGCTAGAAAACATAAAAGCAAAAGTTAACATGTCTTTTTTCAAGTCAGTTTAACACACATTTATTGCTCCAACTTAACTGCTTCCTAAAAAGTGTGGTCAGCCCTAGAACATAGATAGCTGCACTCTATAAGGATCACTGCAGAAGGCCAGCTCTGCAAAGCCCCAGGCAGTCTTAACAAGGCTTCCCCTGACCAACCAGCACAGGTAGGTTCTTGCCTATTGCAACATGCAATTCATGTGCTTTAACTGTTTTAGCTGCTGGCACTGTATTTTTTGAAGGAAATATAGCTCTGCCAGTTAATACTTCAGTTGTTCATGACAGCAGCTTTGCAAAGCTTCACAGGAACTGTGTTTCAAACTTAACCGTAAGGAACAGCAATTATGAATAGAGGGTGAATAAACCAACTGCTCCATTTGTTTTACAAGAGAGACAACAAAACCCTTGCATTTAAAGACTGGAAGACTGTAAATATTTGCATGATGCTTTCAACAGAATCCAGCTTTATTTGGAAACTCTTTCATGTAATGCAGCTGTACAGATGGAAGATAAACCCTGTTAGGAGACTATGGCAGCCACAGATCCTGTTGGATGCATATGACTTCAAGAGAACTGCCCCATTATTGGTGAGCTGAAACTATTTCTAGAGTTTTATTTCTAAAGCTACTGCTGCTGTAATCTCTGCAAAGTAAGACCAACTTACCTACAACTAGTTTTTAATTAGTTCATCTGTATGTGAGACCAGAAAAAGTACTGGTGAACTCTCTATAGCACACTAGAAAAAATTTAATGGTATGAAGACCCAAATTGGTTCTGCTTGGAAAACAGAAGTACACGGAGAGAAGAGACTCAGGCTTTTTGCTTTTTCTCACCATGATCCCATTTTGGCTAGGGACCCTGCCTACAAAGATGACTTGTCAATGCTAAACTTATTATTCATATACAGGTGAAAAAAAAATGTAAGGAGTAAGTTTTAATTAATATTTACGTTGAGACATTCTCACATAGATTTTTTAACTAGAATGCATCAAATCCTTGTGACTCAAGTAACACACAAAGGGAAGAACAAAGACTCAAAGAAGCACCACTCATTTAGGTATTACAGCCCTCAAAGTGCAAAGACAATAAACATTTTTGCAGCAAAAGAGGAAATGCAGTCTCTTTCACAATAAACTCTATGCTTCTTGATAAAGAAATGGATTTCTGGTGCAAGTTTATCAGAAATTAAATAAATAAGTGAATAAATAAATAAATAATCAAGCAAAACTCCCTATTAGCAATTGTTTCCAGCATAAAGGGCCACAACGGGCAAGCGAGCTATAAGGAGAAAGCATAGGGAATTAAAGTTTCTGCTTTGCTGCCGGAGTGACCTAAAGCATTTAGGAATGGAGCCCCAAGCCATTGGGGAGTCCTTTATGACTCTCAAAGCATTTCACAGTTCTCTGTTCCCAGCTGCAAGTTTTCTAGAAGAGGGAGATTTTTATGCCCAGAATGATGCACGCTGCCCAGAATCCCATTAGCACCTCACCTTTAGGTCCAAATGCGCTATTCTGTGGTTATGAAGATACTGCACAGCTTCCAGAATCTCTCCCAGGTAGAGTCTGATCTTCCCTTCTGTGAGGTTTCCCCATCGCACGACATAGTCCAGAAGGCGACCCTGGTCAGCCCTGTTGGAATTACAAAGGTTGTATTTTGGATTAATTTCAGAACGGAAAAAAACCTCAAGAGGCTACAGATTACAGCAGTAACTGTAGCCTGCAGAGCTTACAACACAAAGGACTGGGATATAAAGAGGAGATATCATATCTAGCTATCAGATCACAACATTCCTAATTCACTTTTGTGGCCATTTGATACAAAAATACTATTGAACCTTCAGACTAAGATAATCATCCACATGTAAATTTAATCTCTATTTGCCCCCTTCTGAGTATTAAACTGAACATTTTAGTAAGAGCATTAGACAACTGCAGTATTTTACTTAGGTACTTTCAAACTGCTATGAAATTTTAGAGCTCCTTAACCACTATAAATGCCCCAGAAAGTCAGCTGTAAAATTGCATTTTACAGATAATTTAGAGTGCACACACATTTCTAACACTAGTATGTAGTTGGTGGAGGTCTCAAAGGTGTCAAGAAGGCCAATGAGCTGGGGATGCTGGAGATTCTGCATGACTCCAAGTTCATGGGTAACCTGGTCTCGCTTCATCAACTTCTTATTCACAAACTTAGTGGCTACTGCTCGCTTGGTTCCCTTCTGGTCACACTTCTTAACGACAGAAAATCTGCCCCTGGAACGCAACAATGAAAGGAAAGATTTAACCAAGAGATGCAAAAAGGACATACTTTTACTTGAAAGACATACTCCAAGAGATCTAATTTTAATCTCTAAAAAGTTACCCTTACAGAGAAGGTTCTGGGCATGAGAATTTTCAGTGCATGCATCTAATACCAATTGTGACTGTAGAAACGTGACAGATATCTGTCATATCGCACTCGCAGACAACCTGTCAGAGTAATAACCAGCTTTCAAAGGTCATGATAAAGTTGGCAAACTGTATATTCTACATGAGTTATTTTGCCCATTTTCAGACTCCTTCTGTCTGTAGTTTTCATTCCCTAAATAAGGAGGTTGAGGAGAACTTCACTACAGAAGCACTGTCAGTCACTGTAAGGGATGCTTAAAAAAATAAATCTCTTCATCTACAATACCCCTTCAGCCTAATTGAATTCTGTTTCTGTAGTGCCATCTAGTGCTGGTAAAAGTTTTGCTTCCTCACTTCCATTAAATCCAACAAAATTCTGGCCTTTTAGGCTCATACATTAAGTATTTATCAAGGACAATTTAATTTTTGAAAGAGAAGTCAGTATTTTGACACAGACAGCTTTGAAGATCAGCATACAGAACGCACCTGCCAAGCTCAGCCACTTCACTATAGTGGGAATCAAAGTTGTCTTTCCAGATTACCATGATCCCATCACTTCCAGGACCTAAACAAACAAACAAAAAAGAGAAGGACAGGATGTCCAAGATTTAATACACTCAGATCCCCTGGCTATGAGGGGAATCATCCCATCTTATTATTCCCTGTGTTACACACAAGGTGGCAGCAGGACAAACTGAATTAAACACCAGGGCAGCCCAGCCAATGCAGTAGAACCAATTCTATAGTGGAAACAATTCAGGTTACAGTGGGAACTGTCTGTACAGGAATGAGTAACCTTAGCAAGCTGAGGGAAAGAGTGAAAAGAAAAGACATCTTGCATTATACCTCATAATCCATAATACTCATGCCACTGGAAAAACAAGTGGCCAGGCAGTATAGCAGCTACCTTAGAGAGCAAACCTTATTTTTCAGGAAACACTAGTATAAAGACCAAAATTTCCCTTTCAGCCTCTTTTATATATTGCAACCCACTGATCCAAGGGCTTAGCTGCTGTCTGTCTTGGATCAGTGAGCAGGAAGTGCCTGAAATAATCATCACCTCAATATGCTGTCAGTAAGGCACTTACTGTGGCTACCAACAGGCAAAGCTCAAAGTGGCACCACTGAATATAAACACCCAAAAATTTCAGATGAGATTTGGAAGGGTTTAAAATTCCAGGAAAGCAGCAAAGGTCTTGGAAAAAAAGGGAAGAAAGACTGTATTTTGAAAAGGTTTGGGACAAGTCCCCATATCAGCTGAGACACTTCCTGGGGTTTTTTATGTAAGTCAGTTTGAGACAGAGCCATTCTGCTAAAATCTATTAACTAATTC
Source organism: Camarhynchus parvulus (assembly GCF_901933205.1). Taxonomy (NCBI): domain Eukaryota; kingdom Metazoa; phylum Chordata; class Aves; order Passeriformes; family Thraupidae; genus Camarhynchus; species Camarhynchus parvulus. The sequence goes on from NC_044572.1 coordinate 78,123,459, forward strand.
TGACCAGTGCAAAAATATATGGGCCTCACAACAGACTAAAAGGACCCAGATGGCATCAATTGTTATGCCTTGTAAGAAAAATTTGACCCTGCTGTCTATATTTTCCCCGTTTCTAAAATGGAGAATTATGAACACTTAGGACAAGAATAAGTGAATGTATGAACACACCCCAAAATTTATCCCTATGTCATCAAACACATCAAGTAAAAATCTTTTTTGCCTTTTGCTGTCTGCCCTCAAAACACAGGCATGTTTTTACCTTTGCATGTTTCCTTTTTATTCCTCATAAACATTCAGGTTACCTTGCTTCAGGTACTGAAATAGTTCAACTGTAGATCAGTTATGCAAAGACAAGAACTAGCTGTATGTTCTCCTAAAAATTGTGGCTTTACAGTTCAAGCAAAGGAGAAAAATAAATTATAAAGTAATACTACTCTTTTCTTATCTGTACACTAAGAAATTATGTTAGCATTGTAGCATTCACTGAGACTAAGAATGCTGATGATGAAATATGATTTTATCAGTGTGTTTGAACGAGTATGGGCAAAGTGAATGCATGTTGACAGTACTGTGAAATGTGTGCACGAACCTCTAATCTGTTACATCCTAAAACTGCATCTATTCCCGCTGAAACAGGCACTATATTACAGCTAAAAAGGCTTGTTATCAATGCTCCTTTAACAAAGGGGTGCCCAGGAGCGGAGCTTTTCTTTTTACTGTTCTATGGGTACCAGGCACTCAACTGTACCGAGGCTTTGGAAGAAGGCAGAGCCAGGCCTACCTAAAACTCGCAGACTGGCGGAGGATGAAACCGAACCCATGTCGTTTGCAGCTATGCACGTGTAGATACCATCGTCTTCCGCAGTGACGCCTACGATTTTCAGCGACGCCTCTCCCAGGTCACTGCAAACACAACGGCAGCTGTTAACTTTGCAGTAACTGCACAGACCTTAAGCTGTGAAAATCAGACAAAGTTAGGTTGATATTCTTTATACTTATTATCCAGTTCTTATCTCTCTCTGGATGAACTTTACTAACCCTGCCCTGCCATATCAGAAGCATCCACCAGAACCTGAGCACTTTGTGTTCATCCAGTATCTTGGGAAGTCTTACAGATCACTAGAAAAACATCCCGACTGACACTCTGTCTCACCATGTCTCAGGCTCTACTGTTGGAAAAATCAAGCGCTTCCCCTGTTTCTTCCTGCTTCCTTTACCTACTGCAAGTTTTCAGAAGCCATATCTCTTACAAATGTGAATACTTGGCAAGTCCTCCCTACAGTTTTCACCTCTAAGCTCAAACCAATACTAACAGTGTGTTGTTTTTTCACAATAATGCATATTTTCAACATCTTTTATCAGACTTTCCTTTGGATTCATCTCAGCTGCTACAAGTAATTTTACTGACTGACTGACCCAAAACCTATTTGCAATGGTCTTCACTACACAATTTCAGGGGAAAAAAAAAGGTAAATTTTAGGAACACAGGAAGATGACACCCTTCTCCAACTCAAAGAACATTTCAGGATTCTTTCTAGAAATCTGTCAGTCACAGCCAAGATTATTCTCTGGATATAATTCTGTAATGAGCAACAGTGAATTAAACCTAGCAAATTTAACTCTTGCACATCTCACAACAGCCCTGGATGCAGTAGTAAAGCTGCCACATTGCCTTTGTCTTCCCATTAAAAAGAAACAAAAAACCCAATGAAAAGAAAAAGCAGGAGCACCAAGAAGTAAAGAACAGTATAACATGCCATCAAGTTTTCACAAAAGAGCCCTTCATTCTGAATTAAGAGTATAATTCATAAATACGACATTTCTTCACACTTAAGTTACTCATTAAACTACATTTTCTGTGTGCAAAAGATGCTTTTTCAGGAAAAAAATTAACCTGCAACTTCCTATTCCAAAATAACAAGTTCTCCTGAAAAATTTCTCCGGTGTTTGATTTACTAGTTATTCTGTTATGTTCTATCATAGCAAAGCTAAAAACAGAGAAAAGTGTTAATATCCACACTTCAACAATGAAGTGTGATGTTGTCACATCAACAGGAAGCAGAGGCTTCTTTGCAAAACCCAGTAGCGTGATCTGAAAGTCACTAATGGAAATAAGGGTCTGGCACGGTCTGTCTCTGTACTGGCATGTCACAACACATTGGTCTGTTTCAAGGACCAGGTCAGTGTGACAGACCACAATGGTTTCTGCAATAGCTAATGAGAAAGAGCAGATTAATTTTATTTTGTTTTTAAAAATCAACTGACTATAACATTTTGTTACCCTAGCCATATGCAGAAGTTACACAACATTTCTGGAAAATCTCGGTGATTATATGTTTCTGTCTGAAGCAACCCTATCCTCATGTCTCAAAGCCAAACACTGTCCCACACCAGGGGTGCAAATTAAAAACGTCACAGTTTGAGCAGTTCCTGTTGACCATGGCATAAATTACCTGTAGGAAATGCTGTGATGACCGTCATTGCTCAGTGTATTATGATCAGGACCTTTCCAAGTAACTGAAGCCCTGGGGCGACCACAGACTTTACACCTAAGCACGATGGTCTCTCCTGTCTCACATGTTACCTCACTCAATGGAATTATAAACTCTGGGGGAACTGCAAAAAGAGAATTAATGGCATTAGATAAACTGAAGCAAATACATTTAATTTCTATTCCTCACACTGTTTTCTATTAGAAGAAGTAGCACTTTAGATTCCCAAGGTGCATATATCCCCTGCCCTTGGAGCACATCCATGGGTAGGCCCCTTGCTGGGGCTCTACAGAGCCCGTTAATTTTTCTCTACACGAACTTGGACACAACACTACTGCTGTGCCACAGATAACTTGAAGCCTACCATGGTGAACCAAACCCTCAGTTTATGGTAAGTGAGGAAAGTCTACACTGAAAAGTATTTAAGGATATGCTCAGCTAGGCTATCTTTATATCCAGCCAAATTTGCAAAAAACACTTCATCCACTGAAGCACCATAGTGCTTCTCCTTTTCCAAAGGCGAAGCTCAAAAACTTTGTTTCTGCCTATTAAACTAAAACCCCAGTTTGGCTCTGACCCCAGTGGGCCACCATCTTTATCCTGATCTGCCTCTGCACTGGAGAGGTCCTGAGTGCTCCCTAGGGTGCAAGACTGAAAATAAAGCAGCTCCAACTCCTAGCCTTGTTACTTTGCAAATTCAGCAAGGCCCCACTCTGTGTACAGAACACATCATATGGTCTTTGTGTTTTATGTTGCTTTGAACTTGTGAACAAAAAAAAGCTTCTTGTATCTTAAAAAAGAAATATGACTTATTTCATTCTACCTTATCTAAAAAAACCCCATATATATTTTTGTAGAAAGCACTCAATTCCTGACATAATTCATATCAAGCAAATAATGTTTTAATCAAATTTACTGGCTGAAACTTGAAAAAATTAAAGCAACTTACCATCATAAATGTAATTGGGGTTGAGAAGCTGGAAAGGAGAAATGAAAGAATTAATGTCTGATAATCTTATAACAACATAAAGAATGGTAGAAAACCAAGCACAGAGATGGATCAAAGTTAGCTGTACCCACAAAATCCAATAAGCATCTGAACACCACAGTTTCTGCACCACTCTATTCTTTTTGCAGTATCTTTTTTTTTCTTTGTATGATGCTTTCAGGTTCGAAGGTTTTAACTTCCAGTTTACAGATGTGGCAGAAACTGTCCACTAAAGCCACTGCTGCCTTTGATTCCTTCCTGTGAAGTTCTGACAGAAGCTACTTTTAAAGAAATCCCAACCCAACTTCTTTTGGAAGCAACATCTTTGAAGACTTACTTTTACAGAAACTTTGTTGGCAAGTCCTTCTCGGGATTTGCGATAACCATTTTCTAGCTTGCCTTCCCTTTTGCCGTCTTTATCTTTTTTCTCAGATTTCTTCCTTAATCGGAGTGCTGTGTGCCAAGACGTTGACTTCCTGTACACAGAACATGAAATTGATCAATTCTTTTCAACTCCCTGTTATGTCCTATACCTTCTAGTTTCACGTGGCATTGGAAAAGTGTTATTTCTGTTATGTTAAGTGTCAAAATGTTATTTCTATGTATTATAGTATAGTAAAATGAAATACATTAAGTACTCCATAAGGGATGCCACCCTTGGCTAAAACTGTGAACAAGCTAGTATAATGTAGTCTGAAGTTCAGTATTCCTTGAAATCATTGCTCGAATGGTAAACTTTCTATATGAAAATGCAAACTGTCAATCCAACTGAGTTACTAACAGTATGAAGCCCATACCAAATGCAGCCTTACAAAAGCTTTACACAAAATTCAAACTGAACTTTGACACAATTTCTTCCATTGCAGAGATGAGGAAGTTGTTCCTAGCATATAGTAATTTTCAACAGGTTTGCGGTTTAAAGCATATATCTAAGAACTCTGGAATCTTGCTTTATTTGCACAAACATTCCCTGTTTTCCTAGACAAAAGTGTCTAGACTGGCAACTCATTCTATTAAATAAACAAGTTAAAATAAATTATTTCTGCTCTTAGATAAGGCATTCTTTTCCCAGAAGACTAGGCTATTGCAACTCTTTATTAAAGAATATGTGCTTCTGGGATCTTTTTCAGTAGCTTTATTTTGACAGTTGCTAAGGGACCTCTCCAGTACTTGTTCTGCTTGTTGTTCATTTATTTCTCCACGATCACATCAACTTTTGGCCTTAAATGTTCAAAATCTTCTCTAAATTGGAAGTTTTCTTCCTTCCTCCCCTTCTACACACACCCAGGCACTCACTTGATGGTTCCATCAGGGTTGTCAATGATGATTGCACTGGTATGCCCCAAGACATAGCCGGGAATCCAGCCCTCGGCTGCGGGGCACTGATCGGTGGCGGCTCTGAACACCAAAAACATGTTCTGTTGGTTGCTGGCTAGAATCTGCACGACCTCTCCTTGGTAGACATTTATCTCATCCTCCTTCACTGCCGTGTAATCGTGTGTCACCAGCATGGTGGAGATATTGCTACTGCTGCTACTTTCACTCTGCAAGCGTCAATCAGAAGCAGAGAGAGCAGGAGGAAAAAAAGGAGAATCAAGTTTAAAACTCATGAAGAAGACAGGCTGTTCTTGGCCTGCTACATTACCTACCTAATGCGCTTGGTTTAAACTGTAGTCAAAGAAAAGAGCAATGTTTTCTCTTTTACAGCTGCCTCTGTCTATCTTGTGCACTAGTCTGATATTTGAACATCTTTATGTAGCGCTGCTGCACAAATTTATTCCCAATACAGTTACTCAATATAATTTCTGTTAACTAGGAGTCAATTTATTCATAAATCTCAACTTGTCTACCTTTCAAGCTCAGACACTGAACCTTGCATCTTCATCAGGCATCAAAACTACAGTACAAGCATGTAAGACAGTTTTTCACGGTCTTCTAAGTTCAGTTTCGAAATCATAGTCATTAGCTCATAATCACTGGAAACTCCAACAATGAAAAATACATGTAGTCTTTCCTAGCACTACCTGTCAGATCTCAGACACTGCCCTTGTGCACACAAAACATGACAAGCTACAAAAGAACAAAACAGGGTTTTGACAGCATGTCTCAAAACCACAAGATTTATCTCTGGTTGCATCTGTATGATCAGGTTTATTCTTTTAATCGCAGAGAATGAAGTAAGTTACTGAAATAAGAAATTATTAATTTGACAGTCAAAATAGACCCACTAAACTGTAAGAATCCCTCCTAATTGATTAGTAACTAAGATAGCTGAGTGTTGTTACCTGTTTATCATACACTTTCAACTACTGTTCATGATTTTGTTCATTTCCCCAGTAAGCATTTGTGGAAAGCTAATTATGGCTGAGAAGGTGTACATTCAAAATCATATTACTTGCAGAACAAAAAGCCTACTCCTGACAACGAACCTACTGGAAATTATTATTTTTTTAAAAGTAAGGCTTACTTTGTCCATTTGCATCTATTCCTTATACAAGGTTTAATAAATGGAAATGTGAAAACTATTATCAGATTACACAACCTACTCCCTCAGTAATTATTTCTTTCTTGAAACAAGTTAAAACCAAGGTGAATGGCCTATTAATGATGTGGCATGAAGTGTGTGTGTGTGTGTGTGTGTGTGTGTGTGTGTGTGTGTGTCTGTCTGTCTTTTGCCTCTGTTCTTACTTCAGACTGTTTCAGGTCACTCGGTGCCAGCGAGGGCTCACTGTGGCTCAGCAGAAGCTGAGCTGAGGAAGGAAATGAGTACCCATGTCCTGGGTACCCCTATTGCTTATAGAGCAGAACCACACTAGTGCCACTCATGTGCTAGTAGCCAGTGGAAAGCCTGGCACACAGGATTAAAACAGCATCTTTTTTTTTTCTCAAAACTGTCAAATATTTCTCAAATATTGAGGAGTTATAGAGGGGTTCAGCTGACAGCCTGGTGCACTGGGAGCCCTGAACACTGCGTTCCCTTGCAATCTGCTAAAGGCCTTGAACAAGTCACTCCATCCCTCTGTGCTTCCCTGAGGACTCTGGCTGAGAAACCAAGACATTTGGAACGGAACACTCTTAGATTACTAATTTCATAGCATGTTTAACACCCTGATGCTTGGAGTGCCAGTAACTCTGTACATTTTATTCTAGCTGGACTGTTATATTCAAATGAGTGACTAAAAGCTTCTTTTTTGCCATATTAGAATGATGAAGCATATGCTACCTCAGTGAGAAAGATCTCATTGTGGATTTTAACTCCACTAAAGGATATTTACATTAATTTCAGATGCTATATTTCCAGTGGGAGAACAATTTTTTTTCTCTATTTAGAGGATGGCCTGCATGGCCTTTTGTATTAGTAAGTCCTTTCCATGATTCAGGACTCAGAACAGCTGAACCAAAGAAATTAAGTCTCATTTTCAGTCATTATTTAAATTAGGATGAGAACTTGTTGCACTCTTTTACCTAGATGAAAAACAACTCTATTCAAAAAAGCAGCTTTTGTTGACTCCTCCTGTTAGGCTTCCAGGGAAAGATGAAGGAAAGTTGCAGTATCAACCTAAGCCTTAAACCTTGCCCCACACACTATTCCTGAACATACTGTTTCTTAGGATGCAGCAGAATTTGTCTAACTGCAAGACTGACCTTTCTATAACATAACACTTCTTTCTGACATTTAAGTCTTGTAGGATCATAATAAACTCTGAATATTTCTTATGTTCAACGGGGACACTTAAATCTGCTAAATAAACAACTATCTGGTAACTACTAAGTGACAAATGTTCCTGAGAATGTGTTTATACCAGAATTCATTCTCACCACAGAGAGACAGACTTTCCTTTTGCCTTCCAAGGAAGTAATTATTCTTGCACAGTAATGTTTTCTTACTGAAAGTACTTCTGGTCATCACTGACCTCAACTATGGGATTAGAGGATCTACAAACAAAGTATAAAAAGTTCCTCCGATATTTCTCAACTAGCAAAACTTAATCTTTTTTCCTCTTAGAAGTAATTTTTCCTTAAATAATCTACCATAGCCATATGTGCATGGGTATATACATACAAAAATAGTGAAATTAAAATAAACCTTCAAAACCCCTTTTCTCCAGCTTGTTCAATGTGGTGTAGAATCCTAATGATTGGTCTAGAAATGAGGTTATAAATGAGGACTTATGGCCCATCTCAATTACCACATAAGAGTTATAGAGCTGTAAACACAGAGCTGTGAAGTAGAATGCATGCATTCCAACATTACGTTTTACAGTGAGATGAAAACAAGCAATGGCGTCTTTGCTGAGATAGTATTGAAATCCAAATGTTTTGAAAACTCAGTGCCATCCCATCTTTCCCCTTCTCTTTTTTAATGCAGCAACCTGAATTAGTATTATGCAAGTACCACCATCTTGAGTCACATACTATGCAGTAAATGCAAAATACTCAAATTACCCCAGATTTTGCATTACATCACATCACATTTTGCTAGACTGAAGATAAACACAAGACAGAGCTAAATCAAATAAAAAGCTGAAGGAAGATCAGGATAAAATTACAAAACATGCAAAGCGTAATTTTTTTTCTTCTGAAGCTATTATAAAAGTAAGTGTAAGAACTAAGAAGTCAAGAAAGCTTTGTGTGTTAAACAGTTCTATAAAGAAACACATGCATTTAAAAAAGGTCCAGCAAGTTAGGTGATTTGCAAAACTGGTATTGCATACCATTTGTGAGAGAGTAGAAAAACAAACATTCATGAACACAATGCTTAGTGAGAAAAAAATCAAATGTAAGTTATAAAAGAAAGGCACCATAACCTGCCTACCGCCTCCATGGCAAATGCCTCAACATTTTTGCTTTATATTTGCACATGCCCCAGTGCTGGCTGTGTTGCTTTCCTGGTGGATGTTATTGGGGGTAACGTAGATTCTGTTGACAGCCTGGATTTCTGCACCAACACACCAAGTGCACACTAAGAGGCTGAGTCTCCAGAAAACCGAAACCAGTTCTTCTTACAAAGGAGAAAAGACAAGTGGAGTGGGAAATCGTTTGGGTTGTAGTAGAGGTAGGATTATTGTCGCTAGGCTTTGTTGGCCTATTTTGAGTGGATTGCAGAAAGCTTCCTTGATCAAACACAGGATTTAAAAAGAGATTGACGTATAACAACTAAGGCTGAAAGGAGAGGTGGGGAGAAAATAAATTAAGAAAAAAATAAAACTCAAGCAGCCCAGGGAACGTAGATGTCTCCACGAAGTTAAAACTCAACAGGACAATGGTTGCGAATTTGTGCGTGAAAGGGAAAAAAGCCCCAAGGCAATCTGCCAAAATCCTGAAGTCAGATTTAAGTGCTGGCACGATGCATACCCCAAGGTGCTCTGGCTGCCACGCTCCAGCATGTTAATTATGTGCCTTCAAATTAGAGACCAAAAAAGCAAGGACAGCGAGTTAGTAGGTATCAGCCTAGTGATCTGTATTTTCAGCAGAGGCAGAAATTGCATCGAATGTTAGCAGTTGCTTTTGTGTCTGTATACATAGCCATGTTGGCACATATACACACACACAGGTAGACACTCTTGGCTTTTTAGTGTGCAGAAGATACCGGAACAGTTGATTATTTGAGAGCAGAACCGCACTGGAGAGCCAGAAGTTAGTACGGAGAATGATAGCAACGCATAGAAAGGGAGCATGGAAGGTTTTAGAAGAGCTCGCAGGACAGAGGTGCTCCGCTCTTACCCCATTACTCTGGGTGGAGTGAACTGACTGCTCGCTGGTCGAGGAGCATGTGCTCATGCGGTCTGTGTCCTTGCTGTGTGAAGAGTGGCGGTGGACCTGCCGCTGGAGGGAGTCATTGTCCCCAGGGAAAGTGAAGGAGCCAGGGCGGCTGGCAGGGGATGCTGGGATGGAGCTCCAAAAGGAGCCCTTCTGCAGGGGGCTGCTGGGTGGAAAGGTTTCCTTGCCAAAAGGAGAAGGGAAAGTCGTGGACAGAGGAGAGTTCATTGGAGAGATGGCTCCTGGCCTTGGCTTCCCAAGCGTCAGTGATCCTATGCTGTTTCTTGTTCGACTGTCCTCTGAGATTCCACGTGAGTCTTTCTGGGCTCCATCAGCTGAGCCAGAAATGTTTCCTGCTGTCTTCCTGGGACTTTCAATAACTTTCATCTTGGGAATCTGTTCAGCTTCTCTCTGAGGACCATCCGGCTCTGCACTGGGAGGGTGCCTGTCTGGCTGGCTCAGGCCAGTTTCTAAAGAGGTGTTGTAGTGTGGCAGGGAGTGATTGTGAATGGACATACCTGACATCTTGTCTGCCTCTGCTTGGGCCGAGGCTGCAGAGGAGACCAGGACTGGGGAATGGTGTCTGACAGGCTGGGGGATCCGGGATGGCCGGCTACGGCTGGAGCTGGGGATGCCAGTACAGCTGCTGGGGCCGCCGCTGTTAGCGCTGCCACTCCCGCCGCCGCCTCCACCACTGCTGTGGTTCCTCTGGTACTCGATCGGGGACGTCAAGGCTGCAGTGGGGGTGAGGGGGAGAGGCGGTCAGGGGAAAGGGGGCAGGAGAGGGAATAGGAACAGTTTAAAACAGACATGTCTACTGGCAGAAGGGGGAGTGCTGTTCAAATAAATTTCCTTAGCAGTGGAAAGATGCCACAGACTTCAAGTTGCTTTTCTGTATCTAACCTGAATGACTTGCTGCATCTACCTATATTAAAGATTAAAAATCTGAAACTAAGATGTTTTCCTCTAGGATCACACTGTCAGCCAGCAGCCAAGTTGGGAAAAAACAGGTGTCACTCCACATTCTCTGCTTGTTGTTACTCATTTTAACTGTTTAAAAAATTTAGGTTGGAACAACAACCGATAGATATAAAAATAGAGCAAGAGGACAATTCTACTTTTCTCCTGCAGAATCCGAGTGTTGCTGCCACAGTAAGATGCAACAACAATGGCCACAAAAATAATAGAAGCAAAACATATTCTGAATAGATGCTTAAAATTCCACTTGGGTTTAGCCTTTAAAGGCTTGCAGTTGCTTAAAAGGGGTACACAAGCTCTCAACGGATGGCACCTATCTTGATTCACTCCTACAAAACATTTGGAAAATTTCACCAAGAGAACACCATGTAAATTCAGACTACCACTCTTATAATAAATGCAAGCATCTGTTCTGAAGCAGAAATGCGGCACATATCCCCCAACTGTTCTCTATTAGCTCAGGAAAAAGGCAACTTGCAAAACATTTCAAAGCCAAGAAAAAGAGATGAGAGAAAAGTCATCCAATTACGAACTTCCAGTAAAAGAAAATAATTTACCATTTAAAAAGTTGCGCTGGTTTTCCAAAATTTGGTTAATTTCATGGATCCATAACTGGCGGACTCCCGGACTGGCAGAATGCAAAATAAAGGTCTCCGTGACATCACCCGTTCTTGATGTTAGTGCAAATTTACATGGATCGCTGTCCACATTTTCCTCCAGAGAAAGGCAACTCACCTTCATGAAAAGAAAATAACATGTATTTTAGGGGAAACATACCTTTAAAATCTCTTTCTTAGGAGTTTTGAGTCAGATCTTCAAATGATAACCACTACTCCTGTAGTAAAATTATACCATAAAATGAAGTTACTTAATTCCAGTAAACTAAGAATTAGTGTACAGCTTACTGACACACTGTGCCTGAACAATCTCCAGCAGGTCAGCATGGCCCAATATTCTCCATCCCTCACTTTCCTTTCAGACTAGTTAAAATGCTGAGCCTGCTATGGAGTTCTCTCTACCACCAGCCCCCACTAAAGGCTTCAGCTGCATATATAGCAATGTCTTGTACCTGGCTGTTCAGCCAGAGCTATAAATAGGTTCAGATGGCAGGCAGAGCACCAAGGTGAATTAGGGGAAGCAGGGTCCACCCAAAACACTTCATGAGGGCTTCTGAGTTCTAATATTATCAGGGTTTTTCAGGAAAATCTTGAAGTGGGAAACCCTTTTTTTGTTTGAGGAATATCTAAGAAGGTTGCACTACTTACAAATGTTATCTACATATTTGGGTATTGGAAAGGATACAAGAAGAGTTATTATCACTACTTGCAATGACTTTGCAATGTGGTGTACACACAGCACAGAGCTAAAAACTAAACTTTGTGAATACTTGTCCAGCACTCTGTGCCAGAAGACCTGCTTTGATATGCTTCATGCAGGAGGCATCAGAGTACTGGGATCCAAAGATCTCCACCTAACATTGGAGTGAGAACAAATTCAGTAGGAAGTAATTTCAGGAAATGACTGGCACCTCATTGTGCTCTAGGGTTGCACACCTAGCTGTCACTCGTGACTGCCCACAGAATGAGAAACTGTTACCTTAGCAGAGTTTGTGCAGGGGACACAAAAGACTCACACACAACAGTTACCTTGATACTGTTTTTAAACAAGAATCCCGGCATGGAGAAACCTTTCTTTTTATCTAGCAGCTCACTGAAAATGACAATCTGCTCAAACAGGAAGACCCGTCTCTCCTTGCAGCGTGGCAGAAGTCCTGCATCCTGGTCTGTAACCAAAAATGTGTCCTGGAGCAGGAGCTTACCCTGGGCTACAATTTTACCCTACACACAGAGGTGAGAAAAAATACATTTAGTGAAGTTCTTCGTTTCTTTCCCCAGTCCAACTTTTTCAGCACATGTTCATGACAAATAGCTTTGTGTATTTCCCACCTTCCAACTGTTATTGACCACTATATATTCACTTCTCCTCCTATACACAAAATATTCTTGTGCTCTTTCTTAAAAAAAAAACTCAAAAAGAAAAAAGAACCACACACAAAAAAACCCAACAAACAAACAAACAAACAAACAAAAAACCAAAAAAAACCCCAACCAAACAACCCCAAAACCAACCAACCAACCAACAAAACCTCAAACCAAACCAAAAAAAAACCCAGCCCAAACTCCAAAAATCCACTCCACCCTTTTCAATTCGTCCTGCATTTTGAGGCTTGGAACACCAAGTTTTTTGTTTCTCTATTCTGAATAACTCCAACAGTTACTCATATAATCTTCCAGGGTGCTGAGTAGGGGCAGATCTCAAGTTCATGTCTGCATCACACAATATAAAGACCTTTGCAAGTAAAACATGTGACTGTGGCGTGGCTGATGCATCCTGCTTCAGTAGCCAATTTCCATCTCTTCTAGACTTAGCAAAACAAGGAGGGCTACAGTTGCCTCAAGTACATGATGGACCTTAGTGACTCCTCCTTTGTCTACACTACTGAAGTCAGGTCTGCTCACCCGCTGATAACTGATTATTTCACTGTTTTGCAAGCCTTTAGCCAACAAGGGAACTGTAGTAAGACTGGCCCTTTCTTGATTTTGCAGAAGGGCTTTACCTTGTGTGACTGATACAGCAGGTAATGTTTCCCAGGAAAAAAGTCCTTGGCAGGGCTAAGGACTTGATTTTTCATTTACTGCTTTATGCACCAGCTAACCAGATAGGGAAGAAGCACTGCACACATTTCTCCCCACAATATTATTGATTAATTTCAAGAGAACCTGACAAAATCTCTAAGCAAAACTCCAGCCAACTTACATCAAATCCTTGCAGGCGGCCAACATTCATCATGTCATTACACCGTTTTGGTACTATACACATGACCTCTACAGCTTTCTGTTCAAGACAAATAAAAAGTTAAAGCTTTATTTTCCAAATGAGTAAGCAGCATAAAATTTTGTTTCATTTTATATGGTTGCTTTAGAACAGAAATGCAAGAAGTAAACACTTATAATTGCTTTCTCAGGAAGATCAGAAAAGGAAAGTGACTCTGCCAAAACAAAAGAAGTTCTGAGTTAAAAGAATTCATATCACTAAGAGAAAATGTCTCAAGTACCTCTAGTTCTGTTGTGTCAAGATTAGCTTTCTTAGAATACTTGAGGAAGTCCTGAAAAAGAAAAAAAAAATCAAGTCATATTTATTTTCTCATTAATCATCAACAAGAAATCTTAGAAAATCTGAATTTGATATTCTCTATCAGAATATATCAGACTGCAGAAGACAACCATTTGGATTTAACTCATACAAAAACATATGGTAAGGCAATGACCTCTGTGCCACACAGAGTTGCTCTTCAGTAAACACTTATGTGATATTAAAATGATTGCAGGTGTAGCTGGAAAAGCTGTGATAAGTCCCAACAACTTGTATCACATTTACATCTAAACACAGTTGAGAGTTTCTTCTCCCATTCCTATGACACTGGTACAAATTTTAAACATTTCCATGGCCTAAACATTCGGCCTTTAACTGTTAAAAGAAAAAACAAATTTTTGCCCAAGCCATCTACTGCAATTTTTATAACAATCTGAATGTGATCAGAAAATAATCATATGGCATTGCTTACAAATCTGGGTTCTGTTAGGGAAAGGGGATGGAAAACATCAGCATTAAAAATTTTCTTAAAAAAGAAAACCTATCTGTTAACACATGTACAACATATCTATTAACACAACTCATTCATCTCAACATCCCTTTACCTTTAGTAACAGCTGGTATTTCATAATTCTCTGCACAGGTTTTATTAGCAAGTCTGTGAGCTGAAGTCTGTGGCCCAGGCGTTGCTTTAGATCCTGAGAGTTGTAAAACAAACATTTTTGTTTGTTCAGTTAGAAAGACCCTTGTTTTGTTGAGTTAGAAACACAGCTATGTATCAGTATATGGAGATAAATACATATATATAAAAACAAGGATATAGCAGTATCAATTGTTATCACACCAGAAATTGTCAAAAGTCAGAAAATAATCTAATCTTCAGTTAGCAAAAGCTGGAGTCCTTCCCCTTATCACTGTTGCTCCCAAGGTATTCCCTTCTGCAAGTGTCTTTCACCTCTTTCTTGACAAGGCTTCAGAGTGAAATGTAATTTTTCAGGTTGTATACAGCCGATCTTCAACACTGATCTCTGCTTATCCAGAATTGCTATTTATTGCTACATAAAATGCACTGGTAACTGCCAGGGCTAAGGCTACTAAGGGTAAGACTCTACTGATTAATTAATATCTTATACCTAACCTTTAGTTTTTATCTCTAGGAGTCTATATTAGATTTGAGAAATCAGAACAGAAATGGCAAGAAATTGCAATTTAAAACATTAACAACAATATCTGCTGTGTTTTTTAATTTTTTTTCTGGTTTGATCAAGAGATTTGACAATCCTTCACCTCACATATCCCCTCTCATGAACTTACCTCAAAAAATGTATCAATGTATTCTGAGACAATGTGCTCAGACTTTGGTTTGTTTTGGCAGTAAACTATGTACATGTGCAACCTTCTCTCCTAGAGGAACAAAGACACAAAATGATACATCATAATCAAGAAAAACACATGACAGATTAAAACGGAGTATTACTTTAAGAAGTATGGCAGTTCATATATATGAACTTAAAAAGACCCCTTAAAGGAAAAGAAGCAGTTACATATGCAGAAATTACAGACATGAAAACACATTTATTTGAGAACATCACTATGATTTTAGAAAGGCAACACAAGTGAAAAAAATTCCCACAGCTATAAGTCCTCCTGAATGATGGGTGTTCAGAGATGATAACTCAGCAGGTTCCACAATGAAGTTAAGCATGAAAATGGTTCTATTTTTCTTTCACCAAGAGCCATGGAAGGTTTGACAAGATGACCCCACAGTGATCCATTCCAACCTTACCCATTTTGTGATTCTGTAATGGAGCCTTTGAAAGATAGTATTTTTTATTCTATTTTGATAGTGTAGTGTGATTATTGTTGAAATTTATTAGAATAATTACCTCCTCCTGTTTTGTTATGTAGAACAGTTAGGAGAAAACTTTCATGTCTTTTATTTAGTATTGCCTGTCCTACTGGAGTTTGGATGGGGATGTAGGTGATGAAGCCTGGAAATGGGGGCACTAGCATTTTTTAACTCTGATCTTATCTTCTGCATGCACTTTTAACAACTTTTAACACCAAAGCAACAGAAAAAGAGAGAGGAAATAACTTCTGCCTTTAAGATTTATTCTTGATTACTGACATTGCAGGTTAAGAAATACAGACATACCTACTCCAAAATCTTTCCTATCACTTTGCTAGGATTTGTTTGGGGTTAGAGGCTTTGCTTCCCAGAGACTTACAGAGTACTGACCAGTGAAGACAAATGGTAAGAAAGAAATGAAAAAATAAGATGGAGATTGGAAAGACACAGGTTAAGAACAGGAACTGAATCATTGTGTTCTAGCCAACAGGGTTTTGCTAGAGGATGCTGTAATAGCATCACAGCTTGCCTTTCCATCTGGAGTGGTAAAGGTGCCTTTCAAAGACAATTCAATTACAAATAATACCAGGAGAAAGTAAAACAGCAATCAGGAACAGGGAGAGCTACTTTCTACAGGTTTCCCACTTTGCCAGCGACAAATTCTCATACGGGGAAAGGATACAGAACTAGAATAGAACACACTCAAACTGGAAGAAGAATGAGCCTCTTTCCTATTTTTATTTCTTATATTCCATGTTATTGCATGGATGCCTGGGATTAGAAGGCTCCCCTTGCACCAAAGTGTAACCGAACAAAGAAATGGGCCCACATTCATGTTCCCTCTCCACAGGAAGGTACTGGGAACAAAGACTAGAACATTTACTTTTTCTATTTATGAGCTCTTGAAAGCTATCTCTCCACCTCTTACAGGTGAAGAACATTGTACAGCACTTTCTTAACTGTGCTGTACTTAATAATCAATCATGTTGGCCAGTAGCAGCAATAGAGTTTGCCAAAAAAGACACTTGTACTTACATGTTTAACAAACAGGGATCCCAGCTTTTCTGGATCTTCAAGGCACTTCTCCAACTCTCCTAAAAAGAAGCTGAACATAAAGAGAATAAGAGAACTTTTTTTCTGACATCACACATTATAGCAACAGGTAATTGCAAGGCAAAGTGGTCTTACTGCAAGGCAAGACACTTTTGTGTCCCCTGTCAGCAGCATTGGATATTAAGGTATGTCCAAACTGACAATGGTAACAGTGTAATATTTCAACACAGCTTTTTTAAAGGACATGCTGATTCCATGCCGAGATGAAAAAAAACATCTGGCATTCACTAATAAAATTATTAAATTTCATATATATCGATTGAAAGCTTTCCCCTTCCTTGAATGCTTGAATTGCTAATACTGACTTGCTAACCACCCCTAACAAATTTTTAAGACTGTATTATTAGAGAGAAAGCAATGTACAAAGTTCTGTCAATATTAGAGATCCTCAGTTGAAGTACTTGCTATATATATATGTAAAAATATATATATACACACACATCCTTCTTTAAAGTGAATCTTCACACCAATCTTTATAAGCTGAAGTTATGCTTTCTACAACTCAAAGCACAAAAGCATTTACCTTGTATCTGAATATCTGAGGAAATAATTCCCAAAGTCAATCTAATATTTTTTAGGTACAATACGTACTCTCTGTGCCAGTCATAAATCTGGTGAATGTTTCCAAATACAATCTTGTCCTTGCCTTTCATATCATCAGGTACACCATCTTCCTTCATAAGTGCCATATAACCCTGCAACAGTCCAAGTGAATCCACTGTGAACATTCTTACTTAAAAAAAAAACGAGTTGTCTTTTAATCCCCCTTTTCCCAGAAGATGTCCAATGGCAACAACTACTTGGGACACAAAGCCAAACCAGAAAACTGTTCTATAACACAGCATAGCATAAAGCACAGACACAAAGTATCACAAATTGAGGTGTGGCTGTCTACACAACAGTGCTAGAAAAATTAATTCACTTTGTCGTATTTAGGCTGCGTGAACGGGCTTGAAGCACAAAGGAAACTTCCACAGCACTTCTCCTTACTGCCTGAAATGTCAGAGCCACTAAAGTGGCCTCTGTGCTGCTTTGCTCTGTGTCTCTTATTTCACTCACACTAACCCCACACCACAGTGCACTGAGGAGGAAACTGGCCATGGGACTGCACCCCATGGACTACTGCTTGCAGTATGAGCAAACCAACGAAAAAAAATTAAAAATCAATTCCTTTAGCAAGCACTCTTGCTGCAATAAAGTTCCTCTTACATTTTCCCATAGTCCTGTCTTAGTTTTGGTGTCTACACAGCTGTCTCACTCAGCAATTCTACCATATAGTTAGATTGGGAGTGTTTTTAAATTTTGTAATATTCATTTAACTCTATTCCTTCTTTTTTCCCCCCAGTAGTTCTACTCCTAAATAGCCAGGCCTGGTTTTGGTTTGCCAAGTGTATGTTTTGATGTCCAGCATTTTCACCAGAAATTATGTTATTATTTACAAAAACACATCTATTCAGACTCCAAATGCACCCTTTAAATACTGTAAAAACACTATCACAATGCTGATCTTTCTTTCCCTCCCTGCCTCCAAAACAGAGTTTAAGAATTAAACTTTATTAGGCTAAAATTTACTGTCATGCTCATTCTTTCTAGTCTTCCAAATGCATTTTGTTGGTAGCTGAAGACTGAGGGGAGATATGTGATGTTATCTCATTTTACAATAGGGGAAGCTAGGAAGTCTAAGAGAAGCCTAGTGGTAGGACAGGAAGGAAGACTTTCAAATCTTGGATAGCTGGTCTGTATGCTGAGGTACAATTTTTATTCTTTTTAATTTAGATGTGCTAAATAAACCCACTATCTACTAGGATAACATTAGGCCAGCAGTAGGGATTGAAAAAAAAAAAAAGACAAAGAACTACACTCTTCAAAAGAACAAGGTGAGCACAGTAACAGGAAAAAGGAGTAAAATGTATTGTAGCATTTTTATATATTAAAAGCTTACAGGAGGGAAAACCTGGAATGTAAACTTTCACATTTTTAGTCTCTTCCTGTGTATCATTTTGAAAAACATAGTGGGGTTCAAGCTGCATAGCTGGTTAGTAACACATTTTAACAAAAAGAAGAAACCAAGAAAATTAAAAACATCATACCTCAACTACATAGCCCAGATCTCGCACATAATCTCGCTCTGTCTCCACTAATTCCTGTAAGACATAGCTACAGTGGAAGGAAAAAGGTGAACAAATATTAAAAAATGAAACAGATTTTTCAAGAGGATTAATAGCATACCACTTTTTCAACATTTGCAGTCACATATGTTTGATAGACAGAACTGAAATGGAAGAATTAATGTACATTGGTTCTTAGCAAGATACTGCTTTGACTTTGGAACTGGACAAGGCTTGCTTCTGTTTATCTAAAGTCAGATGTTTTCTTAAACATGACATTAAAATTAAACATTTAACTATTGTTTAAAATAAAATGCTATTATGTCTTTGGTCTGGAGACTCTTAGCTATACGGACGGTTATTTCCACACACAAGTTTAAAAAATTTGAAACCAGCCATGTTTTTATTCTACCATGGTAACAGTTTACTACTACATAAAGAAATTAAGCATGGTTTGGAATAGAATAAAGGGAATTACCATTTCTTTCAAGCCTAATAGACCTTTGGACATTTAAAGATCAGCCTCTTCCCAAATAAATGAGAGTGACATGCACCAGAAGTCAAACACAGGTATGACTAGAATTCAAAATCACAGATTGAATGTCACAGAGAAATGTGACCATATGCTTGACATCTAATACAAGTCCTCCCACTTTCAGACTAACAGCTTCTGCTGCCAGTTCAAAATAAGCATTGAAAAAAAACATTAAAAAAAAGGAAAATTGTAAAAAACTAGTCTTACTGCCGTCTTTTTAAGGAGCTGGATTTCCTTTCCTCCATCTCATCTATGGGTGACGAGGAGGATAGAAGGGAGTTATCTGAAGGGTTGAAGGATGGACTGCTGCTGTCACCTTGATCTACCAACAGGGAACTTGGACGGTCCTCCAGAGCCTGGGAAGGTATTCCAGAGTCAGCAACGACTGATTTCTCCTTTATTCACAAGAGACATTACAAGCTGCTGCATAGCAATCCATGGGAGATCAATTCCTTTTATGTATCTTGGCAAAGCAAGTCACAAGCCTCCAGGAAACCAGGCAACAACATGGCTTTTCATGACAACTGAGCCTTTGAAGCACATTTGAGAAGCACATTTGAGATGACAGTCTTCCCTTCCCAGGAAAATAAAGAAGCTGAACTGGTTTGAGTAGCAATGGCTAAAGTCAGACTCTCCTGCTCAGGATGCAAGTACTTCTATGGTGGGAGTGGCACAAATGTGTCCTCGTGGCCAGGGATTAAATTGTATTTGACATATTTGACTTCTGGCATATACAAGTTACTTTCAGCAACGAATAGGACATCTTTAAAGGAGATTTTTATGATGTTATATTTTTAACTCAAGAGAAGTGGTGTTCTCTGTCAGACGTTTTGGTTATCTTAATAAAAACCAAATAGCATCTCAGTGAAGAAAATAATGACTTCTACACTGCCAATGTTGTTTATGAGCTTGTTCAGATCCTAGGAAAAAGTCCCTGTGTCCTCTTCTACATACACTATCTCCCTTACATGGACTCCATAGGCTTCTGTTTGTATAAAAAATGAAGAAGCAATAGGAAGAAATAATATGAACATCTTCTATGAAGTATTCATGG
Organism: Camarhynchus parvulus; assembly: GCF_901933205.1. Taxonomy (NCBI): domain Eukaryota; kingdom Metazoa; phylum Chordata; class Aves; order Passeriformes; family Thraupidae; genus Camarhynchus; species Camarhynchus parvulus. The sequence goes on from NC_044572.1 coordinate 78,143,489, forward strand.
GATTTCTTTAATTCAAGCCCATCATCTTGGATCAAGCTACAGCTATGTATCACATTTTCCTTGCATGTGATACAGCCTTATTGCAAGGCACATTTACTTCACCAGGGTGGGGTTCAGCTATATTCTATTTTCTTTCCTCACAAAAAGTAAAAACCGATAATGATATGACTAGCCCAAAACTCAGGGGAAGCTGAACCTTGGCTAAAACTGTGCAATGAGAACATCTCCCACAAGGACTTTATGCATGGATCATTAAGTTATACCCACTGCTAGGCAGCCTGAAAGACACATGGTGTTGTATGGACTACCTAACTTTCCATTTACAAAAGACTGTTGAATTTTCCCATAGATTACTTTGTATTCATCCTGCTGGTGTAAGAGAAGTAAAAAGCAAAGTTAATATCCAAGAGAGTACAGTAATTATTTTATGCAATAATGTAATTTTCTCTGAAAATTACATGAGAGAACAGAAAATAAGATTTCTAGGTCTGAAAGCTAAAGCTGCTTCAATTTAGAATGAACCTGGAAAATATCAACCTCTGATAACATGGGGCTGCCATGCTGTAATTCTTTGCAGTTTTCACAAAGGCACTTCCCTATTGAGCCCAAGAGGGGCTATGCTGCAAAAGCTGTATTTAAATGTTTTGAGGAAATCCAGAAATGCCGAGGGACCTCTTGAGACTATATAGTCCAATCTCAAATAGGGCTAGCCAGAGAAGTTTTTCCCAGACTGGGTCAAGCTGGATTTTGATTACAAAGGACCTTCCTGGAATTATGCACATAATGAGAATCTTCAGAAACATGAAAACTTTAAAACATGTCAATGACAATCTTCAAAAACACGGAAAATTTAAAACATAGAAAACTAAAAAAAGCTGACACAAATTCCTCCTACTTAATTTGTTAGCAAGGATGGAGGCACTGACATGCAAAATGATCCCTTTACTCTCTTATTTCTTCAGTATCATGTTGCCTAAAGAACAACCAGGTAACATAAATATTTCTGTTATTAGGGTTACCTGCTTTACTGCTAACCTCAAAAAAATTGCAATAAATTTAGTTTCAGGGATTCTTCTCATAACAGTCTTTTAATCTAAGACTCCGAGTCTTTGCATTCATTCTAATAGGACATTTTCTTTTGACAAACAGGACGTACTTAGATTTTGCACCATTTCCTCTCTTCCTCTTATTTATTACTTTTTGCTCCCTTACATTGCCATTCACCTATTCAGCAAATGCTTTCTTACAAAAGAGGGTGTGTACAAAATGACCCCATACATCAACCCACAAAGTGACTTCTGAAACAGACAGCAAATTTTACAAGTCAACGTAAACCATGCAGATTTTCTTTGAATAGCAAGCTGGGACTTGAAGACACAAGTTCTTTAGACACGTGCACCTGCTGGCCAGTCTCACCATTTTACTTTTGACGAGCTCTTCAATGGCACTGACGAGTTCTGCAGCACTGGGCGTCTCGGAGCTTGTCGGCCGCACCAGCAATCGAGAAGATGTCTGTGCAAGGACACAAAGGAAGGAGAATCCCAGAGTTAGCCTGGTTCTTGCTCAATGATCAAGAGACTTCCTTCACTTCTCTGTCAGACAAAGGTACCTGACATGTACTGTCAGTGGCATATAACACTACGATCATCCCTTCCAACCGGAGCAGCTGGAGTTGGAAGACTCAAGTAAACCCCATAGAAGTTAAATGCTGGGATAAAAACTCCTGTTCCTACATGCAATAGAAGTTGAGGAAATATAGTTGCTGATAATTCCTGGCAAATAGCTATGAAAATTGCCTGAGCTGACCCAATGGCCAACAGTTTGTTAACTTATTTTGTTGCTGCTTAAACAAAGCAAAAACTGAAGAACACTAAGAGAAATCAAGAAGACTTGAAATACAGGAGGAAGCATTATTATGTTAAGAAAATATATACCAATAACTCAGGGGCATTTACTTCTCTAAAAGAGCTGGAGTATATTGCCCAGATTCAGATGGGAAATTGAGCTCACCATTCCTTGTGCCATCCATTTTTCCCAATGGTATGTGTAGAGCACAGAAGATCTCTGGCCTCATAAGCTATAAAATGCCAGTTTATAGATACAACTGAAGGTAAAAGGTGTTCACAGTAAAGGATTCTGGGAGAAGGCCATTAAATTCAGCCTCAGTAATTTGCAAACAGAGTAGTTTGCATATTACATTTATCATTTAGTAACTGGAAAGTGGAAACAGGGTGTAATATGAACTGTACTTCATATTACGAACAGCACAGTGAGCATCATGCAGCACAGAGCAAGCTGTCCTGCAAATGTTTCCCACAAACCAGACAAAGAAACAGCACAAATAATGACTCAACACAAGAGGTTCTGTTCAAATCAAGCATGGGTGTAGCAAGACTCCCCATAACTAAACACTAAAAAAAAAAAAAAGAATACACAGATTTTAGGTAGTTTGCCTTGTATTTGCCTTATTTGGAAAGGAAAACAGGGGCTGGGTAAGCAAAGGAAATACAGATAACTTTAAACGGAAAGATATGGGAACTGAGCCAAAGCAGAGACAGAACACAAGTCAACATAATGCTGCATCAGAATTTACAAAAAGAGAAAACAAAAAGCAAAAATAATTAGTTTCATATTAACACAGCTGATCTTGAAACTTTTAATACTGTTTATCCCAAAAATTAAATGCAAACAACTTTTAAACTGCCACCAATTGCAAATTAATGACGTGCGCAATGATTCTGCTGAATGAAAGAATGCATATAGTGTGCAGATGAGCTCTTGGGGAGAAAATGGTTGTGTTACTTAGTGCTGTTAGACAAATCAGCATGGCCTAACACATGATGTTTGCATGCACACCAAAAACTGAGCAATCCCACAAGCTGGCCTGTCTTTTAGGCAATTTACATGCTCCTGACATTTGACTGTTGACCAGGTTTTCCACAGCTGTGCCTGCATGTGGGTTTCCACTTTGGGTGCAGAGCTCAGCTTAGTCTTAAAAAACACTGTCAGTGTTGAAACCAGGTTCTGGTTATGGTCTTTTTTATTGCTCTGTTGGGGTATGTGGGATGTGAAGTAAAACTTCAGAACTGTGATTTCCAGTGCCTGTGGTTATATCACATGCAATCTGAAAAAGAAGGAGCTGCATAGATAAAACTCCTTGGTGACTTTCCTGATGATGTACTCTGGGAACAGAACACATCCCTTGCCCAGAAAAGAAGGAAAAGCTGGAGGGAGCAACTGAGCTCATGCAGGTATGAGATGCTGCTAGGAGCCCATAGCAGGCTGGGAAGGGAACAGCAAAGAGGGAGTTTTCAGCATTGAGCAGGAGCTCTGGAGAGGAAGAAATGCTGGCAGGGAGGCAGAGAGGAACGCCAAGTCTCTGAGGTCACAGAAAGGAGGAGACATTCCTTGAGATCCGGAGTAGCTGAGCAGCCCAAGAAACCACCCAGCACGGCAGGAATGTGAAGGACTCCACCCAGAAGACAGACAACTGGGAACTTGTTTGCAACCCTTTTATTAATCAGTAACTCTATCATGAGAGCCAGCTACCTTCTCCTGGGTGAAACTTTGCTCTGGCTTCTCACTTCTGTGTTCCAACAAAGCATTTACTTTAGGCGCTAGAAGTTGGTGGTGTGTGGACTTCAGGGAGGCACACACAACCTCCCAGGATGCCCCATGAGGGGACCTTTTGCCTCCCACCATGAAGGATAAATACTGCATAATAACAACACATTGCAGAAGAATCCCTATTTACATGCTTTGAAAAATTATGGTATAATTTTAACTTTACCAAGTTTTAACTTCTCTGAAGTATTCTCTAAATCTAGTTTCACCTACTTTAAAAACTGTCCCAACATGCATTTACTGATGTGGGTGCATGTTAACCTTTTAACAAGTTGTGCTGGTTTTGGCTGGGGTAGCCCTAATTTTCTTCACAGCAGCTGGTATGGGGCAGCATTTTGGATTTGTGCTAAAAAAAGTGTTGATAACGTGGAGATGTTTCTGTTATTGCTGAGCAGGGCTCACACAGAGCCAAGGCCTTTTCTGCTTTTTTGTACTGCCCTGCTGGTGAGCAAGCTGGGGTGCTTGGGAGGAGACATCAAGGGGTCTCACCAGGACAGGAGACCCAAACTGAGCAAAGGGATATTCCAGCCTATGTGACATCATGCTCAGTGTATAAAGTGGAAGGAAGGAGGGGACATTTGGAGTGATGGCATTTGTCTACCCAAGTCACCGTTACACCTGATGGGGCCCTGCTCTCCTGGAGATAGCTGAACACCTGCCTGACCATGGGAAGCAGTGAATGAATTTCTTGTTTAACTCTGCTTGTGTGCACGGCTTTTGCTTAATCTCAATCCACATGTTTTCTGTCTTTTACTTGACCCATTCTCTCCCTGATCCCACTGGCAGGGGAGTATGCAAGCAGCTGGGTGGTACTTGGTGGCTGGCTATGTTTAAACCACAACAGCAGTGAAAATAAAATTGGAGATGGAAAGCTACTTAAAGAGTCTTTCTCTAGTGTAATACAGGTCTGACTTTGCACCAGAAATACACAAGTAAGTAGACAGTAGCTTACAAGCATATCCCTTCATGTAAGTGTTCTTGCTTCGTAAAGAAGTCTATGACCAAATTAATTTTTCTGTGGAAAACTTTTTATAATATTTGTATATCAGTTGTTTTTTTGTCACTGAAGGAACATGCAAATATGGCAGCTCATCAGCAAGAGCTTAAACATGTTTTCACTAACATTATTTTCATCTTATTTCTAAATCTAAAACTGAGATTGTTCTAGCAAGAAAACATTCTTTCAGCTCTGAAGGCTGGCCTATTTTTGCTTGTTTTGTTTCAGAAATATTTCCCAATATATTAACTTTTCAACTCATATGTTACACTTTGTCAAATCAGAAAACATGTAGGAATTGAATACATGCAAATTATGAGAACCAGTCACTTTGACCCTATAAACAACAGCTTCAGGAAGGAGTGAGATTCCCACTGAAAAGCAATGTTTTTAAAAGGAAAAAAAAGAAAGAAAAAATAAATAAGATCCACTAAAGTTATTCATAACATTGGCACCACTGAGAACAGACAGCAAGCAATCTCAGAATTCACTAACAATATTCAGTGCTGTAGATTACAATTTTACAAAATTAAAAATTTTAAGGAGCAAAATGGCAAGAAAACAATGTGCATATTTACTGCACAAGTCCGGATTATTTCCATTTTAAACCCCTCTATTTCCAGACCTGATACTTGTCTCTTAAATGTCTGATCCCGGTTCAAAATTGAAATAAACTCTCTCCATGTATGATCATCATAACACTAAAGAAAAACAGATCATATGCAAGTAAGATTTGCTTCATGCAGTTACCACCTACATCCAAAGTTTTATTACTGGTGCGAAATTTTTAGCGTCAATTTTAATGTGCCTTTGTTTGTGAAAAACAGATGGATTATGTGCTGGTTTTGGCAGGGACAGAGTTAAATTTCTTCACCGTAGCTGGTATGGAGCCATGTTTTGGATTTGTGCTGGAAGCAGTGCTGCTATCCCAGGGTTGTTTTAGCTATTGCCGAGCAGAGCTCACACAGCACCAAGGCCTTTTTTATTTCTCACCCCAACCCACCAGCAATAAGAATGGGGGGGCACAAAGAGCTGGGAAGGGACACAGTCAGGGCAGCTGACCCCAGCTCACCACAGGGATATTCCAGACCATATGGCATCATCCTCAGCATATAAAGCTGGGGGGAAGAAAAAGGAAAGGTGGGATATTCGGAACAATGGTCTTTATCTTCCCAAGTCACTGCTACACATGATGGAGCCCTGCTCTCCTGGGGATGGCTGAACACCTGCCTGCCTATGGGAACTGGTGAATGAACTCCTTGTTCTGCCTTGCTTGTGTGCATGGCTTTTGCTTTACCTATTAAACTATCTTTATTTCAACCCAAGAGTTTTTTCGCTCTTTCCCTTCTGATGGCTTTTGCTTTACCTATTAAACTATCTTTATATCAACCCAAGAGTTTTTTCACTCTTTCCCTTCTCCCAGGGACAGTGGAACAGTGACTGTGTGGGGCTTAGCTGCTGGCTGGGGTTAAACCATGACAATTATTACCCTTATTTGGTAATTCCTTTATCTTGGGCATCCCCCCTTCCCCCCTCCCCCCGCCAAGAAAAACCAAGAAAAAGAAAAGGTATGATTATAAAACAATTAGCCTCTAATCACTAAATATGGCATCAGCCAAAGTGATGTACATCATCCTGTGAGCACACAAAGCAGTTCATTTCTACATTTAAAGTGCTAGCATTTCTACATTTAAAGTGTTAGCAGCTCATTTCCACATTTAAAGTGCTAGCAGAAAAATTTCTACACTTGTGTTTTTAAAATAGAGAAGGATTTAATTCACACTCTCATCACAGAACACTCTTTTTAAGTTGTCTAGAGAACAAATGTGATTACTTCTGTCTACCATGAAGCTGTATTATGCACATTTTTGAGACCTTTGGAAGAGAAGAAAAATTTGTGCAAGCAGAGGTTATGCCATCATGCGAAGCCTCCCCCAGGTCCTGCTCCTACCTTGTCATCCTGTGAGTCGGGCTGGAGCAGACTGTGCTGCTGGATTGCCATGGGAGGAGGCAGTGGCACAGCATCTGCTCCCTCTTCGCCTTCCTCCTCCCCGCAGCTCTGCATGCCTGAAGAGGATGACTTGGAGAGAGTGCCACTGCTCAGCCCCTCGTTCCGACCCCTCTGTAAACAACATCAAGATGTTCAAGCTCTGTTATCTCAGCAGCATGAAGCTTGTTATCACATGCTCGTTTTAAGACTATTCTGTAGTTTCAGCCCTCTCCCAACAAGTCAAGATGCTCCTTCAAACATTCCTTAACAGAGGGGGAAAATGCAGATGCCAAAGGCAGTTTTCAACGTCTGGTAAAAGCAAAAGAATTCAAATACTAAGAAAAAGACATTCAGCTGAAATTTACTACAGGAAAGCGTTATGAAAGCCATGCTTGCTTTCCAAGTTCAGTTCTGCAAAGAGAAATCTGTATCTCTCTGAAATATGTATCTTGCCCTCTATCACAGCAAGACTTCTGGAAGACATAAAAAACCCCTATTACAACATGAAGTATTTAATCAATTATCCTTTCTGTCCCTCACAAGGAACTCTAATTTCAAGTACCCAAAGTTTAATGTACCGATCTCACAGAATAATTTATCTACCTTTACAGGAAGACAGCATAGATGGTTACTTTTTTTTCCTGACTTTAAGGCACTGGCCTTAAATTTTTCCCTTCGCTCACAGAACTGCAGAATAACATACTGCCAAAACAATGTTACAACTGCAGCACAGAGAGTCTCTTTCTACAGCCTGACATTCAAGGTCAGAGGCCAGTACTCATTCCTAACCAACATCTCTCAATTCATCATGCTGCCAAGTCTTCTGTCTTCCCTTTCCCTACACTTACTGTGGATCTTCATTAGTGTTCCAAGTATGTAGCAAAATATGTTGGGAGGAAGAAAAAAAAAGAGCAGCAATAAATAAAAAATTGGGCAACTGAGACCACTTTTCTGGATGGTTAAGTACCAAAACCAATAGTCAGAGTCAATCTAATAAAAGGGAATAACATGCACCCAGCTGCGCCCTTGGAACATTCATTTCAGCCTGAACCATAGGTCTGTAACAGAGAATTTGGCTCTTGTCTGCACCTAACTGGAGGCCAGCTTTGTTCATACAAGAGCCCCAGACTTTGAAGGAGAGGCAGATGTTTGTGGGAAGAAGGGAAGCCCTCAGTAGACACCCTTGGTGGTAAAATTTGGAACAGTTCACAATTTCCCTCTCTCCAATGAACACTGCCATGCATATTATTTGACTAGCAGTAATTGGCCTGTATCGTAGAGCCAATAATTTTTCTGTGCTCTGACTCTAATTGCAAGGTGCAATTAGAGCTTTAAGCAGTTAAGCAGCTTGCCCTACACATTCCCTGATCCATCAACAAGAAAAGCAAAGTAAATGCAAAATTACCTGGTTATTCCTGACCTTGAAGCACCTTTACTCACATGTAAAGGTGAGTACTAATTAGCATAAGAGAGTAAAGCCAAAGAACAACTTTTTATTCTCCAGTTTCTCTTTTTAAATTATAGGCGCTTCACAGAGCTTCACTAACACTCTCACACCACAGACTGTCCCTGGTGCAGAGTACAGGGATCCAGGATGAGCACAGGGCACCTAACACTTTGCTCCTGACTGCTGGACAGTCAGGTGAGGAGACAACCTTCACCTGACAACATTTAGTTCCCTGGAAAACACACACACAAGTCTTGGGAAGCTGCCTTGAGCACTCACCTCTTCAACAGTTTCATCTTGTGGGGTTGCGGCGCTGTCATCGGAGTCCTTCTGAGAGCCTGCATCGGCGCTCTTCCGCACCTCTCTGCTTTTCTTATGCTTGTGGGCCAGCTTTTTGACGTGCCCATCTGCTTTCCCACTGCTCAGGCGCCTCACAGGACTGGTGAGCCACTTCCTCAAGGTGTTGCCAGGGCGCTTGGGGCCCGGGGAGCTCTGAGCACCGATCATGTGGGGCTGAAGTGATGTTACGGAAGCGGGAGGACTGGCGTCATTGCTGGAGACTGAAAGGGAGTCTGGAAAAAAGAACAAGGGGAGCACTTTAAAGCTGAAGCAAGTGAGAAACAAGGCAAATGGACATATGTAATAATGGATATGAAATTGAATTTATGGACAAATCAATGAGATTTTTTTGAGGTAACCTGGCCTTTAATGACACCGCAGCTATCAGTGCTCATGGTCATTCATGCATAAGCACCACTGATGTGTTTAGAACAGTCAAGCTTCATTAAGTTGTTCCTGCCTCAACTATAATTCCTACTTCCCACTGCTGATACTTATTTGATAGTGAATTATACTTTCCATATGTCATGTAACTTTATGGAAGGATATGCTTGTTTTATCTTTTAATGTTTATTGCTTTGAGCAAAGATGAAGAGTAACAATAATTGCCTCAATGAGATAAGCAAATCATTTTTCAACCACCAAATTTAATTACAAATGCTCCAATTACTTCCATTATTTATATATTTCCCTTACCCTTGGGATAGAGGGAAGAAGAAACCAGAAGACAGTTAAATGTTTGTCTTTTGCTTAAATTTTCTCTGAGTTTTGGCTTTATTTTGTTTGTTTCTTAAAAAGACACAAAGCAATGTTTAAAAGACCACTTGCTGAAATCTCAAGATCAGCAGTAGTTCTCAGCATGACATACTTGAAGTTCTGTAATGAAGCAAAGGATACACTTTTCTCAAGCCATAGTTTAATGTGCATGAGGTCAAAAACACTTTCCCACCAAGGTTCCTGTCACTTGACCAGGACTGTATACTTAGGATGAACACCCACAGCTTAGCTATTGTGAGACTAGATTTCCTTTCTTCCCCATGCAGCACAATGTTGTTCTTCCCAGCAATTCTCTTTTCCTAAAAAGACACTTTTCGGGGGTGTGTTGTGAAGTGGGGGCTTGGAAACATTCTTGTAACATCACTTTTATAAATATTGTCTACCACTCACGTATTAGCAAGGCTATCCTAGGTTGTTAAATATGGGAGTTTTTTTCCTCCCTGTGTATGCACTTTTGCAGGCAGATAGTTTACATAAGGATGACATAAAAAATGTTTTGTTGAATGTTTCTACTGCTGGGAGTTCAATGCAGTGCTTGTGCTCCTTCTTGAAGCTTGACAGATGTTCAGGTCACCTCTTCTGGCAGCTTTTCCCTAAGAGGTGTATTGCCAGTCTGACCAGAGATAGTTTGAATTTTCTGGAATGATATGGTCACACTGATGTAGTAATGCACTTAATCATAAACATCCAAATGCTTGGATCCACACACAAATATGTGAGGCTGCTCCATTTCCAAGGAGCGCTAAGTATAAATGATGGTTTTGAATGGAGATGGAGAAAGACACATAAAATGTGGATATAAAAAGATAGGACTTTTTATTTTTCCTTCATGTTCCAAGCTGTTTCACAAAGGGCACCCTTTCCTAGGGATCCAAAATGTGATCTATCATGCTGTTTATGAAAATGTTTCTCTGTTCCAATAAAACCCATGGCATGTCACCATTAAGATACACTAGCTCTGATGCCAAGAACATTTGTAGCTTATACTGTATGAACACACACATAATAATTGCTGTTAACCACCACTTTCATCATGTTTCCACAAAGCTGAAGATAAACAAACTTTATAAGGCATACTTTCAGTCTAACAAGCTAGCTGCTAACTCTTTAAACCAAGTCACACCTGCAGAATTATCTTCCAGCAACAGCTGTAGCTGTTGTGCACATAGGTAAGGAGAGATCACATGGTGCCATTAACCTGGCTTCAAGGCTTTAAGTGATGGGTATCAGCAAAAAAGCAGATGGAGAGCAATACTAGATGTCTTTGTCTCTAAATCTTGGGAGAGCAGTGCTAAGAACTGCTACATTATTTTCTTGCTGAAGAGGAAAGCATAAGAAAGAAATTAATTATCTATAACAATGGTTTTCAACTTTCAATCTGAGTATCCCTCAAGGCACCGGGATTACTGCTTAAGGGTTCTCAGCACACATGCAAGATAAGCAAGCCGACTAGCCATCAGCATCCACATCATGAGAGATTTCTGACTTTATTAAAAAAACCCTGATCTGCTTATTAAAAAAATTCCAAACAAAGCTTGCAACCATCTGCAATCTCTCCACAGGAATCCAAACAATCTCCTATAAAACCTCTGTAAGAATTTAGTTTGACTGCTCTTTCACCAAACTTATCTTTACCTTTACTGCATCATGCATTTTTAATTATTATCAGATGCCTTGTTTCAGAAATCGCAGCAAACATCAGCTGATGGGCATTTCAATAAATAACTTTCTACTACTCTGCTAGCGGACTACAGAAGATGAGAAAGTGGTGGTGTACTTGTAAGTTTCTTAAAGCACAAACTAAATGCCTTGTTTCCAAAACACCATGCTTGAAGATGTTATAACTACTCAGCCAAATTTTTCTTTCATTTGTATATAGTTTTCCTCTCAATAACAGTTCATACAAGGTTCCTTCCACGCAAATAAAATAGAGAACATTCACTTGTTTACATAAGATGAAAAAATTAAACCTTTGCAGAAGTCCACCATGTACTGTTTTGTATTTTTATATCTGTTGCATTTCTTTCCTTTGCAATTATTTCTTTCTAACAAAAAGGCAGCATGGTGGTGCAGTAACTGATTGCATACAATTGACTTTTACATAAATGTGCCTATTCCTAAGCATGTAACATGCCTCCAGTTAATAAACCCCTTCTTTTTATAACGAGTGTTCCACCTCCTCAGATTTTCACACATCCTTTTGACAAGCTACACTTAGCAACTACTGAATTTCTTGTAAAACCAAGCAGTGCAGGACAGAGGCCCTGAAAATGTGGAAGGCAAGTATTTTTGTCTGACTATACTTCTGCTGTACCACTCCTAACTCTTAACCCAAGTCAGCCAAGAGTTTGTGGGCAGCAGAAGGGAAAAGAGCACAGAGAAATAAGTAGACTGTGCTCAAGCAGAGAGGATCTAAGAGACAAAACAATGTAAGCCAGACATGTTCCGCAGCACATACTTCAGCCATATCCTCCCACACAACATTAGTTTTCATTTGGCATGCAGCATGTAACTGCTTCTTATCTTCCCTTCTGCATGACTTAATATGAAATCCTTACTGAAGTATTATTAGGGCTTCAGGGAACCACAAAAGTGGACATCATGCAAGTAGTACACTGAAATGATAGCACTGTTCCTTTAAAGCCTGAAATCTCTCAGAGAAGGAATATCCCTGCCCACTGCAGGGTTTACAGGGTTGCATCCAGGCAGGTTTTAAGTATCTCCTGAGAAGGAGACGCCACAACCTTTCAGAGCAAACTGTTTCAGTGCTCTGCCAGCCCCAAAGTAAAGCATCTCTTTGTCATATTCAGATAGACCTTTCTATGTTTCAGTTTGAGCCCATTGCCCCCTGTCCTGTCATTGGACACCAAAAAGAGCCTGGACCCATCTTCCTGAAATCCACCCTTAAGATACTTGTATGCATTGATAACACCTCTTTTTAAAATGAATAAAAATACTTCATTGCTATAAAAGCATCAGCCCAAAGATCAAATTTTATTAAATAGGGCATTAAAAATGGAGATTTAAAATCATCAGTGTTAACCTGAAAAGAATACCAGCCCACTAGGTCTCTTAAGAGATCAGATATGACTTTTTGCCCTTCCTTAAATTTGCAGAAAACATCTCTAAAACCTCACAGCTGAGTTAACACTTGCTAGAAATATTCCATGTCAGCATTTTCCCAGTGAGACCCTATACCATCTATTTTCCCATCCCATCCCAGCCAACAGGCACCCAGATTTTCCACTTACTCACTCCCATCTGTTTCCTCAGGACCCCAGTAACAATACTAAAGCATAGTCATGTACAAAACCTGGGTGCCCATGTTCATGTATTTATGTAGAGGCATTGCCAGATCGAAGCATTAGGGAGTATCAATATCCAGTACAAGCATTTTCAAGAGCACAGAAAGACTTTTCACCTTCACTGTGAGAAGAGCCCCACGGGAGTGTCTCATTTCTCCCTGTCCCATCACTATAAGTTACTTCTATCTATATAATTAGGGATACAGACTTGGTTTGATTGATTACCATGCTTGGGATTGTTTACACTAAATCAGCTTTGTTTCCTTTATGACTACATAGAAAATTGTTTTTCTAGCCTTGCTCAAGAATATTTTACCTCTAAGACATGCTAAGAGGAAAAAAGGAGTATTCAAAATTGAACTGAGAACAATATGGAATTTTAAAACCAAAACAGATGGAATAAATTTGGGGGTATGCTAACCCCAAATGTGTTTCAAGTACAGTAAAGTTTCTAGCGAGACTCAGACTCCCTTTTAGAAAAAGATAAATGGAACAGATGGACATCTTGGAGAGAAGAAAAACCCAACACACATATAGCGATCTCACACAGCAACACCAACCCAACAAGAAACCATCAAATTTAATAAAACCACTACTTGTTCAAGTAGAGAAAGTTTCGCAATTCAATAAAGTTCAATAAAGTAAGGCCCTAATGGATGGGCTTTGTTTTATAATTCATAGCCACAATAAGAAAAGAAGGCATTTAACTGCCATTTCCCTGAAAGTAAAAACCACATATGTTGCTCTGGTAGTGAGGTCAGAGGGTTCACTCAGAGTCCATAAATATATTTTTGAAGCTAAAGGGCAGGCAGCATGGGTTCTGACCCCCTCAAACTAGAAGATAAAGTTACCTCCAACAAACAGGCAAATTTTTGAAATGGGAAGGGAAATGGGAATTCTCATTCTAGTCCCAGCTTTCTTAACACTAGAAACATGCACATCTGTGATTAATAAACTGCTTTTTTCCCTAAAAAATAAATCAGCCATGTTAAGCTAGTTGATGACTTGAAAGACTCTGCTTCATATTAACTATTTCCATATTGCTGTTTTTTTGAGTTTTACTGCAAGGGGCTATGGAACCTGTGGCTCCTTTACCTACAGAATCAAACTAAATCTGCTTGATGCGCCGCACCTCTAAACACAAAATGTTCCAAAATCAAAAATAAGAACATTTCACAGTCTCTGGACTCTGAAACAGTGATGGGACAAAGACTGAAAAGTGGAGCAAAGCAAACTTAGTAACCCTGACTGGCATGTCATTCTGCCACTGCAGATCTGCCATACACCATGGACTTTAGGGAACAAAAACTCATCCATCCAACCAACCAACCAGATGATCAATAAGATCTGCTGCAGGTACATTATGAGTGTTGGGGGAAAAGGGCTGTTTGTTGGTACAAAGCACAGAGAGCAGAAATCTACGGTGACGCACTTTAAAGTTTAATATGCAAGGTAGAGTTCACAAGCATCTAATGACAAAAGTTAATAAAAACCTGCCTGCATACACAGTGATCACTTGTTAGTAGATAAGGAAGGCATGGAGAAAAAAAAAGAGTGAAAGGATTATTTTAGTCATAGACACATGCAGAGTTTCTGCCTAGGAACTGCTTTTGAGTAAGAGGGTACCAATCTGCCATGTACAAGACCATTCAGATAATTTTGTATGGGTTGGGAATTCCACTTCTCTCCTGCTGGGAATTCTCTTAAAAATATCCTTGCTGCCTATTTTTTGCAAACCAGTACTGGAATGTACATCAAAAGGCATTAGATGTGTTTCAGGTTTTAAAAAAGCCCTCATAACAGCAGTTACCATTTAAAGACAATGCAGCTTAAGTATTATCAGCCTTGCAAATAGGGCATTCCCACCATGCCCTTTGGGAAGCACAGATTTCACCTGCGAGGTAGAGTGATATAACTTGCATAAAACTGGTTTCTTAAAAAAATAATTAAAAAAAAAATCAGAAAATGCAGAAAGCCAGTACTCAATACATAGAAGACAATCTCTCAATCAGATTTGTGTCTGGAGTGGAACAGAGACTTCACTTCTGGTCAACAAACCTTTCTTGTCATTTATTTCAAGTTATGCACTATGCTGAAATACCAGTTAGTAATCTTTTAAGTATGTGAATAGACAAAGAGTTCAACTCCTTAGCATATGTTCCCTGATTAATAAATTATCTACATTAATTTTGACTGATACAGGCACTAGTCCAGAGCACTTTGACTTACATGTATGCAATAATTAAGTCTTCCATGTCATCAAAAGCTGATTATCTTGACATCAAATAGACTGGAATTCTAAGCTTGAGGCTAGATTGTCTTCAATTTCTCTTAATGAGATACTAAACTGCCCAGCAAGCAATTAAAAAAACCCCAACCCAACGCTGCCCCTAAGACTGTCATCTTAATGACTTCCAAAGGTCTTTCTAATATTGAGAAAAGTCATTCAACAGACATACTTGCAACTGCTCTAGAGAAAAGAATCACAAAAACCTCTGAGTAAGAGCAAAAAGAATACACTGTTCATTTGAATTAAAAAATTAGTGGCGGATGCCTCAAAGGTTTAACACACTTATACTATTGTCATGTTCTTATTTTTTTCTTAATACCTTCTCCTGCCTTCCTACTCCATAAATTTAAAACAAAGTTTTTGTAAACCAAGGTTTTCCATCAAGCTTTTAATAAGATTCACATGCATTACAGAGTGTACACAGAGAGAGCTGCAAATACAACTGCTATCTGTGAGCTAAACACCATCAAAATCCAGATGGGAAAAAACCTCCTCTTAGAACTGCTGGACAGGTTTGCATCCCACACTTGTGTTGTTGTTTTTCGGGGTTTTTAAGCAGGAAGAAGGCATGACAGTGTGCCAGAAAAAAACCCTCCCAAGTTAGCAAAAGTAGTTCTGTTTGTGCTTCCTGGAATTCAGACTACAGGGAAATAAAACCTCAAATCTAAATCTTGTATACTGCTGCAAGCACAAGGCAGCACTACAGGCAGAGTGGACTTTGTGGAGCATTTCATTCTTTGCAGTAAGTTGCTATTCTCTCCTATTTCTGGAGAGAAATACATTTTGTGTCACAAGTAGGAAGTATTAAGACAGACTGCTGAAGTTTAGTTTCACAGTTTGTGAAAACCACAAGCTTTTAATAGATTAAATCTCAGCTTCCCTCTATGCAGCTTATATTTTAATAGGCAGTGTCTGGATTTCAATTCTATTCTTTTGGCCACCTGTTTGTTCAGATTTAAAGACAGCTACATCCACATGCCTGGCAGGACACGCCAAGGACAGATTTATGTAATTTAGCAGTGTTTCTCAGTCAAGTTCTCACTCTATGTCTGTGTACTGAGCCATCCTCTTTACAGATCAAAGCAAGTGACCTGATTATTTTAATAAGATTGTCTCCCAATGGAAGGGAGGGTGCATTTCCCTTAAACATTAACTGCACAGTCACTTGCATGTTTTTATGTAAGAGCTAATGAACAGCAACATGATCTAATTTTCAGTCAAAGGTTTCTCCTTTTCGTGCACAACCTCCAGCAAGTTCCCTCAGGCCAACTGGGGCCATCATCCAGTTACTTATCTCTTGCACTTCACCTGTGTCTCCCCTTATAGGACATCATTTTACATCAGTGTGAAGGAGCACAGAAGATTATGTGCTCTGCAGACCTACAATAGGCAAGATTTTCAGTGACACATTTAAGTTACATATTAACAACTCCCTCATAGGGGCTGACACATACCATGAAATGTAAGAAAATTAAGGTGACACCCTTCTTTCATTAAATAGTTGAGAAAGTTCTTCAAAGTAAACAGGGAAAGAAAATTGCAGAAATATTGCTTTTCTATATTAGCAAGCAGGTTTTCCCACAGTACCAATGTATCTTCCCTGTTTTGCTTTAAATACAGTAGCTTGTAACATCAAATTCATCAAAGTTTCAGAAAGACCCTCTACATTACTCCTTTCCAAAGCATAGGCATTTTTGAGCTTTACAACAGAGAAACAAATATTTTAAACTGTCTGTATATGCTATTTGAGCTAGAAGCCAGTATCAGGTATATATCCAGCTATTACAGGATGACCTAAGTAGAAGATCTGATGAAGGCAAGGCCCAACCACTACTCCTTCCAGAAGAAGGGATGCACAGAATGACTGTTCCAGGCCCAGGGCTGCTGCCTCCCCAGCACCCTGAGCTGAAGGAGCTGTGTACAGCTGTTCCCCCTGCTCCCCAGCACTGCTGCTGCTGCTGGAGAGCTGAAGATCTCAGCACAGGGAGCTGTGGAGGGCACAAGGCAGCCACTGAAGCAGTGGGAGCTGGCAGCACTCGCTCCCTGCCAACTGCTCTGTGGCACAGCACTCCCTGCCTTTGACACAAACAAGCAGCCACCCAGTGCAGAGAAATGACATCTGCGGCAAAGAATGGTAAAGAAGGAAGCACAAACTTTGGGCCCGGGCCTCTTAGGAAGCACTGGTGCTTAAGACAATAGAGTTTAGCTGGCTGCTGACAATCCATCGGCCTCGTGCTTGCCACGTGGAACCCACCTCCCAGGAGCCATGCCAAGGGATGCCAGCAGCAAAGCTGCAGCTCTGCTCGTGGTCAGAGAGCTATATGTCACACACTACGAATGGGAACCACAACTGACAAGATTCCTGATGAGCAGTTTCAGATTTTAATTGGGGCAACTGCACGATTAATTCTGCTCATTTGTTTCTGAGCTGTAGGGGTTTTATCATCTGCTACTCTAATTTTTGCTGTAAAGTAAATTTTTGCTCAGAAATGGATAAAAATAAACTCCAGTCCTAGAAATACAGCTCTGAAGCAGCAGAGCAGCTCATCTGATATGCCTTGTGCTTCAGTCCAGAAGAGGAAGATTATGAACAGACATGAAACAAAAATGTCCATATCAATACAGATAACAAAACAGCCAACCAAAAGGGGGTGGAAAAGGATGCATTCAGCAAACCTGCAGCTCTGCTGAAAGGAGAGAAAGGGAGGGAGAGAAGCAAGTCTGCAGAAATTGCATGAGGAAGAATTATGATCTCAGATGTTATTTAAAGCAACACATGCCATGCTTTCCTGTACAAAAGCTCAGCAATGCAGGGCATCCCAATGGAAGGAATTTATCCTACACAGACTTTAAGAAAAAGTCTACCCACTACTTCAAGAAAAAGGTTGTATAAAATATTGCAAAAGTAAGTTTCAGCAAGTCTGATCTCCAAAGGAAATAGCGAGACACAATTCTGCTGTACTACTGAAACTGAGAATGTACACAGAGACGGAGAAAATTAGCTTCCACCACTTCACGTAGTCAATATAAACAAGTCCCATAACTACAAAGGCAAAAACTAATTCCACACAAAATCTGCATAAATGCTGAGCCAAAAGTATTTTTTCCTTTCGTCCAGAAGTTTGAAAAAATTTGAACAAGTAATGTACTCTGCAATGTATTTACGAATGCGTGACCTCTAGAAAATGGAAGTAGATACATTTTAATCTCTCTTGAAATGCCTTAAAAAAATCCAACACATGAGAAAATCTCCAAAAATTCTCTAGTAAAACTGACAGAATATATGATGAGTCACTTTAAAACACTTCAAAACTTTAAAAACACTTTAAAACACTTTAAAACACAAAGGGTAGATACTATTAACAATTGCTAAGCATAACTTCAAGTGTTCTAGTAAAGTTTATAAAGAGATGGTACATAGTGTTAGTATTAAGTTACAAAAACAAATGAACTTAAAGAAACAATGTCTTAATCAAATTTCATTTGTTTTAAACCCCTAAGTTATTAGACTACTTTTACTAAAAAAATACTTGTTTCCTGTTCACCTACTGCAGTTACACATTAACCTAAATACACATAATAATCCAACAGCAATTTTAACAGTCTTTTTCTCTTTTCCCCCTATCCTCTTGATTCAAAGCAGAAGAGCTCATTAGAACAACTAGCAATTGTTTGGAGCCACAGCTTTAGCAACAGCTGTACAAACACATCAATCTCAAGTTAGGAACTCTGCCATAAGCTCAATAATAATAATATACTCACACTGTTTAGCTTTGGGGCTATTACAGTAACTTTGGTCATTTTCTCTTTCCAAATGTTACACTGTTGTAGCCCTCAAAAAACACATTGAGAAAGACATTTAGGGAATTGGGAGCCAAGAGGGAATTGCTAAAATAGTGATAAAAATGGGTCCTCTAAAATTCCTATAGATAAAAAATGATATTTCCTCCTTATCCAATTAATTATATTGGTGATAGAGATTCATTATACAATGATGTTTGCTCCTGTCCCAATTAATTGGTATTAGTGATAGAAGTTCATTGTACAAGCATTACTTTGCATCGTAAAATGTTGACCTTTTTGGTGCACACACTGGAGCCCTTGTGGCCATGGCACTGCTTTCAGCCTCCCCACTGTGTAATGAGCTGACTGTAGGCGATGACAGACAACTTCCTCCCAGTGCAATCCCACCTCAACACCGACATTACCAAGAGCAGACTTAGATGACAGTGATTAGAAACTGAACTGGTTTTATATTTTTTCTCTTCAGATGGGAATGTAACCTGAGCAATACAATGAGAGCACATGTGATTTTAATAAAGGTCAGTCACACTGGAAATACAAGGGTTTTTTTTAAACAGACTCACCGTCAAGGTTGACTAGCAGAGAGCTATTGGAAGTCATAATGCCTATCTGCTGCAGAGATGCCTTTACAGGATGAAGCATTTTAAGGGATTAGGAAAGGGGAAGATACTCCTTGACAAATCTATTACTTTTGAATACAGACTGAGTTAAAAGTGGAAAGATAACTCCTTGATATAGAGTATTTTAAAACTATATATATAGTTATAAAGTATATATAAATATAGTGTATAGAGTATAGCGTTTATTATAAAGTATTTTAAAACTATAAATTAATGGAAGATGTGACATTTTACCTCAGTGTGCAATTCAAATGCACTGAATATGGAATAAAACACTGAATACTGAAAACAGAATCACTGCCATGTTTGTTAACTTGATTACAGTCTCTTCAGGAACAACATATGCACTGCTGAATTTCTTTTTGCATGATCAAGCCCCTATCATGCACATACAAAAAGCTACATTTTGTCATGCAAATTTTCCATTGTTTTTGTTTCCTTGAATTTTCCCAATAAAGCCTCAGGAGGAAGGTGATGCTGTGAACTGCCTTGTTTACCAAGTCATCTAAATTCCAATTCCTCACGTCATTCCTCAGCTCCCATCCATCTAATATTACTTAAGTGGCCACAGGAAAATGATGTGATAAGATCATGGGAGAGCTGTCCAAAACTGGTTTGGATGTAGGAAACAAAAGAAAAAAAAAGGTTAAAAGAAAAGGTAAACTTATTTTGAAAGGCAATTAAAATGCAGTAAACCAGAATTCTTATTACTTACTTTAATTAGACACGAAGCAGAGGAAGGGAAGGAAATCTGTAATAATTTCTACGAAACAATAACTACTGCTTTTTTAAGTTACAGACTTAACTGTAAGCCTAAATTTAGGGGCAAATAAGTTATCTGGTGGAAATTAATAAATTTAATTACCTTCTATTAATTTTTCTACTGAAAAAAACATTTATTCTTTTCATCAAGTCCCCAGCATTTCCTACAGTGCCTCTAGACAGCTGATCTCTATGAAAGTCTCCTTACGGCAAACTACTCCACATAATCTGTAAGTTGGATGGTGTCTTTTTGTAACCACTCACTCAAGAAGACTGACTGGAGGTGTCCAGTCCCGTGTTCAAATGCAAGGAAAGAAAAAATTAGGTTAATTGGTTTAGCAAGCATACTTAACTATTCTCTGTGAGGAAAACCAACCTTCACAGGGGAGGACTGTTAATGTTACTGATGTTGTCTTTTCAAAGCAGGATGGATGTACCTTTATCACCCAAATTCTGTTCCTCTCATTACCTCCCCTAAAGGAGAGTCAGCACAAGCCTAGATGAGGAAATGCAATGGATTGTTACAGCTGCTTGTAGCTCTGCTCAAAAGCAGATAATGAACATAATGCTCATTACTAGTCTTGCAATGAGCACCTAGAGGAAACTTTCATTATGTAAGAATGGGATAGACCATTCTTATGCTGCTGCTTCACTGAAGTAATTTGTTTGAAAGAGAGCTGTAACACAGCAAGAGGGAAATTAAGTTGAACGTCAAGTCAGAACATTTCTTCTTTGCTCAGTTTAAGCCCATCAATTCAATACAGACTTTTGACCATGATACAAAACCATATGCATGAGATGCTTAGATACAGGTATTCTCTGAGACAGATGACAAGGAGGTAAAGATGCAAATATATTTCAGGTATGAAATCAAACTCCACCCTTCTTTCCAAAATTTTATTAATATTCCTTCTGGTCACTCTCTGGGAAATACTAAATCTCTTGGTATTGACTGCTCATATGATGTTCCATCATACTTTTGAAGAAAAATCTAAAAATTCTTCACTAAGTATTTTGATTATGCTTCACTAGCAATATACAGAAATACAGACATCTTAGCAAAATCAAAAAATGCTTATATATAAACATTTTCTTCTTAATATAAAAATGGAGTTACAAGTCCTTATTACATGAAGATTGTATAATAAACCTAAAGCAGATTGTATTATAAACCAAAAGCATACATTTTTCTTTTATATCTTTAAAATAAAGTTAAAACTCAGAACTGAGTAGCTGGTTTGTGACTAAGCTGGGGCTAAAAGAACCATTTAAAATTACTTTGTTTTCATGCAGTACTTACACAAAGTCTGAGTGGAAAGTGCTGCAGTGGAGGGAGCAGACTTTTAAGGAGTAGAAGCAGAAGGCTGCTTGGGGTTAACTCCGTACACACCCCTAATCCACACTGCTGCTCAGTCTTGACTTATTTCAATGAGCAAGTAACTCACCTAAGAGCTACAAAAATAGCCTTTTCAACGGACTGAAAAGTCCAATCCAGTTGAAAAGTCTGGTCCAATATATCCAAATTAAAGGAGAAAAAAGTCAGGACTAGTTGAGACAAAAATGTGGATAGCTGTGGATCTTACCCACCCACTCAGAGCAAAAACCCCAAGTCTCAAATCTTTAGGTTCACAAGCAGGGATGGCAATTATGAAAGGACATCGGTATTATTCTTGCATAAACTCCTGTACCTCGTAACATTTTGCTGTTGTTGTTATTGTTTTTATTGTTTGTGGTTTTTTAAGGGGGATCTTGGGGTGTGGGAGGAGGGAATGGTGTGGCATTTTCTACAAGATCTACTCTCAGGTCTGGCTGTCTGTGTGACTGTTGGTGTCGATGCACAAGAAGCAGCTGGATCATATGTGCAAGCACAGGGTAAATAAACTAGCAGTACCTGACATGTAGCTCATTTTTTACCAACCATGAAACAGCACCTCTAGCTAACTCTCTGGCAAGTCCTGCAGCTTAATGATTTGGAAAAGCCAAGAACAAGTGAGTAAGGACACAGAGGTCAGGGAAGCAGCACCTTTGCATGTGTAACTTTATAGCTGCTACATGAGCTCAGTTTAAGGAGGATTTTTGTTGCATGCTCTTTGTGGAGATAGAAAGGCACACACAGCACATACTTAACAGCTTCCATCTGTATTCTAAAAGAATAGACTTTCAAAGTGTATATGTGAATCTATGCCAAGAATTACACCAACCCATTAGTAATAACTGGACTCTCCCACTGCATCCTCTGAGTTCAGTCCTCAGAGATTCTTATCCTCTCTTGGACACCATTTGCTAACAATTACTTTACAGTAAAAGCATCCTGTTTTATGGATGAATTATTTCTGAGGCTTGATATATCATGAAATGTTATGAAAGAGAAAAAAAGAAAGATAGTTTGACTCACATACATTCTTTTAAGCAATCTATTGCACATATAATAAATGTATTTCTTCAAAGCTAATTCTCTATTCTTTCTTTACTCCTACAACCACCTTTCCTCCTTCAAAACCCAGCTCCCAGATGGTTAATAACTTCAGGATAAATTTGGGGGTTGTACATTTATTCCCTGGATTTGATCCATGAGATTTGCCTCTTAAATTTCCCAAGTGAAATACAGACTCACATGATCCACTTAGGGACTAAAACACATACATGCTATTGTTTCTTCCAGCTCATAAGGTAACTGAAAAAATATGTTATTTTTAATATTCAGTTCCAGATTGAAACAATCTCTCCAGCTAGATAACTATAAACAACTTTAGTATTTATCTTGTCTCTCTTGTCTCATATGCAAAGCATTCTTAAGTTACAGAAATGGGTGGAATTACCATGAGAATTGGTTCCCTCCAACCAACACTACTGCTTTCTCCAACTGATGTCAGATAAAGGCAAAAATACAATACTTACATATTAGTTTTAGTAGTTTCTTGCCAATCCATTACTCAAAGCCCTCTTTTCTTTCTCCCTATATCTGAACAAGTTTTTCTTCATTCAGACTTGATGCATAAGTGGGGCAAAACCTCAGATCATTTAATTATGCAGGAATACATAATTATTAATTGTACATGTATGCTAACATTTAATGAAAAATGTACCAAACTTAGTAATTCCTTAAAAAAATCTTCAGGCAATGTTGAAGTCTTCTACAAATAAAATCATGCACTAGAGTACACTCTGAATATTAAGCCTAAATCCCACATTACCAGTTTTAACTTTTCAGTGGCCGGTGATACTACTTTTTATACAATTTTTACTTGTTCCAGTTCAAGAGATGGCATAGCTACAGTTATGTTGGGTTATGCAAGTAAGCTTTGTTCCCCTATTATGAAAGACTATTGAGCCTCCTTAGAGCATATTCTGCATACAAGGACATCTGTTTTTAAGACAGAGAAAGGGAACAATGAAGAATGTTTGTGAAACCACGCATGTTTGCCAAGCAAGACTTCCTATGTGTCTATGATCTTAACTCATGGTAATAATGGAAAGCATCTCACTGATAGGAACAGACTACACCCAGCACTGTATAAAACGTGTTTTGTAAAAATTATTTGGAAGTAAACTAACCACTGCAACACCAAGAGTTTAAAAGTGAAGCAAGGGAGCTACAGCAAAGACAGGAGAACGCAAAGCAACACGAAGGGGAGAAGACTGCTGCCGTGCCATGGACAGACCTCCAGCAGACTAGGTAGTCACGGCACTGGGGGAGCACTTGCTCTAAAATACTTTCCTGCAGAACATTCCGCCTATCAACTACTATTTATAATTGACTCCTTTCACTCCCACCATCCTGCAAGAAGTACTGTAAACCTGTACTTGCTTACTTCTAAAAACTGTAATAATTGCTGTTTAAGGAAGCGACTGTGCAGCACTTGGGGGCTACAGAGCAGCCTTCTGAGAACACAGCTCTATTGCTGGAGCAGAGATGACAGCCTGCTAACATTAACTCCCACTGGCTGGAACTCCAACACCCCATTACCTTTTGAGGATCTGCTGAGAGGTACAACCATCCACTGACACACAACCCTATTTCAGAGGTCTCTGATAAGATTAATTCCCATTACATCCTTGATTTCATGTTTGCAAGCCTTCTACCACCCTCCTTCTCCTCTCATCCACCCGTAACTGCAGTTTGGATATTATCAAATAACACTGATTACAACTTGCCTTTTGCTGCTTTTTTTGAGTATCTGCACACAGTATACAGCAAGAGGTACGTAAGAAGGCATCCCAACAGGTGCACCAGCTCCAGACACTAAAGATTAGCACTGTTTTGTCCTGGAGATATTTCCAGTGTTTTAATGTGTATCATACAAACTCGTTCAGTAGCAATACAGGAAATGCCAAGCACAAATATTGTTTCTTGTCAAAAATTACTAAGGAGGAATGGGAGAAGACCCAAAAAGAATGAGTTTAACATGAACGTCCTTACCCTTACCTCTGTGCTCCTCCAGTCGAGACTGAAAAAGCATGGCTTACCTCCATGTTACATTTCTGAATCAATGCTGCCTCTAAATAAATTTCACAGACCAATTTATTTCCACACTGCCCTTTCTTTTCAAGCTCTATTTCCCCAAAAACATTACTCCTCAACAAGAATTTAATGGAAGTGACACATATTGAATAATCTATGATTTCTTTGGTTTAGCAGCAACATTCTAAGAAAATTTCTGCTAATCTCTTAAAATACTACCATTAATAACATTTCACAGAGCAAGAGTTACCATTTCTCGTTTCCCTAGATCAATTAAAAAAACCCCATAAAGCAGCACATGCCTCTTAAAAGCTTTTTCTGAAAGAGTTTACTGTAATCCAGTAGTTTACAGAGAAGATTAATTCCAACAGTACTCCCTTTCCCATAGAGGTCCTTTCTGTAACACTCTGTATTTTCTGGCTGAGGTCAGATCAGAAGGAGGGGAGAGCAGAGAGAGAAGAAGGAAAAAGAAAAGCATCCTACTAAACTCCCATGATTTGAAAACATCCCACAACCAACCAACCAACCTGCCTCCCCCTTCCCACTGTATCTATACTGCACATATTTGTACCTAAATCCAGGATCCAGTATTTACAGCCACTGGGCTGCCCGTTGCCGCAGCAGGTAGGATTTACTGAGTGAAGAGATCCCAGAGTGTCAATCTGTTTAATCCTGTTCGGCATGGTGAGCAGTCAGCTGCTCCGATCCCCACGGCTTCCAAGGAACCCACTCGCCTGCAGCCCAGGATGGGTTACAGCTTCTCCTGAAGTGTCACCCAGATAACGTTACAGGCAATGCCATCAGAATGAGGAAGTCACTCTTTTCTTCTCAGGCTGGTTTAGACCCCTGCCTGCCGCCAGAGCAGCTCCTCTCTCCTCAGAGCAGGGAGCAGGGATGCTCTCCTCTGACTCACTGAACACAATTCCAGTCTTTAAATTCACATGTGGGAATAGCCAGATGCAGCAGATTACACTCTACCGTAACTACCCTAATTGAGGCTCAGGGTGATCTGAAAAATACGGCAAGCCAGCAACTCTTCCTCTCAGGCTTCAGAAAAGATGCAGTCTAGTACCCTACAAAGCTCTATAGTAACCAGAATGCACAAAACAAACCTTTAACATCTCTTTTTATTTTACACCGCACAGGTAGTTTTTAATGCTTTAGCTAAAGGCATAAACAGAAAAAAAGAGGGACATTTTCTGGTCAGCTAAACCATGCAGTGCTTTCCCTGGAATTTCCAATTTTCCCTAACCAACAACAGATTCTGTCCTTACCTTCATCTTAGCCTTGTTTGTGATAATCAATCAATCAATCAACCAAACCCCACAATACTAGAAAATCCATACCATTTGATAAATTAATCTAAGATCTTGCCCTGATTTAAACGACACTGCAGATTGGTTTCACCTCTGAGCTCATACTCTGCAAGATATATTTCTAGTTCATTAAGCTGTCTTCCTGTTCAGTAAACTGAGAGGGCATGTATTTTAGGTTTTGTACATGCATTCTTCACCTAGCATGCCACAAAAGCATTTGTCTATAAATATTAAATTATGGGTTTTTTTTTTTTTTTTCTGCTATGCAAACCTAGAGAAGATGTTTGGTTTCTTCCCCTGAACACATTATCAGCTAATTTTAAAGGAGCTACATAAAGCTACATTCACTAGATAGATAAACAGCCAAAGCAAGAATTTAAATTTTGTAAAAACAGAAAGGAAATTATTTCTAATACTATATGATCATGGGAAAAAAAAGCCCAAAAATGAGATTGAACAAAAAATACTATATAGTACACAAACATGTAGAGAGGGTAAGAAGACAATAAAGCAGTGAAGGGGTTGCCAATGACACTACCACAAACAAATGCACGTAATGCAAGGATAAACAGAATTTTATGTGGAACTGAGAGTCTATAGGGTCCCAGAGTCAAAAAAAGCTTACCACCAGCATGTAACAAGTTGGGTACACACACCTTATCCTGTCTGCAGTGTTGAAGAGTCATGGTCACCCTGCACCTGAGAATAATCTTTTGTTTTTTAAGAACAGCTAATCCAAATTCTGAATCAGTTTTTCCTTCATAGCCTCCTGCACTGAAACCATTAATTCTCATTCTTGATCAATTTTCTTTTGACCCAAAGCAACTTTCAAATGACACTGAATTCCTAAGGGTGGGGGTGTTGTGAGGGGGGCAGGCAAGGCAGAGGAAAAAAGCCTCTTTCTTCAGAGTAAGTGATCTTTTTAGTTTACCACCTACAGTGAGACTTCCACTAAGGCTAGTTTACTTGTCGTGAAATTGTGGAATATCTGAAAATCATTCTAGTTTCTACTTGAGTAAGAAAAAAATATAATAAATTAAACAATCAATTTCTATTACTCTGCAACCATTCCCATGCATATCGAGCATTCTCAAGAATATCCAGCCACTCTTATTGTGGTCAAATCTCACACCTTTAACCAACATCTGGTTAGACAGGTTATCAATACAGCTTTGAAGTAATGCTTTCCATATGTATGAAAACTTCTGACCAAAAGACAGCAAAATTTATACAGAAAACTGTTTTTAGATTGGTTTTATTTTGCTTTTTAACTGCATGAATACTGCCCTTATAAAACTGATAATATATGCAGGAAGATATCATAAATGCTCTGGGAACTGCATCATTTGCAGCTTGCTATGGCAAAAAGTTCTTCCATTCCTACTGAAAGCAAACACTGTTATTTTTAGGTTTTGTTTTGACCCCTCCTCAGAGAAAAATGTGACAAGCAAATTAAGGTGGTGAAGGAGAGAGAATGACCACATAGATTATCTCAGAGTCATATTTCACAGGTTACATGGTTAAGAAGAAAGTATCATGGATACACAGTCGTCTTGGATGACCTAGTTTTTGTAAAACAACAATTGCTGTGAAGCAATTGCTTCACAGCAGCACTGGAGTGGAGACAACAGACCCCACATGAATGTGGTGCAGAGTCACTGGGCACATTAGGTAAGAATTTGGTTGAAAAACATCACAATGCATATACCGAAACAATAGCTACAACTTCCTTATGATCCAAGGAGGAGAGCTCACACTTGTAAATTCTTCTAAATGTAAGCAGAAGGCAGATGACTTCTATATCACAAACCCAACATTTCTTAATTTAAAAGGCAGGGACCATTATGCAGTACCACTGTCACCTCAGATCACACTTAAAACACCTCAAGATGTATCAGAAATCTCAGTTTCTGAGACAGGGACCTGCATCAATACATGTAATTTTATGCCCCAACAGGCAGCCTATTAATGTCTTTCCATGATTTACTTCAGACTCTACCACAAAGCTCTCTTTGTCTTTTAGCTCCATCCGGTTTTCTGTATTCCAGTGCCATATCCTGCATTAGCTACTCCTGTCTGCTAGACAGCTCTTCTCGCAACTCCTTGCATCAGCAATTCTTTGTAGGAACCCATCCTTGGTAATAACAAACCAGTCAGGTAATCTTAATTCCACAGGCAGGAATATGTCTACATGGAAAACATCTTTAGGAAAAAACCCAGCTGGGTACAGACCACAAGCTCAGTGCACAAGAGGTTGGACTGCACAGGGGTGTTGCACAGCAGCAGTGAGCTGCCCCTGCTTCATCTGCTGCTCAGTATGAGAGGCCACAGGCCATCATGAAAACAAACTCTGATGAAATTACTAATGAAAAAAGCTCATATATTGATCTGTGCCAGTTGACAAAAGTTGGAGTAGTTGTGTCTCTTTTTTCTTTTTTAAGTAAAATTAATTTTTAATTTTCATAATGTTTCATTTTTTGCCTTACCTGCATAAATCTGACATTAAGTTTTCTTGCTTATACACTTTATATAATATTCTTTAAAAGAAATCAATAGTTATCTTCATTTCTGAATGAAAAGTAGGCCCGTAGCAATTTAAGATATTTCTCAGTTACTTAGAACAGGGACAAAATAAATGTCCAGGTGAAAATGTTGTCTATTTCATGAAGATTTTAAAATTCCCAGCATGAGAGTCCACTCATTTTTAAGACAGCATTTTGTAAGAAAGATTACATCCCAGTGATTAAAGAAAGGAACTAAAGAAGAAAAAGCCCAGCTAGCAAAGCACTCAGTGCACATCCCAAGTAGATCAGGTAGCACATACTTTCTATGATAGACGCAAATGAAGCATCAGATGCCTGTATCTATTACCACAGTGAAGGAATGGGATCAACTTTCTGCAATTAATCTCAGGGATCACTGATGGACAATGTCAGCTCCCCAAAACCATTTTAAGGTATAAACATTGTGCCAGCTCACCCCAGCACAGATGGAACAGCTCACCAGTCTCTGCCATTGACAGTCAACAAATTAGCTCATTACAGCTTCAGCTTCTCACAGGTACCAGCTCTTAACTGCAGCATCTGCACCCACCATTTGCCACTGTATTAACTCCCTTATGGAAATGCTACCTTGTGTGAGGATTCTATTAATAGTCTTGCATGTAAGAATGGAAACATTCATCCCCTTCTTTCATTTAACAGGACAACTGGAGTTAAGCTGACTGCATTTCTCATACTCCTAAGATATTTGCATGGCAATAGAAATATATAATAGAATTATATTAAAACAGAGATAAACAGCATTCCAACTTAATCTTTTCAAGGCCCCATTGTATTTTGCACCTAGTGAAAACAAGCAGAACAAGACAGGGAAGCTAATAAAATACAGAAATTCCAAATTTAAATACCTATTCTGAGTTGCCTCAGAGCAAGAAGGTAAAGAGCCAACCTTTCTTCCTTAATATCTATCTTGGCAGAGTGGGGAGGTGTCTGTGTCTGAAAGATTATAGCATGAGAAAACACAGCTTCAATATAATTTTCAAGCAAACTAAGTCTGTCCTCTCCAGATTCTTGCCCCTCATATTCCTGACATTCCATTTAAAAAAGTAATTAATAGTTTTTGGAACAGTACTACAAAGTTACTTAAAAAATTCTTGTTCATCTTAGGAGGGGAGAAACTTATACTAGATAACTGAAATTAATAGAAGTGAATTCTTTATTCAGTTCTGCCAGAATCTAAATGTCCCAACTCCAAAACAATTTTTGAAGTGATCTATGAGACAAATGCTTCCACGATTTAGTACTGCACAGCTCTTAAAATTCTGAGCCATGTTTCTGCATATGGGAGAGAAAAGATTCAGATTTCTAAAACTGTGCTAGACCAAAGACCACTCAGACCTAGGAGCCAAAGTTAGAAATACATCCATAACTATTAAAATTCTTGAACTAAATAACATTGCACAAATCAATAGGAATTTTATTTACAATATGCATTTTGCATCTAAAAAAATAAATCAGGCTGGCTTTTCATACAAATCCTATCTTTGGCAGCTTAGGCACTCTGCCCCACACCAGAATACTCTAACACAATCAAGAAATTGTACACAGCAAAACCACATCAATAAATAAACCTGAGGTTGAAACTTCAAAGGTGAGCTCCCACACTACCATGAAAATTCCTAAAGGAGCCTAACTTTGCCTTTTCCTCAGCGTACAATGTGCACACAGTTTAACTGCTTGGGGTACAGCTGCACCACTAGGATCTGGTTTCTTTAGCCCCACACACAAAGATCATCCTGTTCCCAAAAAAACAGCCTCGTTGCTCCTCAGATAAATAACACTGCCAGTCTGCAAGGAGCGGAATCATTACCACAGCAGTTCTTTGGACTTAACATTCACAGTGTTGTTTCCTGTTCTTTGCTACCCCTGCTGCCAGCTGCCAGAGACACTTTAAACTCAATCAGTCAGAAATTGTATTGTGCAATGAATTGTGTGAACATTCTTGATTTGAGATTTCCAAGAGCGCCCTTCAAAATACTGGTATTTTTCAACAACAAAAAACCCCAAACAAAAAAACCCAAAAAACCCCCACACAAAAACAAAAAACAAAACAAAACAAACACAAAAAAAACCCAAAAAACCAAAACAAAACCAAAACCAACCAACCAACCAACCAAACAACCCCCCCCAAAAACAAAAAAAAATCCAAACCAAATGAAACCAAAAAACCTGCAACCACAATAGCCATCTCCAACCAAACACACTGGCTATCCCACCAGCTTGCAAACCTGAGAAAAGTATTTTCTGATCGAGGGTGAAGAGATACTTTTATCTGGGTGATTTACAGCCTTCCATCTACATCTTGGGTAAAGCATTTGTTAAGAGCAACTGACAGCACGACACTGAAGTACACAGGCTTTAATTAAAAATATTGGGAAATGAATCATGTATCCAACTATTCAGTCATCCAGGCTAGGATCTAAACAAGTCCTTCCTGTCTCCAGCTTTGCTGAACATGCCCTAGCTGCTGCTCATGCCTACAGTAAGAAGGAATATCAAAAAGCACATGACGCAGTAAATTCTCTATCCATCTTAATCATTTGGCTATTACTTACTTGAATTTTTAACTCTGTTCTGTGCTGTAGCCAAGGGATTGGAGCCTATATACCACTTGCAAGAATGAAGAAGCCTTTCAAATAAATGGTTAGATGTTCAGTGTCCCTGGTCTTCTGTTTATCTGGAAAAGCTTTGGGAAAATTCTGACTCCTTAACACAGTCACCGCTGCAGCATGCCAAACCAGCTTGAAAAATCCCAGCCACTGTCAGTAAAACCACAACAAACCAGCTTTAGATAATTCAAACAAAATCTTCTGGATGAGTGTAAGGAATTCTGTTTCACATACATTCAGTACTTAGCAAGGGGTGGGAGGCGGAGAAGGAATAGGCCATGTGTTGTCTGTACTTTGGAGAAAATACAAAAAGTGTTCCAAGCAAGAAATATTTGCTGTCCTAATGAGACATATTGAAGAAACACTCAGTTTTTTATATTAATTTTATTATACAAGTCACCCTTCATCATTCATTTTTTTCTTTATTTCCACAAGGGGAAACAGCCACTTGGTGTGAAAAAGAAATCTGGTCAAAGCAAGGTTTAATTTTCCAAACCAGTTTTAGCTGCACATAGAGTGGGTTTGGATTGTTTTTAGCATAAATTTCTTAGGTAATTATCTTAACTAAAAATGCATGCAAAGACAAAAGAATATATTCATCAGAATGCTCAGAATACTGAATTGCTCTTGCTCTTGACTTAAAATAAATTTCTTTTAAGTCAGTTGAAAGCAGGAATGAACAGTTCTACCAGATCAAACCAGGTCATTAAAAACCCAAAACAACAAAAGCAAAGCTTTTAAAATGGGACACGTACTCCCTGTAAGAAGTTCTGATGCTGAAGTTCCATACAAATGCACCTGGACAAATGACTTCTTTCTGCTGCTTGGTATTATTGACCAAAACACTTTTCTTATTCTACCTCTCCTAAGCTGAAATTGTAAAAACGCTATTTGGTTAGTTACAAAGGTTTGCTTCACTGCTAGGTCTCCTCAGTACTCTTACCACCGGCCCCTGTAAGAGATCAGGTTATGTCACATGGCCCTCCTAGGTGTGGCAGATGGAGCACAGCCACAATCCAACACCCTGCTGCTTCAGAAAGCAGGAAAAGCACAAGGGCTCTGAAACCACCTGAGTGGATTTCAAAGAGAAGCATTTAACACAAAAAAACCTTACATACTTTCACAGCTTCCTTTATTATATTAAAAGATGCTTGAGCAGAATTAAGCAACCTCCTCAATTCCTCTGCATTGCAGCTAACAGGAGAGCAAAACCAGAATTGGTATTTTCTTTCTCGCTCTAAGCCTGGATTTCAGACACCCTGTTTTTGTAAATCATAACCACAGATTTGTTATGAAGTATGTTTTAGTACATTCAGAGGCTAGCTTTACCATAAGCACAACAGACAGGAGGAGCAAAAAAATGGGGCTTATTATACTTATTATACTTTGTCTATCAGATGATAAAACAGAGAAACACTTGAAATTGTATAGTGTCAAACAATACCACAAATGTGAGCGTTTCTGTGTTGTAATTAACAAGTTTTTTATATCTACTTGGAATTATAAATGCAGAATAACTCAGTCCTGAAAAAGGTAAGACATTTCTGTTTGGGTTACACAGAATGCGTGTTACACCCATTTGAAAGAAAATTAGCTCTGAAACAAAGAAATTAATGTAATCACACCATTGACAAAATTGTAAAGTGCAAACTTCCTACAAATTACATCACCACCCCTTAGCAGAACTGTGAAAATGCAGTTATGAAATAGCCACTCTAAATCTGTACTTTTGATATTTCAGTAAGTTACTACACTCAGTTAAGACAACAATGCTCCTTTAGGACAGCAACTAAAATTCAGCTGCCAGAAAATTGTTTTAATTGACACAAAATTTTTCCACATTCTCTTTTTCCAGTTAGTTCCTCTTGAATAAAGCATGCCATTGTGGTAGAAGTTTTAGATTGCTAATAATGTTAACAATAACAAAGTAAAGCTTTGTTATTCCACAAACAGCAGAAGACACTCAAATGCTGCTACTTTTAATTTACTCCAGTTCTGAAGACTGTAACTTCACATGGTCTTACGAAGGTGATGTGAATGGGCACTGGATCCCTTTGCCTGGGTTTTTACTCAAGCAAGCAACCAGGACACAAAGAGAACACATCACACAGCTCCAGGGTACCACCTGCTGTAAACACCAGCTCTTTAGATGTTACTCTGAGATTGTAAACAGAGCTCTGAGCCAGTGCTTTCCAGACTGATTCTGGCATGACTATATGTAGTCCTGCCACATCTTTAGGATGAAAGGATAAGCACACCTAAGCCTGTTCTACTATATCAACCAGCATTTAAAATACATGTATTTTGTTACTCCTGAGACAATTAGAGAAGTCAGCACAAAATGCACTAGAACCGGCCAAGAACTAAGTCAGGCTATAACAAACTCTCTAAAACAGACTGGTTACTGATATAAAAAATTTAAGGTGTATGTTAGCAATTTGGTGGTTTTCACCAGTCAAGTTTTTCCTGTTTAACACCACCTAAAGAATACCTCAATCTAGTCAATCAGTGCCCTCCAGTCATGCTGGAGACCAGGGTTCAACTCACCAATGTCGAGGTGATTCTTCCTTCAAGGGATGTGGTTAGTGGTGCACTTGGCAGTGCTGGGTTAGCAGGTAGGCTTGATGATCTTAAACCCTAGCAGCTTTCCTACCTCCAGCATATCTGTATGTTCTTACATGCAGCTAGATTTCCCTGGACTCCATGTTTAAAGCCTCTCCCTATCACTGAGACTTTGAAGCTTATATTAAAGAATGAACACACACCGAATTAGGTTATGACCACACCTAGCATGGTGCAACAAGCACAACTGGAGTTTTTCACAAGGAGAAATACTTTCTTTGATTCCTTGCCATTTGTTACATGGAATAAATGTATTTGGGGGCAAAAATCTTCAGCATTTCTGATAGCCCCAAAAGCACTAAGAGGAGTCCAAGACTCCAGGAATTACTTAAAACATAACAAGTCTCTGCTAGCAATTTTAACTTCTAGCATAGGATCACAGGGTAACTCAAGCTCTAAGAGGCCTCAAAAACCCCACGCAGTCCAATCTTCTGCTCCAAAGGATGGGTCAATTATGAGATCAGACCAGCATACCTGGGGCGTTGTCCAGTCTACTCTTGAAAACCTGACACACTTTTAAGCTCCTCTTGTAATGGAGACTATTCCTGCTGCACTGTAAATGGTTAACAGACAGTAGAGGTTGGCCACAGTTGGCTTACAACCACAGGGAAAAATTACAAGATTTTGGTTATCAAGGCTAATTTGATAACAAGTTTACCTAAGATGATCCTTACTATTTATGCCTGCATGTCAGTTATGCAAATGCCTTCTGTCACTGTAGGGGTTAACCATTATATATGAATCCTAGAAAATGCAGACTGCAAATTTCTGAAAAGCATTATCAGTATGTTTTCCTGGAATCATTAAATGCTTTTATTAACTTATCACAACAGCCTCTTTTACACAGTTTGCTCTAAAAATTCCATTGCTTTTTTGCTTCCTTGTTGGACAATAATGAATTTATGTTCACTAGTTGCTTCAGATAGAGGAAAATATATTACTATTTGGATTCAACTCAAAAGTAGAAGAAAACACAAGCAAGTCCTGAATTGTAATTATACCTATGTCAGTGAATATGCACTCAAAATATTGCATAATAATGCCATCAATTTAAGAGATGTCAAGGGCATCTGTAAAAAAAGCTTCTGATAGTTATATTAAAAGTGATGCAACGCTTCTAGTTTAGCATGCTATTTTACTATTTGCAGGAAAAGTGAAATGAAGTCAATGGAACACATTCAGCAGCCTCCTCAAAAAAACAGAATTGGAGGAAGTCAGCGGAACCCTAAATCCTGCTGATTCCACCTGCAGGCACTGATGATGACAGATGATGTGATGTAATGTAATGTGAGGATGTCCCAAAAGGTGCACAAGCTCTAGCCTGTTCCTTAAAGAAAAAGAAGCAGCAAGCAAAATATGTGTAACAAAGGCACCCTAACAAAGTAAATCTCAACACTTCAAAAATTTTTTTAAAGCTTGTTAGAACTGAAGAGGGACAAGTTAAGAAAGCAAACAACACTTCAGGATGGTTTTCTTCAATTGCAAGATAAAAACAACATTTGCAGGATATGATTTGAGTTTGTACTCTATTCTAACCTTGGTTAGAAAAAGAAACTGCTGTCAAAGGAAGGCTAATTGCAAGCAAAGTAACTACTCTCCGGGGAAACCTAAAGCCATCAGAATTGCTGGTTTATATCCACCCTCTACCTCCCAAAGATCAGCTGTGCAAATACATCTGTTCTAAGCAGATACTTTTCATGCACCAACTTCCTTTCCAACTACAATATATAAGAGAAATATATTTGGCAGCTCTCTGGGACCAAAAGTAGATTCAAGTCAGTATTATAAAAATTTCTTTTTCTCAACTGTAATACTGAGCTCCCAAACAGGGCAAATTCTTTCATTATCTATATACGAAAACTCCAGAGACAAATTAACCACATACTTATGCTCACAAATAGAGTCAGCATGGGAAATACTGACATATCTCACAAGTCTTCCTGGGCTGCATTATGATAAAAGAATAATGCAGGAGTTAGAGGCAGGTTTATGCAGAAATCAATCCTATGATGTTTCAGAGCACATGTGAACTTGATAGAGAGAACTCACATAGAAATTCAAATTGTGAGATTCACCAAACCTTCTTTTCTAGTTTAAGATTGCACAATGCCAAGGAAGCAATTCATAGAGACTTTACTATTTATCAAGGCTCAGTTGGAATTTGGCTATTAACTCTATCTGACACAGTTTGGCTATAAAACTCAATGCAAAGATTATTATCTAATGGACCACAGTCAATTGATGACATTTTACTTAAGTTTACTTATGCTCAGGTGATGTTTTTAACCGCGAACTCAACTAAAACCACAAGGTGGGAAAGTCAGGACAGAGAATTCTTGTTTTACTTTATACTTCAGCTACTTTATTTACCTGGACTAAGGCATGAGAACGTGTTTGAAAAATCACACATGTACAACCTAAATTCAAATCATCCTTGCCACTATTAGACTAGCAGTGCTTTTGGGAAAAATATTTGTGACTAAATGAAAATTTATGATTTATTACACTTTCAAAACAAATGGTAATTGTGAAGTTGAACTTCAGCTATTAAAATGCATGCATCTCTGCTCAAGCTCAAGTCTGGCTGATAAATAAGCTGAACTGACACTGCAGCACAGCCTTTACAATTTTTTTCTTAATCAAAACATGTGGACTGTCAAATTAGACTGACTGCTCAGCTTTGCCTCTCATGGGCTCCTTGAAAGGCTTTCTATCAGCTGGCTATCTGGATGGGCAGCCTGTTACTTGGAAGTTTTATGAAGAAGTAATTGATTCATCAAGCAACAGAATTTTTAGATTAAGGTTTGGTGTCTTGTACAACTGCAACATATTTCTCTGTATCACTTTCTGCATGCAATCACATCCGTCTGTGTAGCAGCAGCAGATCCCTCTTGCTTTGGTGCCCTGGAAACTCCAGTCCCCACCTTCTGCCACCTGGCCCCAGGCAGCACAGCAGAGCACGTCCCCCAGCAGCTCATTGTTAGGAGTTACTTTCCCCTCTGGCCTGGGCTGTAACTCATTTCCTGCAGCTGCAAACGCTGTCAGGCAGTCTCACAGGCAGCGCTTTGGCTCTGAGCCACGGGTGGGGATCCTTTTTCCTTGCACATGGCCTATGCTTCACTTGCCTGCAGTCTCAAAACAGCAAATCCTCCCCTTCCACAGCCTCCCTCTGCTCCTAAGCAAACAATTGCTGCTGCCCAAGTCATCCTTCTTTTCTTCCACTACAAACCAGGAGTCCTTCAATTATTCAAACTGGATGCCCATTTTGCTGGATCAAATTCTCCTCCTGATACATAGAGCTTCCTCTTCCTGTATTGAACAGTATTTAGACTCAAAATAGTATTTAGACTCATTAAATACTCTCTTTTTCAAGCATAGTTTCCAAAGATCTCAATCACATATGAGACTTTTACCTTTACTCTGCCCCCTCTCCTTTCATTGAGAACTGGTATTCTGAATAGGATGCAGCTGTGTGACAGCAAGCTTACTTAATGTAACAAATTCAAAACTGTTTTAGCCCATTCTGTGGCCTCTGTTATAAAATCTCTCTTTCTTCTTGGGAAATATCTCTAGGTCACTCACACAATTTATGTCTTCCTTAATTCTTGACCAGAGGGTCCCTAGAGCAATTCAAGAAGAGCTCTGACACCTGCCCGACATCAGTCCTTCCCATCTTGCAGATATAGAAAATGGCTTGTTCCACAGCTATTTGAACAAAGTTGTCAACTTTTGTCTTGCAAAGGCATTTCATCTGCCTTTTTATTTTAAGATTCTTTGAGAGAGACTACATTTCTGTGTTTATGGCTGCAGTCAGGACAGCATCCTCAGAGCAAAATCAAAAGCCAGTATTCAGTATGTGAGCGGTGTGTGGTTTGGCACTGTGTTACTAAGATATTGCCTACCTCTAAGATTTGAGCAAACCTATACAGATTCCTGGATTATGTGATGGTGTAAAACAGGCAAGCACTGTACCTTCAGGTAAACAAAAGACTTCTGTGGCCAAGTTTTGAAACAAACAGATAGTAACGTGAATTGGCAATTAGACAAAAATCTTGTACCTTAAAGGAGGCATTAATGTAAGCCTCATAAGCAATGGCTTGTTGCAGCCTTTGTATCTCTCCAAACAACAGCTCCTACTGAATGGATATGATGGACTATCACAAATTCTTCAGAAGTAGTCAGAGATTCAGAAAAGACAGTAAACTTGTGATCTAAACAGGCAAGACATTCACAAACAATTTTAAACAGCTGCCAATTTTTCTGAGCTTGCATGTTCATTTTCATTACACTGAATCCTGTCCCCTGCCCTTTACTCAAAGCTCTGTGGCAATGTAAATGCCCTGCAAAGAAAAGAAAGAGGACTGCACTTATGAAACAGGATGTACCCTAGAAGGAAAAGAAGCCCATATTAAAAAACAGAGAAGCACCAAATAAAACAACAGGAATGATCTTCTCCCCCACACCCAAAAACATGTGGGAAATCATTACAGAAAAAATATTGCCTTATGCATTACTTGTGAAAAACATGTTCTTCCAGAGCTAGTGATTTATTTTTGTAGAGTGCACCAACTGTTATTCAGCCTCTTCACTACTCCCTTGTTTCTCTTTTCCCCCTATTATCCCTATAAGGATTTAGATTTTTAAAAAAAAATGTATTCATCTGTGAACTGCACATCAAATTGACTGAATGACCCAAATAACTTGCAAAAATAGATTTGATATCCAGACGAGCAAGCAAGAGGTCAGGAACCCGCAATCAACTCTCCCCCTAAGTTACTATTCATGTAGTGAACATCTTTTCTGGGCAATGCTTCCCTCATATTCTTAACAAAGTGTATTACCTTAACTACCATAAAATTTTAGAGATGGAAGATATTATAAATGTATTTTTCAATCCATTCATTAAATTATTAGATGGTTTCAATAATACACATTCTTAGAGGAGAAGCAATACCTCCACTTGTAGGCAATTGATGAGGGTCATTTTTGAAGCTGTCTTTTAACATGAGAATAAAACAACATTACCTTTCATGGCTGACAGATAATGTGTAGACAGACAAGGAATGACCAAGATCAACTGTTAGAACTAGGCTTCACTGAACATGTTTGCTTCTTGAATAATCATGCATGTTTTCCTACTTTGGATAATAATTTGAGATTATTTAAGGTATTCAGTATCACCCAACATTTCTGTACTCAGGGATGAAATGTGGTTTGACACACCATAAGAACCAGCTGTCAATTACAAGAAGTTTGCCATTTCAAAACTCTGAAGCTCATTTCACCTTTCATATGCTGCAGCTTTCCTTTTTTCTTTTTTTTTCCCTGTTTTGTTGCCAAGTGGTGCTACTGATAAACACTGTTTAGAAGATCAAAACCGTAGACTTCACAGATACTGAAAGGAGTACAAAACTCTTCAGCATGCCATCTGTATAAGCTAAGCACTCTACACCCAAGTAGCCAACCCCACCACTTCTGATGGTGATCACCTCCTCCTTTCCCCTGCAATACATGAACCCTCTCTTTCCCTCAGCTCTCCAAAGAGCTTGTCATGTCAGACATGCAAAAATTCCAGACTCACCATCCACGAACTGTACAGAATTACTCAGGCTTGATGCTCACACTGTGAGCCTCACACAGGACATGTATTTTCAGACCAAAAAAATCCTAATTTGTTGAATCTCTCAAAAACTCTGAAGGTTTACTGAATTATCGTCAAAAAAGGAAAAGAAAATCTCTACTGTAAAGACTGAAGGTACTAAATAAAGTACTAGAAATCTAGGGAGGACATGAAAAATTATCTAGCCAAGAACATGGACTAACTTAAAATTATGTAAGTCACTCACTTGTTCTTTGTTAGAGGATTAGTAGTGTTTTTTAGGAATTCATACCTCAATCAATACCCACAATGAACAATTCTGAGAAGATCATCTAATTGTTTTTCCATTCTTCTGATTAGCATATTCCCTGATGCTTTATTTAATCAAATGCAGCACTTAAGAATGAATAATTGGTTTGTGGGATTGTCTGAGGTACTTTTCACTATGGGGGGAAAAATAAAATCAAAGCACTCCACTGGTTTTGCTTAATTTTTATAATCCTTCAGTGAAATGAAGACTATCAATCTCTTTCAAGTAATAGAAATATGAAGTAGGGACCAAAGTGAAACAAATCCAGTGGTTTCAAGCGCCTTGTCTACCCTTTTTTCCCCCCCTCCAAACTACTTAACGTTATGTAACAGCTTGCATGTTCAAGGCAGTTCACACTCCCTTCAGTCACACGCAGGGGAAACTTTACAAATGAAACATCCATCTCCTAAAGCCTGACACCCAGAATGTGGGAATAAACAATTAGCAGCTGCTTCTTATCAGTTGGGATTAGGATGGCATACCACAACATCCTGCAGGAAGCCTGTGGCAGGGAGAGAAGGCACTTCTGAGGCTGCATTCAACCCTGCAAATTATGCTCATTCTAGCAATGGCTTTCTCTTCTTCTTCAGCGTCCGTGATTAATATAATTAATTAATGCTCTTTACTTCAAAGCACCATGTTAAACAAAGTAAAGTATCCTTGAAATGCTCTGCCCCATTTTCCCTAAACAAACTCTGAAGAAAAAAAAGGAATACAGGTCATGTCCACTGATTTGATTAAAGAAGTTACTTTTGTAACTTCTCAAACACAAAACCAGCTCTGTCTACCCCTTGGGATTCTGACAGGCTCAAGGTATTTCATATTATGTACACATATATACCGATAGTCCAGTACAATCTGCCTCTCTTAATAAAATTCTCTGCATTCAAAGGTGAAGTCCCTAAACTCCAAAGGAAATTGGATTTATCAGTTCTTGTGTTGTTAAAAAAAATCCAGATTTCACCCCCTAGTCCAAGAAGAAAAAAGTTTTAGTGTTACTCAACTCTATTTTCCAATTTTATCATCAGAACATCTGCAAGCTTTCCCTATCCAAATTATTGTAGGACACAAAATGACAAAAGACTACTACAACTATACAGCTCAATCCTTCAAACTCCCCCCCCCCAGCCCCTAATCACCCTGCATTCAGGAAGTTCCTGCTGTGCCTGCCCCTAGTGTAAGAAACACAGACTCCCCTGTTTTAGTCAAGCATATTTATACAGTGTCTTAAAAAAATGGGGGAAAAAATGTAATAGCTGGAATTGACTGAATAATTCAAAAAATTGTGGTTACATTTATGAAAAACTTTCCAAAACCAAGAATTTTGTGTTTTGGAAGACAAGTTTTCCCCAACATCACTTGTCTGCTAAGCTTATTACCTGCAATAAGAAACTCTTTGAAATGCATCTTTTCCCGTAGCATGTGATGAAATGCCTTCTAATGAACTATTTTTTGGTTTTTTCCCCTCCTCTCTTTTTGTAAGTTCACTTTTTTTTTTTTCTGTTCACAGCCTGCAAACTCAAGTAGCTGCAAATGAGGCAAGCAAGCATTTTCTCTAATAATAACCTACTTTTTGAGCCTGGATAGTTTACAGAGGCAAAAGATTAGAGCAGACTAAAACCCTAAAACCTTTCAAAAAGCATCAGATTTTTCTTGCACCCTTCAGGGGAATATTCTTTCATGCATCTGAAAAAAAACCAAAGTAAGATTTCAGAGATGCTCGGGGAAAAAGTGTGCCAGTGCTACTCTGAAAAGAACAATTCGTGTGCCAATTCATATGGAGGAGTGTATTTACCTTTTCCATTGCTGAACCTTCATGACTTCTTACTGCAGAGTTTCTCAGGAAACATTGATAATCCCTGCCAGAGATTTTCTTCCCTCCCCACTTTCAGCATTTCTCAGGTACAGATTTTCCTATCACCGCAGCTTGATCTAATATGATATATAACTCTTCACCAAGATATAATTTGCTTAAACCTCTTCCCTATCTTCAGCCACATTTTCCCTTAATGCTGTGAACTGCCAACTGCTTATTCTTGGAAAAGACAGAGCGGTTGCTGAAAACGAGGCGGTGCAGAGCACCAAAGCTGCCATTTGCACAGCACTGTCCATGACCCAAACCCCACGCTGTAGCCATGATATTTTCTGAAAAATCCTTTCCTTCAGATTTTTTCTCCTGAGAAGCTGAGAGGCCTCAGGAACAAAATGTAAACAATGGTTATCTGCTGCTGTGGAATGCAACAGGTGGATCTGTGATTGGTCTCATGTGGTTGTTTCTAATTAATGGCCAATCACAGTCAGCTGGCCCAGACTCTCTATCTGAGACACAAGCTTTTGTTATCATTCTTTCTTTTTCTATTCTTAGCTAGCCTTCTGATGAAATCCTTTCTTCTATTCTTTTAATATAGTTTTAATATAATATATATCATGAAATAATAAATCAAGCCTTCTGAAACATGGAGTCAGATCCTCATCTCTTCCCTCATCCTTGGACCCCTGTGAACACCGTCACACCATGCTGCTGATGTCTAGGTTTTGTGCCCATCATTCCTTACCTTTGTGGTTAAAAATGCCCTCCATCTCCATGCTGCTGCGAGAGTGGGCGATGCAGAGGGAGCCACAGGGGACCAGGCCTTCCGCAGCTGGGGAGCGATCCGTGGTTCGCACCAGGCACCAGTCGGGCTTGTCATGGGGCCTCTCCAGGACCTCCACGGTCTGCCCACGGCGGATGGTCAGCTCGTTGCTGTTGCAGGCAGTGAAGTCATGGATCACCACTGTCAGCTCGCACCCACCAGACAACTGCCAGGGGAGAGAACAAGGAGAAGCCAGATGAGCGCACGTTATCAAACCATCCGTCACGCACCAGTACCTATTTAGGACTCCTGGCAGGATTTGTATTTTGGATGAGATAGCAGGCTTCTGGGACTTTCCACATCAAGAAGAGAGCGTTTCAAAATCAGGCAGTTCCGGCATTTTAGAACAGATTTCTAGCTCTGCTTGTCTCTGTCTATTGTTCAAAGCACACTGGTTGTGACAGTGCTGGGCGGAGGATTTAAGCAGCTTTTCTTGCTAGACTGCTCCATATCCCAAAAGCTGAAGTAGCAGTCGCTTCTGAATATATTTTATGGGTGATAATTAGCAAAAAAAAAGGTCAGATATTGCTAAATACAGTCACCCATGAGCTTTGTTATCTTTCAAATTCAAGAGAGAAAGAGGTAGTTTTTTCAAATGAGCTTACTGCCTTATTCCCAGCTTTCTCAGTTTACATACACACGTCACAAAATCATCCAGG
This sequence comes from Camarhynchus parvulus, assembly GCF_901933205.1. Taxonomy (NCBI): domain Eukaryota; kingdom Metazoa; phylum Chordata; class Aves; order Passeriformes; family Thraupidae; genus Camarhynchus; species Camarhynchus parvulus. The sequence goes on from NC_044572.1 coordinate 78,186,215, forward strand.
ACACATCATACAGAATTGTAAAAGTCAGCGTAAAGTTCTTCACAAAACATTCCTAAATACTTTAAAGTTTAATAGAAAATTCACACAGGCTTACAACTTCCACATTTTTCTTTGTTTCCCCAAATAAAACTGCACAAACTTGAATTAAAATCATGCAAGCTTGGGGTTTTCTTCCCCCTCTTCAAAACACTTCATTAGAATAACTTTGCCTAAGCTTTAGTTTCCTCTCTTTGATTGTTTCATCTGCTTTGATGTGAAATGAAAATTATTATCAGAACTTTGCAAAGTTCCCAAGATTGCTCAGCGCCAAAGTACCCATCCAACTTAAGCAAGCAGTCCTAAAATTCCTTCTTCTTTACGCCAACAGCATTCCAGGCTACTTCAGTTTTCCATGTGTGAGCATTTCTATAGCTCTGGCTGCTTCAGTGCAACATTCATACCAGATCTCAGCTGGTATTCAACTTCTGTGAATTTGGTAATTTCGAACCAAGTCAGTAAACCCCTTCAGCTCAGTGACGTAACCTTGCAATGCTCTACACTGACAAAGGAGGACCAATACCCTGTGAGAGTCCCAGCTGCATCACATCTAGAAGCAAGTGCCACACCAACACACTGAACAGACCCTGCCACGTTGCTTTTGACTGTTTCATTGCTGCCAGCTACATCCCATGAGCTTCAGAAATAGGAGATAAGAGACTGCATTGTTTCTTATTTATTAGTTTTTGTTACAAGCCTGGAATGAAAACACTACTGGACAAACTTTTCTAGGAAAATGCTATTTGTTATCAAGCAAGAATTTTAGAGCAAACGACAAAAGCAGCAAAGTCCCAGTAAGAATCAAAGGACAATTCCAACCTTCTCTTCCTCAAGTCTGCAACAAATGACAGAACATAACTCCGAGCAGATGGGCTGCAGTAACTCCAGAGCTTTCCCATGGTATCTGCCTGCTAATCTCACTGGCTAGCATTGCTTGTGTGCACTTACAGAGGAGCAGAAGTTTTCTTGAGGGAATGCTGGGGCCAAGAAGGGCAGAAAACCCTCATACATCTAGTGGTTAAGGAAGATAAATCAGGTTGTACCTGTTTAGATACAGGCTAAAAATTGCTTCTACCCTATCTCTTCGGACAGCCCCAATACACAAATTACAGAGGGGGTACACTTTCAAACATGTAACCTCCTCCCTCATTAAAATGTTTCCTGTTCCCTTACACTCCCCTTTTCAGTCCATGCAAAGCTATGCAAAGGGGAAAAAGTAAAGAGCTTTCCCTTGTTTTCTGGTATTGATTTATGTTACAGTCTTTGTCAGAAAGGCTCAGAAACAATTGAAACCATCTGTATGCCTGATGGGGACTAACAGAAAAGCTGATGAAGTATGACTTCACAAGGTGCACAGGGCAGACCAAATTTTTCTCAGGAGTCCATATCCCATCCAGTGAAAGCACATTAACAAGCTGACACTTTCCAGAAACTTCATCTCATCCTTGTATTTCCTCCTAAATACCTACAGGAGCATATCTTTGGTGCTCTGTTTGCTTTCCTGACCCTTGACTTCCTACAAATAGAGATTAAGGTGTATTTTTTTGTGACTGGTGCAACGGCCACATGTTTTTGTAATACAGTTGTTCTTTCTTCTCTTTCCTCTAATAAAACAAAAAAAGTAGGATCTCAGATTTTATGTTTTCTAAGTATTTTATATGATCTTAAGCTAAAGGAAGAAGCAAATGAAGGTTGTCAGTGGTCATGTCAGATGGCTAAAGTACACGAAATTCCTAGTTTTTCAGATAATGTCATAATCAGATACCCTAGCTGGCCAGTATTCCACTGAAATTCAATACTCATTCACACTTCAGTATAGTATGTAAGACACTTCTTGCTCAGAGTTGTTAGGTCCACACCATCCTCAAACATGCACTTATGCTGTTACATGCAACTTAATGCAGAACTTTTCCACTACTGCTAAGACATGAAGAACAATGATTTCAATCAGTGATGTACCCAGCATACACACAGCACTTTGGAGAGTTGAGCAAAAAAAGGCATTTACCAATTTTCCCTTCCTTTGGGCTAACTTCCCTTCTTTCTGCCTACGACAGTAGTGGTTAGGAAACAGTTCTTTCCTCTTTGTTTCATTGCTCAGTTTCTCTCCATAGCACACTTTGTGAAAGCAGTTTCATCTTTCACACTGATTAAATGCAGTTGGACAGCAGGGAGTGTCTGTGATTAAGAGCATTGCTCAACAGCTGTTGTTGGACAGCTTTGGCAAGGCTCTCCAGGCTAGCTGCAGGGAAGAGTGAGAGGCACAGCAGAAACTGGGAGACTGACTTGCACTGAAGGGAAAAGAGTTGCAAACCATCAAAATCCAAATTTAGGCTGAACAAAGGCTTTATATACTTTATCCATCCGTCTCAAGAAACCTTTTATGTAAACTGAATTAATCATGCATGATAAAAATAAATGATGCTATGTCTGAAACATGGAACAGAGACAGAGATGAGATGAGACACAAAAGCCAGACAGAAACAGAACTGCAGATTACAAAAAGGCACAAGGTTTAATTAAACAGCTGATCATGGGACATAGTGCCTCGCAGTTGCTGAAATTAATGTTAACCATGTATGTTCACCTCTCTGGGGCCTTTCAGTCACTGTCGCTGGTAGAGAGAAAGAAAAAACCAAACGACACAAACATGTGAGCACTGACTGAGTACATTCTTAGCATAGGTTTGCTGAAGCCAGGGACACCGCACTAAGTCCATCCGCCACCCCTACCTGCAAGCACCATGACTGACCAGATATTGAAGAGCCTTTACATCAGGCCATACAACATGCTCTCAGGACTGCAAATGAAATTTAATTTTCCATTAAGAAGAAAGGAAAGCAAAGAGAAGCTAACAAGCTTTCTCAATTATTTCAAGCAAAAAAATCTTTAATCCCTATTTAAAATGGAAACAAGTGCACTTTGGCAGAAAATAAACAGGACAGCACAAAAGTTCTGCCTCAAATAAAGAGCAATTTGCTTTGACCAGGTAGCTGTCCAGACTTGGTTTCCGACTCTGAAAAGAGGTGTGTGCTCAGAGCCATGTCTGCTTTTTTTATTGACTTTTTTTTCTACTGATTGAAGCCTTTTCTCTTCCAGAGACTCAGCTGGCAGAACTAAATACTTGGTCGTCTCCTGCTGCTTCAGTCCTTTTTCTGTCTTTCAAAGAACTACACACAAGCTTAAAGAAGCATGAAAATGAAATACAACTTCACATAGGCAGTAATACAAAGTGTCACCAGCTGGGCACAAAAGACAGTATCTTAAAAATAAGATATAGCTCTACCAACCACCCACAGCAGCTAGCATGATTCCTACTATTTAGCATAGCAATCTATGACAGTTCTTCTTCTGAAAGCCTCTCATGTTCTCAGATATTAATTTGGATTATTTCATGTTTCTACCAGATCACTGAATAAAAGCATGAAAAAAACCTATCAGACCTCCACTGTTTCCTCAGCCTCCCTATTTAATTTCCTATGCACTGGATCAAGTTCAAAAGACAATGTTAAAAATGAGATGAGGCTGATGAAAGGCCAAATGAATGGTCCAAGAATCTCTTTTATCCATTAGCCACCTAAAATGCTGGCTACACATCTACAGAATGTGAATGGAAGGAATGCTGTGAAAGGTGAAGGGCAAAATATTTACTGAGAAGGGTACAATGAGTGAGCACTCACGCAGAAAACTGAGATGCTTTGATGGACTAGAAATCCCTCTCTCAAAAACTCTGTATTTCATTCTGGATTCTATTATTCTTCCAAGGCTTCAGGATGGGTCAGTGCTATGCTAAATATTGTAAATATTTAGCATGTCTTGCAATATGAAGATTCACCCCATGATAATAAAAAAAAAAGGCCAGAAAGGGATCTTAAATTACCTAGTTCACTTCATTCCCTTCCTCTAGAGCATGATTGACCACATCTGTGTGAATCCTTAACATTTATCCAAACTGTTCTCACAGAACTCCAGTTATGGAGATTCCCCAGCCTTAACAATTACTCTGCTCTAGGTTTTCACATTTTCATCCCATAAAAAATATTATTGCAATCTTTTTTAAAAATAAGTCCTTCAATTAAAACACAGGTAAAAGACCATTTAGTAACTCTGTGCAGTAGCCTTTTTGCCTGGTTGAAGATCTAAAGTTCTTCCTCCTGCCGTTTTTTTTCGCTTTGGACTTGTTAGCCCCCATTTTTTTCCTTGCCCTGTAAGTTAGGTTTAGTAGACTTCTAATCAACCTTTTTCTTCTTTCCCTCAGAATTCTTCCAATGGACCATTGATTTTCCAAAATTCTGTACTCAAATCTGTAACTCAATTGTTACAGTATCTAATGTAAGCCTTATGAGTTCTGAGTAACATATGAGGACTTAGTGTCCTCAATATCCCATTTCTACAAGCCAATTTATTGTTGCTTTCCTTGCCCTCCCAGATGCATCACACAGCTAAATAATAAACATCTTGTGAGCCTCTGTAGCTTCTCAATCATCCTCTCAAAACCTGTTTCAAATTCTCACTGTTAATTCTCATTAGTTAACTATTTCTACCTATTCATATAAGCTCAAATGTGTTCCTATTAAATTGCACAGAGTTTTGCCAGTTAATTTTTCCCATTGCCAAGATTATTCTTAATTCTAATTCTGCCTTCCAACACTGTTTTCAGATGACATGAGGCTGGGAAGCATGTCAATGTCAGCTTTATAAACATATGGTCTATTGCATCATCCCAGTCATTACTGAAAAGCACCATTGCAACAGTGGAGCCAACAATCAAAAATTAAAATTCTAGCCTAAAAAGCAAGGGTGGAGAAGAAAAATGCTAATCATGAAGTTATTCTCTGTTGTTATGGCAATTACAATTATGTCAGAAAACAGGATGCAAGGAAAGAAGTTCATCTGGACAATATTCAACCACTTTTTATCATGGTTAAGGATTTTCAGCTCTTTCAAAGTATATCTCTGAGGAGGTGAGAAAGAATATTGACGTTTGGATAAAGGACTTCATTCTTAATATACTCCCTGTATAACAGTTTAGCACTTCTAATCAAAACATTTATTTTAAAAGAATGAACTGTCTGAACATATAATTGGAGGAAGTAAAGAATGGTTTTACTTGGCTGCTGATTAATATAACATGTTTGATATTTTTTGTCTTTTCTCAACCTCAATAACGGATACATATGAACAGAAAACTGTTCAGCAAGAGCTTAATAAGCAATATAGCACTAAACACTTCTACTACTTGATTATTACTGGTTTCAATTGCTTGATATTTTTAATGTTTCTTGGTTTGGAATCCCATCTCAGTTAGCTACCTGCTCCAAATTTGACCAAGGAGTTCCACTGCTTCCTCTGGCTAACCACATCAACAGCACTTTAAATCTGTACAACTGTTTTACTCCATTTCTGTAAGACATACCCACACACTTCAAGCTTCTAGGCCGAGAGGGCAGAGTCAATTTTAAACCCCAAGTGGACTGCAGCTAATGAATTTTCAACATCCAACGTGAGAGATTACCTCAGACTTGGCAATGGTGTTAAGACACCCTGCAAATTTTACTGGCCACTTTGTTGTTACTGTTCCTTAATAATTTTTATTTTGTATTTTTAAACAGATTAAAGATTTTCTCAATGTAATTAGCAAACCAAAGCATACAATAGAAACATCAAACAAAGCTACACTGCTAATCCACACACTTTTTAGAAGTGCACAATAGTAAATTCCTTCCTTGGACATACAACACACAGCACTTCTAGGTGTAAGTAACTTCTAGGGAGTCATCAGCTTGTTTTTCTTGGAAAAGTCTAACAAAAATTTTATGCACAAATGTAAGATCTCAAAAATACTTTAAATACAACACTACAGTCACTAATCACACCTAAAACGTGTCAGGAAAATACTGAAAAGTGTTCTCCATTTCTCCTTCCTTCCATTCCTCCTCTTAACTTTTAACTCCTGTTGAACAGGTTGTTGGTAAGACTCCGCCTCATGTCAGACTGGAAAACAATCCTGAGGGCATTCTCCTTGGCCACCTTTCTCAGCAATTCTCTCACTATGCATGAAGTATTCCTGTCAGGAGCATCAGGAGACAACAGTGCTACCCACCCTAGAGAACATCACAAGCAGAAGGGCGTTTGCTCTGCACGGCAGGGATGGACTGCATCACCTCCAACCTGCGTGAAAACAGCCCGGTGTCTCGGCCAACAACCAGGGAAATCACAGATAACATGTCTTGCTCTGAGCATCACAGGTTACCTAAACTCTTCTCTTAAGAACTGTTTGCTAGCATACAAAACTCAATGTTTTTAAACCTCTAAATAGTTAAGTAAGAATGCTAAGAATAAGACAGCAAAATAAAAGTCATCAAAAGACAACTTCTTCCTCTAACCAACTGTTCTTCTCACAGGTATCTTTAGAAGAAGTCACTACCAAAACTACAGTCCAATCTCAGTACAAATGCACAAAGTCAAAACACAGGCTGTTCTTGACAAATACAAGAGCAACCTAAGCACTTAATATTTCCCTCCTCCCGTCTGCTTGTCTACATGGAAAAATCAAACTACAGAGTTTGAGCAACATGTGAAAATAGAGAAAACTCACTGAGTTTAGGTGATGATGGAAATGGTGTAAATATTATTCTGAGAATCTATTCATTTAGCTACCCTGAAGAATACTGGTTATTTATCTGCATATTTTGAATGGCTCATCAGAACAATTTTACCCAAGGAGGTAACTGACTAGAAATCCCTAGCCAAACTTTAAAGTAGTTTGATAGGCATTGTCAGTGTTTTAATTCACTCATCTGTTTGATAAACTTTTATTATCCATCTCTACCTCCATCCAGGGTCCTAACACTTCTCACTTGCCAAAAAATCTTGTTTCAATTCCAAGTAACACACACATTTTGGAAACTTTTTTATTCTTTTGACACTTATCTTTCTTCCACCCAGGGGAAACTCTGGCTGTGTATCCTTATGGTACAACTCAGCCAGAATCTACAGGTAGACATGAAGGAAAGGAAACACCAGCACTAGTATGAAATGACAGTTTGTGTTACTTCTGGACAATTCCATCAGCTTTCATGCAGAAAGTGAAAACCTACTCCCTAACCCATAAACACTGGAGAGTACTTTTCTTTTACAACAGTAAATCTGTGGTGATCACCAGCCTCAAGCCAACATGAAAAGCAGATGGTATGCTTTCAGGAATGCTGAGATTAACATCAAGAAAAATTCTGTGCATTGCTATCAAATTTTATGGAAAATAAAACTTTCATTTTAAAATGGGTCAAATCTTTGAGCAAACTGCAGAACACAGGGGACCAAAATGGTTTCAAATTGTAACAAATAATCTCTTCATGACCTATAATATTTAAACAATCACTCCTGGTATCAAGGTATTTTCTCTATTGCAGACAGCTATTTTTAAGAGACTGAGTATTTCCATGCCTCTTCTCTGAAGGTACTAAGGACTAATCTTGGGTACTAATTCACACCAAGGGACAAATCATCTGCTCTCAGCACAGAGCAATGTCCAGGAAACTTACCTTATCACTGTCTAGCGTGTTCTGGGAGGTTCGCGAGGCAATTGAAATAGTATCAGGCTGGCTGCTGCCATCTCCCTGACTGTCCAGGTCCTCGCCATCTCTGCAAAGAATTCAGGTCTCATTACAAGAGTGGTACTGTGCTTGTCACATGCTAGTTAAGGAAGTGAGACACTCCCAGTGTGGCAAAAGACACCAAATTCACTGATGCCAAGAACCAAATACTCAGTACTTAATACTCTGTTCTCTGCTGCAAGAGAAGAGATTCATTGGCAAGGTATACATCATGTGGAATTAAGGCAACAACCAGTGAGCCAGAAATATGGCAACAAACTTGCCCAGTCACTTAGCCAAAGGTAGCAAGGAGGACAATGGGTGACACATTTCAAGCTTCATAAAAGAAAAACCAAGGACCTGAGTAACACATGCAGAATGTACAGCTAAAATGTACAGCTATCCTGTACCACAGTTCCAAATCCCTTCTGTAATGGCTCATTTACACAAGCCAAGGACTGCTCAGAGCAGAAATCTCAACAAATTCAGCACTGCAGGAAACTGTAAATTAATGATAAGATAAAGGTGGACAAAATTACTCTTGCTTTTGTGTCCAATTCGCTTAAAAGCATTCAAAATTCAACAATATAGAGGAAAGAGCACTGTTGTATACTTAGAGATCTCTGATTATTTGAAATACTTCTTACCTTCTTCCTTTCTGTTTTGTTGTTGGTGCAGTTTTGGGAATGTGGATGGGCTCTTTCAATGCTCCTTTCAGATGAATAGTCCTTTCTTGTATCACTTCCCGGATGTGTTTGATCCAGTCCTGTTTATTCTCTATACTGGATGCCTTTGATATGCAAAAGAAACAAAACCCCCACAAAGGACCATTATGGCTGAGTAGATCCACACATACAGTCAGCTAATAAACACAAAGAGGAATGCATAAGGAATGACTTTGTAAAAAATTTCTGAAAAATCTGAACAGAAAAAAGGAAATTCTAGCTGTCTTACTTTGAATCCCCAACACTACTTTATAACTCTCAACATTATTAATATTGGTAATTTAAAAAACATTTTAACCTTAATTCAGAGTTTACTTTTTAACTTGATGACTAAAGCCCTGTATGCATCTCATGAGAATGAGATGAATTCCAGTAATAACACCTTGAATACTGATACTTTAAAGTCATCCTACATTTTAGGTCAATTCTAACTTGAAAGAATAATAACCTACTATTACTGGCAAAAGAAGTTAACTTTTACTGCAACACATTTCATGTATTACTCTTCCCACTTTTTGATACATATCTTGAGGCAGAAAGCTAATTTAGGGATTGTATTCTAATTACTGCCTGCAACATATCTATTATTTTAAATACTCCAGAAATTACTTGATATCCTGCCTAACTTGTAATCTGATTGCTTAGCCCAATTTAACCCTGCACCTGAAATGCTACTAAATATAAATATTATTTCATATTTAAAGAAATTATTATATATAGTTTCCTTAATTATATACTACTTCTCTTAATTGCTGTCTCCTGAAATAAATGACTTTAAATATATTATAAATATTTAATATATTATAAATATATAATAACCAGGAATTCTAAAGGGATGAAGAAAATTGTAGGAACAGATGGACAGGCAGGAAAAAGAATTTTGCTTTCTTTTACAAACAAAAACATTTAGGAAAAGAAGCTAAACATGACCTTTTAAAAAAATAATTTATTTAGTTTTTTGTGGAATTTACTTCTAATATGAATGAGGTAAGGAAGTGCTTGTTTCTAGCCTTCAAAACCGAACAAACAAACAAAGTCCACAAAATTGTGGAAGAGCTTGATGTATCATAAAAGTTTTCAAAATATCCTATGCACTAAGTAAAGCACAGAACAGAAACACCAGTGATCTTATGTAGAGAACCCTTAATTAAAACCTTTTATTCTGCTCTGCCCTGGGAGGATTATTTCAGGCTGCAAAGCATTGTCTGTGAAATTACGGGAACATTAAAAACTGAAAGAAAATCTAGAATGCATTAATGTTACACTTAATTTCCTTGCATTCCTTCACTGCTGCCAGAAAGCTAATGTAAGCTTTTGTTAGCCTGTAATTCACAAGGAAGAGTGTGACATGTGAATTGGAGAGGCCATTTTTAAGTGACATTATTGAGTATTCTCTATGAATATATGTGAAATCACAAACAAGTTTAATAGTAGGTGCATTAATCTATAAATGGGAATATGAATTTTGTTTCAGCTCAACAGAGCTCCTCAAAACATGCCAGATTACCCATTAGCTGCTTATGGTATTACAAAACAGGTTCTTCAGTTGAGAAGGAGTCCCAGGTTACATACCATAATCACAGAAAACAGATTTAGCTATTCTTCTAGCTAGGCAAACAGCACTGCTGACACCTGTAACTTGCCTAGACACAAAATTTATAGGAATTACATGCACTTTCATCCAAAGGCAAGTAGCTTCAGAAAAACTTGTAGCCCACAGAAAGACATAAAAATCTTTTGCAGTGTTTGTTTTCTGCATAAAAATATGGGTCATGAAAAACAGCATTGCCAACAAGCAGCGATGACTTGAGCGTGGAAGGTAACACTGATGCCATCATTTCTTAGGGACACCAGCTCCCTGTCAGCCAATTGCTGAAGTCTTCAAGCTTATGGAAGTCCATGGGATCAAACCTCTCCTCACTATGATTTGTGAAAGCAGGTTTGTCTAATCCTTCAGTAGGCTGCAAAGATTCCCCTCTGCTCTCAGGCCACATGAGTTAGATATATATACACCACCACCTCTGCAAACCCAAAGAAAATTGTTTGTCAGCAGCTGTCCCTCTCAAAGCAGGAAATCACTCCTTGCTTTCCCAACAAATAACAACAACAACAACTACAAGATTTGCTATAGACTAAAAGCACATCTGCTAAAACTACCTTGAGAACAATTTTGTTGTCTGAAGTTGGTGTCCTTCCAACCCACAGAGCAAACTTGCAGGGGTCTCCTTCTACATGTTCTGTGACACCCAGTTCAGAAGTCTGGAATTTAGAAAAAATTGTTAGGACCACACAGCATTTTTTCTCAGACGCCAACAAAGGCATGCTAATGATCTACAAAATTGAGCAGCGCTATTTAAAGAGATTTTCAGAAGCTTAAGGCTAACTCATATGCTAGAGAGAATCCTTTATTCTGGTGGCAGTGTGAGGTCTCTTCAAAAAAGTAAGAACTGCAAGCTTAACAGTCTTTTCTATGAAGTGACAATAAACAGTAACACTTACAATCCCTAAAACGAATTACTGATTTTAGTTTTTCGACTTGACAGGAAAAGCCTTATAATTCTAAAGATGATGCTTGTCAAAAAAAAAAGTTCTGGCTTCTCTCCCTGTTAATTTCTATTGGAGAACACTCACTATTTACTGATTTTTATGCTCTCTCTCAGATAAGATATGCTTAAGAATTCTCTTGCTATCTTCCAAAATCCTGGATTCTTTTCTGTCAAATGAGCCTTTCCTAGTGTTTCCTTCCCTCTGAAACAGATGAAATAATTCAGAAATGCAGTTTCCCTGGAGAATTTTGTGAGACAACTACATGAACAATCAGTCTTTGGGAATGTTCTAATGTCAGACCTTAATAGCTAATTATCATCCAAAATGTTTTCACTTTCTCACTGGAACATCTCACTCATATGAATTGGCTTCCACTTTAAACAATTCATAAAGGCTCTATTCCAAAAAAATTACAAACTAAGAAATAGAGCTCAAACTAAAAGAACCCTCACTCTCCAACAGCTGCTAAGTATTCTCACATGATTAGAAGCTGTATTTTTCCGCTCATACACATTCATCATTAGCACATACACACCTCAACACATGAGATGCTGGATACCAAATACTTGAGTAAAACTACTTTTTTTCTTGTCTCACTTCGATGCTAACTTGACTTATTTTTTGGTGTTGGTGGCAGAAAGCTTTTTAGTTATTTTTTTCTTCTAAAATAATCCCATCCCAACATCTACCCTTCCACACACAACTGTCTTTGCCCAATAGGCAGTTGAGCAACACAGCCCTCTGCAAAGCATGCTAAGTCTGCATGAGGCTCTCCAGGACAGGCTCATTGTGGGTTACTGGATGCATGGAAACCACACTGAGGTGAGGAAGCTCCCAAACAGCCACTTACTGGTGACTGGGAGAGTGTTTGCCTTTTTTCCCACAGCCCTCCTTAGGCATTTGCTCCTGGACACTTTACCTCTTGCCAAAGGAGTTCATTAACACATTCTACCTACACATAACTGTATATACATCTATATCTCTATATCTCTATATCATGCCATTGAGTATCCTGTGCTGGAGAAACCCTGATGTCATCATGCCCAAAGCAAAGAGAAGGACCTCATTTTTGTAAAGCCACCTTTACACAGGATAGCATACAGAAAGGATCTTTAGCTCAAATCAACATGCATCCTTTCAACACATGCCTTTTCTAAAGATCAAACTATAAGAGCTGCTATAATAGTAAGATGCTCTACAGGATATTTTGCCAGATAGAATATGACAACAAAAACAATCCTTATATTTTAAAAAATTAGGTACAATGAGAGTCTTCAAGATTTCCATCAGCTTCTCTAAGACCTAAGGCTACTATTAAATTCCTGTTGGAGGAACTGACATGACAATTTAACAGGACTGATTTTTCAGTTTTGTCACCTCTCCCACATAATCCCTTGGCAGCTATTAATATTCTCCAATACACCAGCATTTTTTTTAAATTTTGGGTTTTTAAGAGCAGCAAAGAAAGGTGTGATCAACAAACAGCTGCAGCTGTGTTACCTGCTAGCTATTTAGTATCATGAAGGAAAGCAAATGTTGGAAATGAAATGTCAGAATATTCAAAGAAAGATATGGGAAAAAAGAGGGTTTTTTTTTCACCAACCTGTTTTACTGGTTTAGACACAGAAGTGGGAAGTGGGAATGAATGAAAGAAAAGGAACAGAAGCACAGGGAAAAGACTCAGTATTTATACCATCTAGACTTAGTTATACATCCCAATAGGATCAATACAAGAATAATGTTTTCTAGAGTGTAGTTCTGAGAAGGGAAGTAATTTTAAGTACTTACTCTGAACTATTTTAGCGATATAAAAGCTAATCTTGCCTTTGATATGTGCAGAGCAAGCCATGGGAGACTGTCTTGCCTCTTGGCTACCTAAATTTATGGAGTGTGAATACTGCTCTCACCCAAGTCATCCAACAAGACAGGAAGGTAAGGATGTGAATTCCAGAGTCACATTTTGTAAAGCATGCATTCTAGACATAAGGACAGCAAGAGTGGAGGTTTTGGGGTTGCTTTTTCCTTTTTGGGTTTTGGTTTTTTTTTTAGATGGGAAGAAATACGTTTCCACCTTTACATCCTTTCAGTAGACAATAAGTACTATAATTCTATATGCAGAACTTTATTGTAAGACTACTGGTCTATGCAAACATTCTGGAATGAACTTTTCCAAAACAAAGTTCTTGCCTTCCCCAATCAGTAGGTGTAGAATATCCACTAAAACGAATCCTTAACAGCAATAGCAAACAAGAAAGTTGAAGGCAGCTAATCAACTCCTTCTATCCTTCTGCTTTATACAAATAAGTGTTAAAGAATCTGCAATCAACACACAATTAAGACAAAACCAGTCTAGCCCAATATTGATTGTCATTTGACCCGACACACCAAGACTGACACGTACCCTTCAGTAGCTGCTTTGAGCCTATCCCTTTCTCCACAAAAGCAAGCACTAAACATTAAAGGTTCAGTCTATATATTCCAAGGCTGTTCTTGCAGTGCTCTGTAACAGTTGTTCAAGTTTTTCAGACACACTTCAATCACCTGAGCTTAGCTGAAGCCTAATCCGGACAGTTTTATAAACATGATCAGTTGCTCTTCCATACTTACAAACAGTTTGCTCTTGTAAATGTACTTGCTCCTTCCGCTCGAGTCCTTCACTTCTTTACTGAAAACCAAGGACATCTCAAAAAGGAAAAGGTGCCTCTCTCTTCCCTTTCGAATCAGAGTTTTTGGGTCCCACACTTGGAAGGATTCTTGAAGGATAAGCTCTCCCTGAGATTCTATATTTTCATCAAAGCCTAAAAACAGAGCGAAAGGAAAGATTCACCGTGAAAACTTGGTAATATAAGCAACATAAAAAGCATAGCTTCTGTTCATTAAACTATATGATTTTTTTCTCCCTGACACAACTTCCAAAAGATGAGATTCCAAGAAAACAAGACTTGATTTTCACACTGCAATATACTAAATGTAACTGCAGCTCAAATGCACTTCTAAATTTAGACATCTAACTGTTAAGAACTTAATCAACTCTTCTGGCAGTATTTTACCAACAAATGACAAATCTGTCTTTGTCAGCTTCAACTAACCTCTTCTGTGATGAAAATTATTTCTCTTATGAGCTTTCTGCCACTGTACAAAGTAAGCAACTTGCAAAGACACCAAGCACATCAGGTTCTTGGTGGCAAGCTCCCAAATGCCACCTTTTCTGGAGATATACCTTCACTACCATGTGGGCAATGAGCACAGAAATGTGTTCCAGCTGGGGATGGAGAAACATGGCAGCTTGGAGCTGTTGGCATACAATCAGCCTGCTATTTGTCATGCCAGAATTGATCCACAGTACAGTAATTACCAGCTGGATCATTTGTATTGAGACATAATGAAAAAAAGATGAAGATTGAGAATACTAACAATTTTACTGCCATTATAATGGCACCATGTTCGCCCAGTTTAATACACAGCTTTAGAGTTGGAGGATAACAAAAATTGTCTGCCATACTCTTCTGAGTGGTATCAAAATGTATAGATACTGTTTGCCAGTTCTCATACTCTGAACAGGGCAAGAGTATGGAGAGGATCAGAGGCAAGTTCCGCCAGGATGTTCATTCAAAATCCACCGGAGACATAAAGAGGAAATGCGCTCACTCACTATATTTGTCCAACATGGGATGACTCAACAATGCACACATGATTTGTTTTAAAACCAACTTATGTAAAAGATTAGGATATTCTCCAGAGTCACATTCTCAGTGTCAAAAGATTATTACCAAAGCTGGTCAGCCTTTATACTAAGACCACCTCCTGAACAAGTATTTGGAAGTGATCCTGTAAACTGACTGACATCCTTACTGTTTAAAATCAAGGAACAGAGGTGATTTGGAGCATTTATAAAATCAAGGATCACATGCCAAACCAAGGCAAATTTTACAGTATCTAGCACAATACTGGAAATTCCACAACAAGCTGCATGCTACTCCCAGAAGGCAGAGAGGAAGAAAAGGCATATTGATTAGAAGCACTTAAAAGTATTTATTCAGTAACTGTAGGGTAAGAGGGCCCTGCTTTTTTTTCCTCAAAAAATTTAAACACCCAAGAAAAACATTTTTATTACTAAATGTATGATTGCACCATTATAAATGATAACGTGCCAATTGCAAGACAGATTTTGGCACGAAGTTGTTCTAAGCACATAGATGCATTACATCCAACCGCCACTGTCTGCCATGAACATGATTATGCTGGCTTAGGCTTCAGCTAAATTGGCTTATGCTGACATTTTACTGCCAGAAGATAGATTTCAACCAGAAGTCTGTTATGGAACAGGCAGCAAACAGATGTGAGAAAGACAAAATTCTTGGAGGCAATTATTTGATACATAAATCAGCAAAATCACCAATAACACACTTATGAGCCTCATACAAAGCAGCTAAGGTTGGAGAATGCAGCCAAAGCCAGCCTATCTGACCAGTCACCTATTGCATTTTGGGTGAGGAGTGGAGTACTTCATTAGCCTACACGTTTTTCAAATCTGCAGTGGCACAACTATAGATCAAGGTGAAAGAACACTTCAAGAATTACTAAAACTCTAGCAGCTGACTGTAACAATTTATTTTCCTAAATAAATTTTTTATCTCATATAGCCCTGACAAAATGGTATGAAAAATACAAACCCTGAGAGAAGAGCATGTTCACAAAACACAAAGTTAATCTGCAGCACACAATGAATTGGAATGGCAGCTTGAATCCTACCTTCCAGCATGCTGAGGTGCATAGCATCATTGGCTCGCTTTGGCACACTAAGCATCACCTCCAGGCCATCCTTAATCTCACCTTTACCTTCTTCACAGCATGTGAGCAGCTCCTGTGAAAGACAAGCAGACAAACCGACTCGCTATCATTTGTTTTTACACTAATATGACAGACGACCAAAGAGTAGTTCTAACAAACCAAAAATCATTTTTGGCACATAAAATATTTTTGAACCTCTTACTCTGCCAATGACATGACCGTGTACTTTGTTTCTATCATGATCAGCTCTTCAAGGAGCAGCCCAAGCTATCAGTTAACCACTTCTAATTTAAACAGGTTTATCTGCTTAATAAGAAATCTTTTAAAGTGATGTTAAGAACAAAACCTTTCTGATAAGCACAGACACAGTTATCAGATGCTGTGCTACATCAAGGCCCAGAACAATGCAGCTGCCAAGTAATGAAGATGGAGGAAAGCAGGGCAGCACAAAAGGACTCTTCCCACCTCCCATTTCAGTCATCGCTCCACTGCACCAAACACCTGCTCTGTAACACTGCTGATCATATTACATTGTTTTATTCTAAGTATTCCATGAATGACTATTCTGTGTTCATACAGTTAAAAGCAACCTACAGGCAAAACTTTTCAATACAAACTAGCATTAACTAATGGACAGAAGTTAGAGAACTTAACATGCTGAGGTGTTGTAGCAGAATTTAGGGCATACAGCTCTCTGGCCATTCAACATCCCACAGATTTAACGTAAGAGTGTTTCAGCTGGTATTCAAATTTCCTGGCAGCTTTCAAGCATTTGAACAGTATCAAGATAAAACATAGGTTACATAACCAAAAGGGCATATTATGTTACTTCTGTTATTCAAAAAGCCCACTTAATTCACTCCCTCAGGTTAAATTCCTTTTTCTCTTTTTAAAGAGAAAGCCATGTGATTTCTAATATTATATTCATTACAGTATTTTTATTCAACTGCCAAACTACCACTCTCACAGCAAAACACTACATGATTCCACCTAAATTTTGCATGACAACTCCATAGAACAGTGAGAGTAACTTAAGTATCTCAGAGGCACAGAAGAGAAGCAGCTTCAATACCATTTGGAAAAACAAGTGAAACTTCCAGAACTGTAAAATGTTTCATTTATCATTCAAGTTTTAGGCTCTTAATCCTACTATGCTATATGTCTCTCTCCTATTACAGTAAAAAAAAAAAAGAAAAAAAAAGAGAAAGACAACACAGAAACCACCAGACAAATCCATTTTACTACACAGCAAAGACATCTGGGTCTGCAAACACTGGTGAAACCAATGTATCCCACCGCTTCCGTAAAGTTGCAGGTTAAAGCATATTAATATTAAAAATAATAGTAATTGTTGGAATTAATTCCTCGGAATTTCTGAAACAGCACAGCCCAGAGTATTTCTGTAATAATAACTTGACTAAGTTGCAACTCCTTGCAAGTGGAAAACAGACACTAAACTTCAGTCAAAAATGACAGATTTGTTTCCACTCAAAGTGACCTGAAATAGCCTCTAATGTTTTTCAGAAATGTCAAAAGCAACCACACATGGCTGTTCTCAAGTAAAAAGGGGAGACACAGATCTGTTACAGTGCTTTTGTAGGCTGCTACAACAAAAGAAGCATTGCCACCTAACAGCGACCGATACACACAGATATTTAAATGCCTTATAGATATTTTGTATTACAGTTTTATATATAAATATCTACTTTACAGTATTTAATACCTTCAGCATAGCTAATGTCTTGCCAAAATTTGGTGTAGAAACCATTACAAAAATGGTTTTATAGCCCTATAGCCATGAATTACTTTTTTACCCTGCAAATGCAAATTATATTTTCTAAGTAAACATCAGTAGACAGGTATCTTTTTTTGGTTTACAGAAATCTGGACAAAAAGCTGCTTGTTTATGCCTTCTTTCATTTTCAGTTGAAATTTTGCAGCAGCATTTGCGGCTCCCTAGGATGCTGGAGTCTAAGAGAGTAGAGTAGAACAACCCTCCTGACTTTAGCAAGAGCTTTGCTTTTTTATGACCAGCAGAATCAGATTAAGAACTCTGAATTAATACTGACCTTTAAAAGAAGCTGGTATTTTGTTATCCTTTGGACAGGTTTGATAAGGTAAGAGGAGATAGAGTTGGCCAGTCCATGTCGTTGTTGTATCTCCTACATGGAAAAAGCAAACATTTGAGGACTGTAAGCACCAACACTCAGATACAAAGTGTTTTGAGGGATTATAAAATAATATACATTAACTAAAAATTCTATTTTAGCAGGAAAAAAAACCCAAAAAACCAGGATAATCAGATATTCCAGGCACAATGAATCATTATGCTGTGCACCTGCCTGCTCATTAGGTACAAACAGAAGATGATTACCTCCGAGAGTACCTGTGAAACATTTCAACAAACCTAAATACAAAGAGCAACAATTAGAGACACAAAATGTGGGGGAGCACCTTTTTTAAAAAACATTAAGATCTGTACTTCTTTTGCTACTTGCAAGAGAGGAAAAACCCTCACATTCCAATGCTGCTGGGAAGAGGCAGAGTACCAGGAAGGCTGAGGTAGAGGTGTCTCAGCATCCCCTGCTATTTCAGTGCCAACAGCCACAGACAGCCTCATCCCCCACCAGAGGGAGCACCGAGTAACAGTTTCTGAGTTCACCAAGCACTTGAAAAGAAACCAGCCACTTACAAATAGAAAAAGAAATGACATCCACGAAGCTTAAGGTGGAAACTAGAATTCTCTGATAGCTAACTGGGATGATTACAGATTTCAGGTACTGACTGGGGCTGAACTCCACTGATAGGGTCTGCCATTTATCATAGCATCAGATCTATTTCAACCAAGCAATTTCAAACAGCGAGTTATGCCCCACAGCTATGTGCCATCAAACCATGGTTACAGAATCAGAAATTCCCAAAATGGGATACACACGATATTTTCACATGGACCAGTGGTGTCATCAGTGGAAGCACTCAAGGTCTCTGTACACAGAATTAAGTCTTCACACTCCTAATATACTTTAGGTGAATTAGGGGATGGAGAGTTCTGGATCTAGTGGTAAAACAGATGGATCAAAGGAGGTGGTGGCAAGAATTTACTTCTAGTAATTTTATTACAGCCCTAAGTTATTTTTAATGGTATTTACTAAATTTTTCTTGGAATTTTTTTGGTCATATCTACCTGATTTTCTGTAGCTCACCTGGCTCTTCTTCAAACACTGAAAACTTAACAGAGGCTTCACAGAAAGGCTTTGCCTTACAATGTTTAGAAACCTCATTTCCTCTGTGATTAGACTTCTGAGATTAACCTCAAGGGCTTCAGGGATTTCCTCTACTTCCCTCTACTTGTACAAACAATTCTAAAAACAATTGTGGCGTCATCATAAAAAAATTGTGGTGTCATCATACAGCTAGTGGGGAAAAAAAGACAGCACTCTAATTGAAGAATCTATTAATACATGTCCAACCAAAGCTCAGTCACCGTGGCCAAAATTCCTCCCTAAAACTTCTAACACACCTACATTTTTCTTGCTTTTCTATGCAGAATATTGCACGTGTAGGCCATGGAACCGTGAGACTGAATAAGGAGGTTCAGCCCTTCAGAATA
The DNA here is from genome assembly GCF_901933205.1 of Camarhynchus parvulus. Lineage (NCBI taxonomy): Eukaryota > Metazoa > Chordata > Aves > Passeriformes > Thraupidae > Camarhynchus > Camarhynchus parvulus. Next base: position 78,205,519 of record NC_044572.1, read on the forward strand.
ACAGCAGTGAACTGAATTACCATTACATGCAATTACAGTTTAAAAGCGCTCCAAAAACCCAGCCAACATTTCTATCTCTATTACATACAATGCAAACTAAGCACATCAAAATGCTAAGATTTGCAGGATGTGCCTGTGTGAGCTGAAGATTCATGTCTTGGTTGTTGCTGCCAGAACCCGCTTCCAGTTCTGAACTGCTCTGGTATTTGACAGCAGCTTTTCACATCTGATTTGACAGCTCTGTAACACCAACTGAGCAATGGAAGTAACCATGTGAGATACAGGATTGATTTTCTTGAGCTGACAGCTTAATAAATTGCAGCGTTATTAACAAGAAACTTGCATTTTCTTAACAAATTAGGCACTCAGCAGAACCACAAACATGAGTCAAACAGCCAAGGTGTTTTAGCTTTTAGGATGGACATGATGTACTTACATCAAAGTATGCTCCTGCATGTTCTAATATCAGCTGAGTGGAATCTGGCTTATTTTTACAGTAGGTAACATACATCTGGAATTTGTCTGCCTGCAGAACAAAATGCAAATTTACAAAGGTTGTCAGAGAGCATCATTCCTGTCTCAAAGTTTTTATACCATTATCAGAGAGCTTATCTTCCCTATCAAGAAACTGAGCGGTACAGAATTACATTTCCACTCCACTCAAACTGGCAGCATAAAAATACACATCAGGCAAGTAAGACTGAAAACAACAGCAATGTATATAAAAATAGGTTATTCGAAAGCTAAGACAAACCAAATCTGCACACAGGTTTAGGCAACTTGAATACACTTCAAGAGCAGCTAAGGACTGGCATCTGACAGGACTGCCCTAATCACTGTTTTCTCAGTTAAAGATACACAGGTTTTACTTTAATTTACAGGAAGAGGTACTTTTACAAATCAAAAAGTGATCAGAGAGCAACCATTCGTCCCATCATGCATCCTATCCCCCCCTCTACTTCTAAACGTAAGTCTGAATTCATTACCCAAGTAACGAAGCAATGTCCAACATCTTCTGGTAACTGTTCATATTTTTCCAACTCCTTGAGAAATATACTGTAGGTAGAAAAGAAACAAGTAGTACAAGGCATATGAAACATGTTTATTACAGCAGCTTGTTTAGATCTATTGTCTGTGGACAAAGGCCAATAGAAAACTTTTTGTAATACTAAATGTATGAGCTAAGGAAATAAAGATAATGAATAGATAAAAATGTGTAATAAAAGTACTAATATAAAATATAATTCAGTAAAAATTCTGATGAGAAGATCAGAAATTGAACCAGTGGACATGCAGTTAATACATAAGAATTACACAAAATATACTTACACATAAGTATATTCTTACACATAAGAAATACACAAAAATTTAGTAATTGCTGTTATTCTCTACCAAGAAGGTTTCCTACTGTTTTCACTTTCAAGAAAAACCTTCGTCTCAAACTAAAAAAAACCCCAAATCTTGCTTTTTGGATACTCAAGTTCTCAAGTTAACACAAAGCATACACAGAATGGTAAAATCGGGGTCTGGAACACACTAGGTACATTTTATTACTTCAAAGAATCATAACCTAATACAAATGTGTACATAACTAAGAAATAACAAAGAAGGCAGATTTATAGCAAGACTTCTGTACATAGATCCCCCTAAGAACCACTCAATTCAGAAGAAGTAAGAGTGGACAAGTCTCTTTTATGCTCTGTACTCTAGTAAATGTAATGATGCTGGAGCATCTCCACAGAAGCTAAGAAGAGCCAAAAAGAGCTGGAAGCTTTACTCTTTCCCACTAACAGCTGCACTTGGATATTGGGAATGAGGGTTCTGAAAGAATGGCAGAGCCCTAATGTTTGTGCTATGTTTGTATTTTATTGAGTTCAATGGTTTTCATCCCTTTAGAACAACTGATAAACCTAAAACAAAATTTTGGTGTATCCAGAAAATCTGTTATATGCTGAAAGATGCCCGAGACTGAAAAATATAATTTCTAATGGTGTATCTATCTCTCTGCAAAAAGCAACAGCTGAAATAATTTAGCAATGCAAGAGGAAAATCTTTCAATTTTTTTGATGGGAAAGCATTTATTATTGAAATACACAGTATTTTCACTAGGAAATCCCTCAGGTCATCATTTGGATTTAGCAGTAGTATGGAAATGGAAGATAAGTCACTCACTTATTGTGGAACTCATAAATTTCCTGCATGTTTCCAAAGATAATGTGTTCTTTGTTTACAATACCAGGTGGGATCTCCTCAACTCCACTTGTCATTTCCCATAGATATGTCTGCCCAGAAAAAAAAAAAAAAAAGATGTGTGAAAACTGATGATAGACTCCCAACAGACGCAGCCAGGTATCTGTAAGTATGCATTAAACTAGAAACTAGGCAAAGATCATACAGCAGCATCATCTCCAATTGTGACAGTGCCTGTTGTGTCAAATTTACCTTGTGATTTTGACAGTGAAATACAAGTTTTAAAACTGACAATTTAACATAGTCCCTAAGACTTCATAATTTAAAATGCATAGTGTTCTTGACAACCTCTAATGCTTCAGGATATTCCTTATCAAGGTTGTGTCTGCAGTCTAGAAGTTCATGCTTTGTGCAACAGCTACCACTGAACATTAGTTGCTTCAGCAGAACAATTACTGGGCACTTTTCCATGGAATCTCACTGAATTTCTATTCAAAAAGTCAGCTAGTAGCAGAACATGTGATACAGATAATAAGAGAATTAGCACAAGCTCTCCCCTATTGCTAGCAAAGCAAATAAAGTAAACCCCTCCTTTTACCCTCCTCTCTCTAAAACAAAACCCCCCCACACGATTATGAATTGGGAAAGGAACAAATACTGAAATTCATACCAACAAAAGCAAAACATATAGGGTGAATTCTGAAATGGCTGTTATCAGATGTAATTCTAAGTTTCTTCTTAATGGCAGTAAGAATACTTAAGTTGATCCTATGATTCCAAACCAATCAAGCTCAGCTGTTAAAACCAGAAAAAAAATCGCAGAGCAACGGATTGAATCCTGCCTTCAAAGATTAGTGAAAAAAAGAAAACTCACATCCATGCATTCCCGGAGGTCTCTTACGTAAGCCTTTTCTGTCTGAATTAGCTCAGCCATAATGAACCTTAGGTGACAACAGAAAGAATAATCAAATCTCAGTCTCACTGTGAATGCATAATAACCAGAACACATCGTTCTCCTCATCAGCTTTTGCTTTTCCACTGCAGCAAGAAAAATCTGAGAAGTGAAATGTGAAGAGAAACAACAGAGAAAGGAAACCTACGAGGTAACATCCCTCCATTACTAACCAGGACAAAAAGAAATGGGGAAGGAGATGCAATTTTTTCTCTAACACTTTTCACTGCTACAGTCATTTAACTTTTGTGTTGCTTCCTCTCCTTACACATTTATTTCACATTATTTCTAAAAAAAAGCATGTTAAAAGAAGTCTAACAGTTTTTAAAGTTTAAGATTCTGTCATGCTAGAATTATCTACGAGAACAAGCATGTGAATAAATGGCAATAAGAGATACTGAGTACTATCACTCTCTTTTTGCCATTTATATGATTTCTAAGCTGCCAGACAAGCCATGACAGTTGTTTCATTATCAGGATTGATTTATGCATTCTCATTGATTAAAAATAAATAAATATATTACTCTTTCCTGCGGGCAGACTTTCGTTTTTCTTCGTTAAGCTCATGAGCAGCATCGCGCAGTTTCACCTCTGACCCAGGGACACTGGCTGGGATTATATCCAGCTGCAAGCTTTTGCTCTTTATTAAAGAAAGGAAGAATTGATTAAGGAAGGAGACAGGAGAAAAAGGTAGCTAAATCAAATGCAAGTAAAGCTTATTTGTCTGTCATCACACTCAAATTTCTCTTACCGATTTATTGGAATCTGAGGAAATACCCAGAGCTTTCTCTAAAGAGGTCCTGTATTTCTCCATGCGCAGGGAAAAGTCTCTGTACCTCTTATCCACTGCTGTGACACATTTTTTAATCTCTGTTGCATGAGCATGCCCTTTTTCACAAAAGCCATCAGCCAGCTGTATCAACAACTTCACCCTCTCTTTGGTTTGCTAGGAAAACAGGAAAATATCAAACAGTTGCAAGCTCTACCTGTCATGCAGGGGGTCATTTTGCTTAACTGCTACTAAGTGCAATTAGAGAAGGAATTGAAGAAGCTACCTTCTTCCCCTCTCTTCCCAGAACTCCTTTAAACAGATACCTTTTACTTATTAAAAATAGCACAAGATTAATGTAGAAGCTTCCTTTGGCTTTATTATTACATGACTAGAAGCAGATTGTTTATTTTTCTTTGAAATATCTGCTTCATATCTATCCCAGAGATTAAATTCTGCTAGGCAAGCCTTTCAGCATGAGTACTCTTGCATCAATACAAAGGCATTTTGATGCCAAAGAGAGTACTTTTTTCATTACCACTGAAGCACTGATATTAGACCTGGCCCATAGTCCCAAGCATCAACCTCCTTTAGACACCACAGAAATGCTGAGATGGAAGTAAGTCTTGGTATATGCTTTACTCTTTAAGGGATGAAGACTGAATTCTTTAAATATTTTCTCTATTATGCTTTGTTGGCACAGAGCTGTTTGAGAGAAACTAAGAGAAACAAGTAGTTATCACCAAATCTCTAAATGCTTTTCCCAAATAGCAAGCTGCCCAAGATTATGCACTTTCTTTCATGTAAATCATAAATCATGCACAATGGATGAGTTTAAACATCCACCTCTCTGTCATGAGTGGAGTGTACTGTCAGGGCCCTTGCTAGCAGGGAGTTAAGCAAAATAGTCAATAAAAATTTGACTCTTACATTATTGAAAAAATCAAGTTTGTCCTCTCTTAATTCTTTTTGTTTCCTAATGGTCCCTCATCCAAGCATTTCTTTTCAGTACGGAATTAGCAAGGGCTAACATATCCTCCCAACAGGTAGCAAAATGCCAAGGGAGTGACACAAACAACATCCTTTCAAAAGGGGAGTCAATGTCATCTACAGGCTGAAAGAGGAAATAAGGAGAAGTAGTGGTGCTCTGCATATTGGAAGTGATCCAGGAATTCAAAGTCTGAAGCAAAGATCAAACAAAAGAAAATCCAGGTTTCAACATCAAAAGTGATCTCTGTTCTTTCTGGATTTTCTTTTCCCCTTTCCCACATGTCCCTTGACCATCTCCATCTTCAAGTCTCTTCTGACGTGATCCTTTAGACAAATGAACATTTGCTTACTTTCCTGAGCTTAATTATTTTTCTATGAAGGTTGAAGAGCCAGAGGGAGAAACGGATGACAGTTTGAACAGGTGGCAGACCTGAGACAGACAAGGCTACAAACTCAGGTAGTTCAGTCATGCAATGGTTGTCTGTCTTTCACATGTGAAAACTGGAAAGCCTCAGTAGTGACAATTTTACAGCCTCAGGCCTGTAAAGGCCTTCAGAGATGCAGAATAACATTCTGCTGCCTGACTCAAAAAGGTTTACAGGAGAAGCACAGAATACTTTAAGAAAATGTGTTACCTAACAAATAAAGTTTTAATTTTTCTAATATCTTCTAATTAATAATCAGAATAATAATACAGCTTGTTGCATTTTATATCCTAAATGAACATTCAGTAATCCACAATCATGAAGATATGAAAGTGGAAATCAAAGGCCCTGAAACGTTTGTAGGTATTGAAAACATTTTTAAGCTACCTCACTATGATTTTGTCATGAGAAATCAACAGCACATGGGGCTCATGGAACTCCAGTAACAATGAATATCTGCTCATTACCTTCTGGTTTATTCTATTCTCAGCAGAAATACAGACAGAAAGCCACTGCAAGTAAACAGATCTCGATGGACACATCCTTGGGGGATTTTTTGATGGGCAAGGGGAATTCAGTTGTTTTATTTTGTTTCAAATCTTACATAATTCAACTTCTACTCAACTTGTTTATCGACAACCTGGAGAAGGAACATGATGCACCTCAGCAATTTGTTGATGATATGGAACTGGGGGGGACCAGCTGTGCTGCCTCAGTGGGAGCTCAGTAGGCTGGGGAGTTGGGCAGAGGAATCTAAGGAAGTTCAACAAGGGCTAAGGCAGGGTCCTGCAACCTGGGGGAAATAACCCCAGTACCAGCAGAGGTTGTTGGCTGATCTACTAGGTAACAGCTCTGTGGAGAGGGAGCTGGGAGCCTTGGTGGATGAGCATGAGCCTGCAGAGTCCTTGTGGCCAGGAGACCCAATGGTATCCTGGAGTGCATCAGGAAGAGTGTGGCCGCAGGTCGAGGGAGGCGATCCTGACACTCTACTTGACCCTAATGAGGCTACATCTGGAGTATTGTGTTCAATTCTCGCTTCCACAGTTCAGGAAAGACAAGGAGCTAATGGAGAGGGTCCAGCAGAGCAACACAAATATGGTTTGGGGTCTGGAGCACCTCTGTAATGAGGAGAGACAGGGATCTGGGCCAGTTTAGTCTGGAGAAGAGTGAGAGGGGATCTCACCAAAATATAAAATATCTCAAAGGAGGCTATCAGGGGGATGGTGCCATCTTCAGTGATGCCCAGTGACAAGACAAGGACTAACAGTCATGAACTAAAACACAAGAAGTTCCATCTCAACATGAGGGAGAATTTCTTTGCACTGAGGGTGGCAGGGCACTGAACAAGCATCCCAGGGATGTCATGGAGTCTCTCCCTCTGGGAAGACATTCAAAACTCACCTGGATACACTCCTGTGTAACCTGCTCTTGGGGACCCTGTCAAGGCAGGGTAACTGGACTAACTTATCTCCAGGGGTTCCTTCCAACTCTAAATATTTTGTGATAAGTTTTAAAATTTATTTTACCTTTGCTGTGATCTGAAACTCTTCATGTTCTTTTAACAACTCTTGAGTGTGCTGGATACTGGAACCAGTGGAAGTATGTGTGGATAAATAAAACTCTCCATTGTCATGAATCCATTCCAGAGCCTAAATAAAGCATTAAGGAAGAAAAGTAAGAGAAAAGACAATATATTTTTGCCAACAGAAACCATCAGTAACCAGTATTTCACATACACAGTTTGGCCACAGGCGAATTTTACTCTTTGTCACTTGTGGCAATCATCTAATGCCTCTACAATACCAAATAGTTCATAACGCTGAAATAATTCACATAGACTATGAAGCAATGCTTTGAGAATTAAAAATGATGTATCAATCCAAACACTTCAGGGAAGTCCACTACTGCAGGACTACAGCAGTCCACTATTGAAAAGTTTTAACTAATTGTGTTCACAGTTTTGATAGTATACTTTCCTCAGCTGAGGAAAAAGAAAAAAAATCACTTTTTTGGTGCCACATGGGACAGCCATGCTCAGAAATATACAAGTTCTAACATGTAAAAGTGTGCATAAGACCACCAAGTGTACACGCTAAACTTTCCAAGCATATGAGATTTAACTATCACTTTGCTCTTCTGCTGACATGTATTCCAACCTCACAAAGTGTGGTCTGTGCTCCTAGAAATAAAACCTGCAGCAGAGAAGGAACAGTGAGATGTCTCAGTTAAATTAATTTATGTATGTATAACTAGAAAAAAAGAAGAACAAAGAACTGCAAACTAAGATTGTTTCTCTTCCACATCCTCACACTTTATTTGCTCACTATTATGAAAAATGCTGATCTTTGTAATTATCTATGATTTACCCACATTACCTGCAGCCCTTTTAATCATAACTCAGTGGTCGTGAGGAATCTCTGGCTCCTGAAAAAAGCAAGAGCTGTCTCCAACTGCTGCATAACAGTGAAAATCTAACTGACAACTGTTCTGCAGCTCTCAATACAGGCTTCCTACAACAGCAGGCAGAGGGATGGGAGCTTAGAAACTTCTAGTTTCTGAAAAAGCCAATAGCAGATGTTCAAAGAGATTTACACAGCTTGCTTAGAACCACCTTATTACTAAATGTGTAGCTTCTGTATCTTCAGTAAATACACAGAATACGAGGTAAAAATTTAATACTCCAAGAGAAAAAGTAGTAGATTGCTGGTGGGTGTTCACCCTTCCCCTGAAAGGATAACCTGAAATTATGAGTGTTATCTATCCACACTAGCAAGAAAAGGAAAATATTTATCTTGGTGGAGAGTAGGTATGTATGTTTCACACACATATCCTTACACTGAATCAGAAAAGGCACTGTCTGTATTATAATTTCACCAATGACTTAAACTCATCAAAGCTGTGATGAAACAACGTTGATTCCCTTACTTCCACTTCAATTGTTTTTCCTTTTTCCTTCTTGGTGCAAAACCTGAAATGAGTAGAAAGCCTTCAAAATTCAACACCAAATGTGAATGCCAGGATGCCATTTTCTTAGTCACATACTAGTGCAGGTGCAAGCCTGATGAGATGGACCTATACTTTTAAGAGTTGCTGATGGAACAACTGTTGGACTTCTGCCAAAAAGGTAATATTTCAACCAACCACCTCTATGACACATGTTGTCATTCTAATGTCAATCTTTGCAAGTGAAGACTGATATGGACAGGCACTGTATGGCTACCATATTACCAACAACATTTAATACTTCTCTGCCTTTTTTTAGTGGGTTTATTACATAATGCTGGAATGAATGATAAACAAAAAGCTGCCCTTCCCCAAATCACAGAATGGTTTTGATGGGATGAGAACTTAAAGATCATGTAGTTCCAATCCCCCCGTCATGAGAATGAAATGTTGTCTTTTCGTAACTTGCTGGCAGCTCTCTAGAGGCACAGTATGACAGAAAGTTCAACTTGATTTTAATTCCTACAGTTTAGATCAGCTTTTATTTCACCTGAGGTATCACTACAAGAACTGGAGGAATCAGTTTAGGGATCAGGTAAGTCCTTAACTCTGAAAGGATTTGAGAATCTAACACTGTTCTTGCAAACTGCTATGGTATCTTTTCCATCACAAGGGCAGGAAGTTCTGAAAGCACAAAGAACAGGTTCTTCCAAATTCCAGAAAGACATCTAAATGAAGACAGCAACACTTCCATTTTTTTGGCTAATCACTGTAGAGTCCCATATATGGTTTGGTTCACTTTGCTTTTTGATGACTGAACTGGTGATTGCTGAAAAATGGCATTTACAATGAAAATGCTGACAGATCTTTATCTCCACTCTTTGACTGTTTGTTAGTAATCTCTATACAAAAACAAGTAGATCATGTGCTTGTCAGAGGTTTAAATTAAGGTTATTCAAAAGTAGGGCAGGGAGGCGAGGACAGGGGAGCATGGAAGGGATGGTGGTGGTGTTTTAAAGAGGTATCAAACTTCAAATTCATTCCAAGGTGCATCTTGCATTAATTTCTTTGTGAAAGCATGAAAGGCAGACTTGAGAATTCTTTCAAGAGAGCAAACCAGACCAAGAGTATTTAAACTTTTGCATAAATTAGCTGTCACAAAGAAATAAAAGATTAGGTTTTTGAGCCCTTTCAAGAGGATCTGACTATATTTTACACTATGGGCATTGTGTAATTTTCCACAGAACAGGAACAGATAGCTTCTTTTCTCAATCTTATAACCAGTTTAAAAAAAACAAAAAACCAACTAAAAACCCATCACAGATCAATCTACTTGCCACTTCTGCCTTGAACCCCTTGCTTATTTTTAAGGCATGTGTTTTGATTAGTGAAGGAATTTTTTTTTTGCGTGTGTGGTAGTTACTTAATAGTTCTTTTCAGACTGATAAATTCAACAAAATACCAAGAGGTGGATCTATCATGCAGGAAACCATGAAACCAAATACAAAGAACTGAAAAACCAAAGTAATTCAGTTATTATTGTTTAATGAGTTATCCAACTTGTCAGATTTCTAGAACTGCCAATCAACTTAATTAGATATTTTTCCTCCAACATCTGAGAAAAATGCTGCTGCCTGTAATTTCCCCAGACAAATTAGGTGTGTGTGTAAAAGTTAACAAGCATAACCATTTGTCAAACACAAGCTTGCAGAAATTAGATTTGCCAGTACCAGATGAAGCTGGCAGAAGCAAAACATCACCTTTAAGTTACAACAGTTACAGACACACTGCCTCACTGAATTTAGTTGTTCTCTATTAAAGGCAAAGCAAAGAATTCAATTTGCTACTTCAATCCTTCTGATGTTTTAACCATTTGAAATATAGAAGTGAATGACAAATTTGTTACTGTGAGAAGACAGTGAACTCCCAATCACACCAAAGAGGATTTTCATATGATGCCCTCACCTGTTTGGCACTTCTTTCAAACACCACGTACTGCTGGCATTGATCAAGACGCCTTTTACGCATGGTCCAATAATGCAGCACACGGTTCTCCCTCTGGAAGAGCTCATTCAAGATATCTGAAGAAATGAAAACAGAGCTTATGACAACCAAATTTAAAATATCACACTAAAATCAGGAGAATAAAGTACTCTACATTGTAGAATTTACTATACATTTGCTCTTTCTGCTAGTCTTTGCTTTGCCTTATTTTCTGATATTAATAAACACAGAGTGTTCCTTCTTCATTACTTACAGAACTACTGGTTAAACTAGAGATGCAATTAAAACTTTCTACTACATGTTTTTTTCCTCTCCAATATTTTTCACAAGGGGGCTGCCGCTGCTTATAGCAGGATTGAAAATGTAGGCTGATAAAGATGGCACTTGATGGGTTTTCCTCAGAAAGAATAAGCATGCAAAAGTAATCACAACATGCTTAAAATATCATATTGAAGTAAAAAAAGGAAATTTTTTATATATCAGTCTCCTCTAAAGTATTTTAATGATTTAATACAGATGAACAAATGTACAACCTCAGGTCACCACAAGATCAAATACAGCATAAGTAAGCTGACTTGTTAAATACAAGTAAGAGTAAGCTAACTTTTTAAATATGAATGTTCACTGAACCTTGACAGAACTTTCAGGTAATCAAATAATTAACTCCACAGCTTGTTATTCCTGAGTATCAGAAAACTCACATCCAAATTCCACATGTCCAACCTTTTAAATTCTTCCTAGCAAAGACCTTGCGCTTACAATATGCAGAAAACCTTACCCGAATTCTGCTTCTTGAATTCTTATGGTTTTTCCACCAAAAAAAGACATTTTAGCAGTTTCCTGTGAAGCTCACTTTACCCACTGCTGCTTCCAGAGCAGCAGCCCTACTTGACTTAGTAGCTACTGCAAACCCGAGAAGGCAAGCTGAGCACAGGGGAATGGGGACACTCAATGTCTCCACCAGGTGATTCTGTTGCAATTGCACAGAATTGAGCCAAAAGAGAGGTCCAGCAGAAGCAGAAGAGACGACAAAAAAGTCTTACTCTTTACACCAACACTACTTACTTTTCTACTTATACCCAGAGCTGACTATTTTCCATGATCCATAATTACAAGTGAAGGCGATCAGGTGCTACGTGTCTTAAGGCGCCTGCATTCTGCTCTCCCACTGTGCAAGTCCACCATGCTTTACATCCCAAAAGCTAACAACTCCAAGAAACAGTTTGACAAGAGAAACTCAAGTAACAGGAAGCCTGAGGGGAAATGCATCTTTGTCTACCTCATCAGAGATCTGGGATCGAACACAACCACTTGTCACAGCCTCCCTGAGGATTATGAAACCTGTCTGCATCACTGCCAACGTCCTTCTGCTTACAAGCACCATATTCCCATTTGCCACAGGGTGCTGAGATCACCCAGAATTTGCTTTTGGTTGGAATGTGGTCACTGTGGCCAAGGTTTTATTTTTTGCTGGTCAGGCTCCCCTCATATGCCAAACTATGAGCTGATCTGCTGTGAGCCTCCCCTGCTTTCTCAGTTTAATTTCTGCCTTATGTCACTTCCAAAACACTTGCTCAGAGTATATGCCAGATTTCAGAAGGCAGGGAGGTGGAGTGGGTGGGACACAATTATCATTATACAATGCAACACTCCCAACTGGACACACCATATAAAAAGAGACATCTTGATAGTGACGCAAGCAAAGTAGTTCTGACAAAGAGCAAGTGAGGTGAATTTAGCATATTGGAACAGCATTTGTTCTGTCAGGACATGATACAGATGGCAAGACAGTGAGAGATATTTGGCTGGGCACTGTTAGTGTTAGTGCCATTAATTTCTTGGACTGACAAATAGGAGAAAAAAATGTTCTATAAACTACTCTAAGGAAGTTATAGAACATCAATATATAATATTAGGTTTGGAAAAGCATCTTTGTATCTCAAGCCACCTGAACTACAGTCCCTGTTGCTGTCATTTACTTTGATTCCAACATTTGTTAGTATTGTTCCCTAAACTTTCAGCTTCTTTTCCAGGCTCAAAGAGCTCTCAGCTCTCTGCATCCTTCTATCAACCTATCTAAAAATATAGGCACCACTGGACAAGTTCCTGAACCATGCTCAGTCGCAGCCTGTACAGCAGAGACAGGTAACACTGATGCACACAGACTTAGCAGCAGAAACAAAGATGAAGATACTGTAATTTCTGAGCTTACAGGAATTGTCACAAACTCAATCCACCTGCCACAGCACAGTTTTAGGCCACAGTTCCTTCCCAAGTGAGACAATGATTGGGTACCCTTAACTGCATACCACAGAAATTATTTATACTGGTATGCAAAGACATAAGGACACTTCTCAGAGTTCAGTACCACTGCAATTCCTGTTCCCCATGAAGCATATGCTTAGCTAAACTTTGCCTAGATTAAAACATCACTTTTCCAGATAACTTAATCTGCATCTGGGAATAAGGATCAAGTATGCCACTGAAGGAAGTTTTTGAAAAATGTTCAGCAGTTCTGCAGGAACTCAAAGCTTACTCAAGTTTTTAAGGCATTAATTTATAAACTATATACTGATTGCAGTCTGCCAGTCTCAAGCATACATCTCAGTTGTAATGCTCTATTAGAACACATGTAATCTGTCTCTCACTAAAATAAACACCACATTTTTTTCTTGATTAAGAAAAGAGGTGAGAGTAGATCTCTTTTTTTCTTGACACGCATATTTGAACAGGAAGAACAGAGTGAACATTTTTATAATTTGGTCAGTTACTACCATACCATTGACAACTAACAGGAAGGAGTCCCCACTAACTCTACCTTAGCTCATGTTTAATTCTCAGAAGCATAAATTACATGGTTTATGGAGGGAACAGCTTATTTTTTTCTGCTTGGGGATTTTTGTTGGTTTTTTGTTGTTTTTTAAGCATGTATCACTGATCCAGAACTTTAAATGTATGCAGAACATGCATAACACTATGGTTCTGATATGCAATTATTACTCTTAAGGACATTAGTAGAGATCATTCTATTTTTTCCTCACATAAGCACATTTACCTTTCTCAGAATGACCACTCCTATACAGATTTCAGAACTGAAAATCTGTCTAAAAAAATTGTCTAATATTCAGTAAGTGTGGCAGCTACAACTTCTGCTTTCTTCAGCTCTGTTTTCTTTGTTTCTTACTGAAAGAAGAACTAAGTGACAAATGTCAGCTTCAGCTACTGATACTGTTGGCATTTGTGCTGAGATTTTCTTTTGTACAGTTCTAGAAATGTTGAGGACGGAGGAAAAACAATGAGTTGTTTACCCCTTGTAGTTAAAGTGAACCAGTGAACTTGTCCTTTTCTAATAGACTCATCAAGTAAATTAGGGTGAAGTGACCTCTGCAGGCCATCTGTTTTAATCTCCTCTTCAAAGCACCACTAACTTCAAAGTTTTCCAGGGGCTTGTTCAACTAAGTTTTAAATTCTTAAGGGTACAGATTCTCCTACCTCTCTGGGCAACCTGCTCTAATCCATCTTGCTGTAACACTTTCTCCCATTCAGAATTTTCCTTGCTGCAACTTTTTCTCTAGACTTACTGCCATGTTCCTCTTGAGTCTGGCTACATCATATGCGTAACTTCCCTTTGGGTAGGTGCAAACAGCATTTAATTAGAAATTAGACTTCTCTGGTTTTGAGACTGTAGTGTGGCCACAGTGTTCAGTTACAGCTTCAAAATGTATACAGTAGAATATGACTGGCAATTAAATTATTAAAATCCAATATTTACTTCTGAATCTCTCTGATCTCTGTTCTGCTACCACACCCAGCAGTTATGCATACCCTATTAATTTTTGCACTTTTGTCCCTCAAAGCCCCACAGGTCTCTCCCTCTCCATTCCCTAGAGTGCTTATTACCCCTTAAAGCTGTACGACATATTATTTCTCTTAGTAAAAGCCAAGCCTCACGTAGTAGCCCTTTCCAGCTTCACCTCAACTACTACCTGTCTACACATCGAGTTTAAACATGATTTAAGTTACCCCATACTTCATGAAGTTCTTCAACACTGATTCAAACTATCTGAAGTGCTCAAGGGCATCGTACAAGCAATAACCTCATATCACTCTGGCACTCCCAGGGAACTTGCAGAAGGCCCGACACCAACACATTGAATAAGCTTACACTGATCAGCTCCCATTTGGCTTCAGACCAAACATTATCATGTGGAAGTTTACTACCTCATTGTCTCAATAAAAGCAACACATTTGGGTCTCAAATAGAAAGAAGATTAGGTGTAAGTAGTAAATAAAAGAATTCCAAGCAACTTCATTTAAGGGACTTTGAAGACTGTCAGCGCCTTCAAAGTGTGTGAGCAATTTGTTTCCTGTTAAACCTGACAGAACTCTTTCCACTTGGCCAGGCTTCACTACCCTATCCCCACACACACCACAGCACATGATGATCACATTCCTGTGAGAAGAAAGAGAACAAGAAGCCCCTTACTTTTCACTTGCTGTTCAGGTGCTTTGATGTGTGTCACCATCCCTGGCATGTTGACACTGTTCCTGTGCAGGTATTTCAGGAAGACATCAGCATTCCTCCGAGCCAGTGTGCAGGCCTAGAGAGTCAGAGGTACAACTTTATTTGAAGATGCACAAATAAACATGTTGAAGAAATTAAAGATCTTCCTAACTCTCTTTTTGTACATTTGTCACCTACTTCAGTTTTGGAAAGCATGGCATGTTAAATCTTTTCTACAAGTAAGCCAAGCCAAGCCAACTATTAGAATAGATATTCCGCCAAATACAAGTTACACCTTACCTGGCAGAGAAAAAACAAAGCAGATAAACAAATACATATAAAATAAATAAAATAAATAAATAAAATGCTATTCCTCTTTTCTGAAGAGCCTGAAAAGCAATTATCTGCTCTAGGGATTTCAGCATGACTCAGAGTTCACAGAGAAGTTTGTTTAGTGTATGTGCCAAGTGCCACCTGAAGCTACTTACTGCGTAAACAGCGCACATGGTTGTGTACCCACCTGCATATTCCTAAACATCGATCAGTACTTTAAACAAAAAGTGAATGTTTTGCTGAAGTGAAACCAAAAGTGCTAAAATAGTAATACCTGCTCTTACAATATGAAGGCAAGGCCTTGAGAGCTTTCAGTCCTTGCCATTATATTGCAAGCACTCAGCTCAGTTGTCATCCTCATCTTAACAAATATCAAATACTACATATGGGTTGTCTGCTTCATTTTTAACATGCAAATTATGGAATGCTACTTTAAAAGGTTAGATGAAGGTAGAATACAGTAATAGGTTTGAAGGTTTGATACAGTAATAAAGACACTAAATAATTTCTCATACCATTTTAAAACAAAGATTAGTAATTCATGCCAGCTGCAGAAGGATCTATTAGGTTGTATACTTTGAGTTCTGTTAATATAGTTTTTGAGTGTTGTAATCTGCGTAATAAGAACAAGAAGGTTTCTAACAAAAAAGTTTTATTCTCTTAGTAGTCTTTCATGGTGATGCTGGAAAATGCCTTTGATCACAGAGTTAGTTATACTGCTCTGCAAGTACACGTTGCACATTTAATTCAGTATGATCAATAATCTTCACTAGGACATTAGTTGGAACAAAAATCTTTCATTTATCTGAAGACTATTACACAAAACCCAACTACTCCCAGATGCCTGTCTACCCATTTCCTCCTTCTATATTTCTCTGCCATCCCAGTACATCTGAGAACTGCTCTGATGCACAGGGAGCAATGGCACTGTGTGACTTTCACTCCTCTTCCAAAGCAGCAGCCTTTAAGCATTCTCTAGAGTGACAGTTGCTCAAAGCAGTGACTTCCAATTCCTCTTCAGTCACACTGGGAGATCTGACATCTACTCAAGTTCAACAGGAAATGTATTTATAAAACTGGCTACAATTTTATGCACTTGGCAGTATTCTCTTAATCACTGTCAGAAGCAGTTAACATGCCACTTCCCACATCTTTGCAGTTGGGAACATACCTATAGTTTGGGATGGCCACTGATGCTTTCCACAGCCATGTCAGCACTGTAAGAGCAGTTTGCCTGCATGCTTCCCAAGACACAGGAGACCACAAAAAATCCCCAACCTTACCTTCAGAAATGCTTCCTTCTGCTCCAGGTGTTTGCTTATCATGGGAGTAACGTGATCTGTTTCAGAGTTGGGGCCCAGTTTGTCTGCTCCCCCACACCAATCTTCTTCTCGCTTATATTCTTGCTCCAGGCTTTCCAGCACACTGCACACCTTTCAGGAAAAAGGTGGCCAATTCAGTAAGGCAAAAAATCAAAATTCAGGCCTCAAAAAAAAGAAAACCCATCTACTCCTTATATATACCCCCCAGCTTCTGACACATTTTGACCGGGACTTAAGGCAACAAACTCTGGCTGCAGGTTTACAAGCACTGGCCTGCTTATGTGGCAATGCTCAGAGGCTGTCCCTAAAATTGTTCATCTTTCTCTGCCTCTGTGACTGCATAGTTCTGGATGGGCTTAAGTTATGGCTGCAGAGGAGGCAACCTTGCCAACCTCCCCCCAAACTTTTCTGTGGACAAGTAGATTAAACTGATTTTTCTCTGACTCTCACACAAAAACCAGAACTAGCCATCAAATGAGTAAATATAACCAAACCTCATCAACCATTTTTTCAAGTAATGCTGTTTTATGCCACACTGAGGAATTAACCAATGCATATCTGCATTTCTGTACCTGCTCAGAAGTTTTATAGAAGGCAACAGAGGCATTCACAAGCTTGAGACGATCCTCCATCTTCAGCATCAGCTGTTGCCAGTGGGAAGCGACCTTCTCTGCGCACTCCCGGATCATGTCCATGTCGTAGTGATTAGCCTGCAGCATTGCCTCTGCCTTCTGCTGAACCTGCAGGGCACTTTGATGTGTTTTCTGACAAGAGGTGAAAAGTCACAAGTTCAGTGGAGCACTTCAGTTCATTTACTCGGAGACCTCAGAGGCTCACATTTCCACTGTGTCAATGACACAGTGTCAATGTGTCAATGACTTGCACAAACACCCATCAACTAAAAATGACTGCCTGATACTGTGTGACTTCTCTATGCAAATATAAAGGAAATAAATCCTGTAGAGATTTATCATCAAATCAACACTAAATAGCAGTTCTTAACAAATAGTAACTGTCTGGCATTAAGCTACACGTGATGCATCTATGTTGCGTTACATGTTGCTGTAATTATGAATTTCAGTTGGATTTTCTTTCCCTTCACAGTGAGAAACAAAGACGATGACAAAAATCTATCTTATTCTGGCAATCTTTACAGCTTTAACTTCAGTCTTTTGCACATCAGTAGTGAGCAAAGAAAGTTGCAGGCATGAAGATCAATAAAAAAAGACAATGGTCTATTGACTGCAAGCAAATTTTTAAATGTATTTCTCTGTGCAGAGAAATACCTGTCTAAAACCAAATAATATTAAAGTATTAAGGGGTTAATACTGCTAAGTACTATTATATCTGAGTAAAGAATGGCCTAGGAAACACAGATTTTTAAGCTTCCTCACAATGTATTCTTAAACTGACAAACACCTAGAGGTCTCATAATTTTTATACTTCAGAGTTACCAAAGCTCCTCAAAATAAGGGGGCATATAGTGCAAACTTTAATTAAAAAAAAATCAAGAGAGGGGAAGCATAAAGTTCTACCAAACAGGAAAAGAACATTAAAGAGCTACTGCAAGGCACAGTACTTCTGAAAATAGTCTACCCAAACAATCACAACATTGCTAATATTATCACTAAGTTACTCAGTAAGACTGCACTTCAATCAATCTTAAGAACCCTGCCTATTTTTTTGCAGCAATATGACCAATCTGAGAAGTTTAGCTTGAAGCCATGGCAGGGGGATTGACACACCACCACATAGAAGTTTCACTGAAACCTACTCTCAAACAAAACTGGAAATATTAAAGGATGACCTCAGAATACGCAAAACTGCTGCTTCCTAGTCCATTTATTCTTAATTTATTTTACATTTAGAATTATAAGTTATGTTCTAGGAAAGGAATAACA
This sequence comes from Camarhynchus parvulus, assembly GCF_901933205.1. Classification (NCBI taxonomy): domain Eukaryota; kingdom Metazoa; phylum Chordata; class Aves; order Passeriformes; family Thraupidae; genus Camarhynchus; species Camarhynchus parvulus. The sequence continues at coordinate 78,223,852 of NC_044572.1, forward strand.
AATGAAAACACTATTTTCAGCAAAATTGCTCTGAACAGCTACCACTTTATAAAGATGCAAAAAAGGCACTGAGAAGATGTTCACCTGGAACTGCAGATTAAAAATAAATAAGAACAAACATCAGCTTCTCACTAAGTGTTTTTGTCTTTTTGCCATGGGTTCAACAACTTTTCCTAAACTGAAAATACTGTAGCACGAATCCAAGAGTGCTATTTACAGAGAACTGTAAATACAAGGCCATGGTCACCAAAATGGTGCTTTTACCTCTATTGCATGTTGAAACTGCTCATGCTCCCTCTGTAACTGCTCTGCCTCCTGCAAAGAGCTAGCAGTGATGAGCCCAGCATTTAACATTGACTCTCCATTTCGAATCCAGCCCAAAACCTGTAACAAAAGAAAAGACCATGAAATACACAATTCCACTGCCAACCAACAAAAAAGTACCACTGTAGGGGCAACAACATTTAGGGTCACATCAGCACTGGAACTGATAACTAAGTAATTTGTTAATTACATACTACAGTGAATTTTATACTGAGTAAGCACAGTGAATGATATTCAGTACAATTTCACTGAGCTATCAACTCACAGCTTGCAGTCAACTACTACATGCTTGAGGCTTCAGTTCATACTCTGAAAAAGGTCATGCTTTTGAATACTGCTTCTGTCACCGCTGGAACAAGATACAAGTAATAGCCGCCTGAAAGCCAGTGTCAGTACTGCAAATTAAAGATCTATAGCTTAGCAAAAAGTATGCATATAATTTTGAACAGTAATGTTGAGAAAAATGTGATCATTGAGTGTCCTTCTAACTGCCTGAAGATTTTAATTTTTCAGAATGTGCCTTCTTTGATGTGTCCAGTGAAACTGGAAGAATCCATGGCTGGGCAGAAGCTTCAGGAGGCCACCTTATACATTCCTTATCAACAGCAGGAACGTGCAACTTTTTAGACCTCTCCCAAAAAAAACAAGAAGAAGGAAAAAAAGACATTTTCTCCCTCTTTGCATCAGCTTTGTTTTTCCCTCTCCTCTCTCCATCAGGAACATTATCTGATACCCTCCTTTAGATTCCTCTTGTTGATCTTGATCTCTTCAATCTCTCCCATGTGAAGTCAGTCACCTTATTTTTCTAGAACACTGCTCTTTTATGAGCTCTCTCCAGTTGATAACCATGACTTGGTCATAATTTTTCAAACACTGAGTAAAATGGGACATAATTCAGGTTATTCACTATCATCTGTACAACTCTTCTATGGAACTGCTGCCTACCAGTAATTACCCCTGTATTTATTCAGCTGATTATTCTATCCAGTACATCATGCTCTGTATTTTTCACTATTCAAACTCATATCCTTCTTAAAGCACACTTCTCCCATTCTCCCATCAAGATAATTCTGAATTGTAATCCAGCATCTTCTGACAAACTCAAACCCCTTTTCCAGCTGCTCCTGCTTTTAACTTCCAATTTAATAGCATAGTTGCTAACTGCTTTTAACTTCAAATTTAATAGCATAGTTGCTAACACATAGATTTTCTGACTGAGAACATGAACCAGTAGTATCCAAATATGGACAAATACAACTTTTTTTTTTCATTTTAAAATCTGCTTTCCAACCCACTGAGTCTCTTAATAACTTTTGTTACTGAGTATGTTTTTTCAGCAAGTTATCACTCTTGGTAATTTAGTCTCATATGACATTCTCATTGTAAGTTAGGGCCAGACAGACTGAGCTGCACTATTTTAAAAGCTTTGACACTGCTTTTCCACCCCTCCCAGAAGAGCTGTTGCCTTGTCAGATTAAAAAAAAGGTGGGGGGGGTTATCAATGGAAAGCTATGATTAATTGACCTGTGCTAGCCTTTTCTCCTTTTGTCACTGTTCAAGTTTAATGATCTACTTGTTTCAATATTTTTCCTGGGAACTGTGTTAAACTAGCTGACCTATAATCCTCCCTCAGCTAGTCCTTTTCCACTTTTGAGAAGTAGATGTTGAGTTTCAGGCCTCCAGAATCTCATCCAATCTCCTGATGTTTAGAAACAATGGCACCTTTCTAAGTATTCCAAAGTGAATTTCTTTAGGCCCTGTTGATTTGAACTTCCCCAGTTTTTCTAACTTTTTCCTACTAATTGATTTAGACCTTTGACCACCACTAATAAATGTATTAACTACCAAATCAGTTAGTTCTTAACACTAAATATTCTCATCTAGTGATCCACACATGACACTACCAATTATAGCATCAATGCACTAAGTTATCAGGGTGATATGACTACACTTGCAGACTGGGAACATGGGCAGAACCCAAGAAAATGACCTATAAAACACAATTCCTCACAACCTGAAAGGCACATGTGGGTCTACATCCAAAGTACACTCTAATGTGTCTGACAGCTTGAAGCAACTGAGGTCTGGCCATCCTGACACAACATCCATTCCCTCAAATCTGCACCACAACCTCACCCTCTGACTTCCACTTATCCAGATTGTGACGCTGTGTTATTAATGTAGGTTTTGCCATTTCTGTCTGCACAATGAATAGCTAACAAGTTTTTTTTCCACCCTGATAGCATGTATTTGAATTCTCCTATATAAATTCTGCAAGTCTGTAGAAAAGAGTAAGTCTACAATGTAGAAGGGAGGGCATGCCAGACGTGTAACTGGGTGCACATTCTGGTCTTCTGGGGAGAAAGCACTGGGTCAGGTGCAGCCTTGCAAGCAAGGGGAAGATGGCTCCAGCTTTGGAACAACCTCCCCTACTGCAAAGGTGACACCTGCAGATCACAGTCTGGGGGCACACAAAAAGGACTACAAAAGAAAGTGGGAGTTCCTAAGTTGCTAAGGCACATGGGGATTTTTAGCACTCAGGGAGAAAGCCTGGGTAAGCCTCAGGAACAGGAAAAACAGCAGCTTCTGAGGGAAGCAGATGGGTCCAACAGACTGCAGATAGAAATTATACATGGATAAATAAATTCTCTGCAAGAACACAGATGATTTTTTTTCAAATTCCTTTTTCATTTTTATGTTGTCTTAAAGTTATTCTAGGTTCCTTCTCTACCTTAAAAAGTAATTCTTTCAGGTACGGTGTAACAAAACACACCTTTTTTAGGGTTCTTATACATGTAGCCTTCTTCAGAGAATTTTAATGAAGGAGAATGCTTAAGCAGCACCAATTGAAAGTTCCTCTTGACTTGGCATCCCATTATTTACAGCAGCAACAGCTAGAACAGAACATGCCATTTCAAACACAAAGACCTGTCCTCCTGCTTGGTGCGGGTCAGGGTGCAAGTACACAAGCTGGTGCAACTCACAGGAGGAAATTTGCCAGCAGTACTCTCCCCTTCCTTCTGCTCTGACTCAAGGGAAAATATAAGCATTATGAAATGGAGAGCCTGTTCTCCTTCCAGGGGTGCTGCCTTCAGGGTTTGTTGGCATGTTCATGTTCCCACCACCTCCCTGTCTGAGTGGATCACAACCCCCATCTTTCCCCTCACAGCCTTTAACAGGCTAGAAAAGCATCAGCAAAGGTGTGGAAAAGAGACAGAATTTGGGTCACTTGGGACATTTGAAAAGGTCAGATAGGTAGATCTGTAGATAAGTAATTGATTTAGAACTAATTTCTTGGACAGATTTTTGACTGTAACTAAACATGATCACAAGACAACCTGCTTCAGTCTGCTGTCTTAGCTATGTTTTCATATCCATATGGCACTACATGGAGTGCCAGGATACCCTTCCTGAGTAGTATTTTAGGATAGTCAGAGCTGAACACCAAGCTAAAAGATTTGCCAGTGAAAACACAAAGCAGCTTAAGGTACTCTTGAGGGCTGAAGTATCTGTACACCACTGTGCTTATACAAACACATAGCTTATATATCTAAGAACATACACCATGATCAGAACAGCAGAAAACATTGCACTGAAAAGGCTTAATGAGCATACTGAAACCAACTGGATTTGGTTTGAAGCTTGGTAGGGATTTTGACCTTAAGCACAGTAAAGCATTCAATCTACACAGAGAGTACGTGGGAGTGATTGTAGCAGTAAGTAATCCAACAGCTGTATGTTAGGTGATTAATAAAGAAGGTTCATCTGGCAAACATGCAGCTGTAGTTCTGCATGAGACAGACATTCTCACAAATATTACTCTGCCTCCACCTACTCATATGTCCCTGCCCTGTAAAAAAGTGGTCACATTTTCCTTTCCATGTTGCTTTCCCCACATACAGCTGTCTCTTTTATTTCAGTCAGCATTCTCTTCCCCCTGTCTTCCATGGTTTTTCTACACTGTAATTTGCTATCTGCTTTTGCCCTTTCTGCACCTATTACACATCAAGTTGACAAGCAAATTCTTTGCAGGTTTTCTTCAAACCTCTGTTTGTCTTCTGGCTCTTCTGCTTCCTCCTAGCCCTGAGGCTTGATATACAAAACTTCAATGCCACAAAGTAGAACTGGCACAAGAGTTAAGGAGGAAGCAATACTGAATGTTTTCGTCTACTCTCTGTGCTTATTTGATAAAAATTCATTAAGCATAAGGTTTTACTACCTAGTATGAAAGAGAATCTTTGCAAGTATTTGTCTAAATTCCAGTCTAACCTCTTCACATGACAAGCTACATATTTTTATGTATTTTATATAAATGTATGTGTGTGTGTGCATGTCCGTGCGTATGTGTGTGTGTGAAAACACAAGAGCAGTAATGTTGGTTTGGCAGGAAGAATTTAAATGGAAATACTGTTAGAATTCTTGCTATGGAGACAGTATCCCATCTACATAATAAACATGCTTACACCCAATTCATCAACAATAAATCTAAGAGAAAATCACAGTAACTGAACAGGAAAACCATGCATTCATTGCTTCAGGCAACAAAACACAAATAAAACAGACTGAAGAGGAGGTTTACCACTTCATTTTGGTCTCAGGTAAAGCACCTACTGTGACCTGCTGACCTATAAAGTTTTTCCTAGTGCAGAAGGGACAGGAGAAGATCATGCTTCCTTAATCATGTTTAATAAAAATAAAAATAAATCAGATGTGGTTTTATGAAAAGGCAACTCTAATCTCAAAACTAAGAGTTATTATCCTCAAAGCATTTCAAAGGGCTCAAAAAAATCCTATGAGACAATGTATTAACACAGATTGAGCTCCATTCAATTTTCAGGCCTCAGGATGGGCAAGCATTGCAGGTGAATCTGTACAGTAAAATCTGGAAAAGTAATACACAAAACCTTCTGTCAGCTACATGTTCATGTATGATTGTCTGAAAGATCACACATATTATAGCATTTAATTCAACATGAAATCCCACCTTGACAGAGGTGTGTTCTAGAAATACAAAATAGAATATGTTTTTTTCTTCGAAATCCCAGTCTACCAAGAATAGACAGCTGGCTATGTTAATGTACTACCTATACCTTTATTATAAGATAAACTTTTCCAGTACTTTCTTAAGAATCTAAATTTTAGCTTCAGTTTCAGTCAGGGCTGGCAGTGGTTCAAAAAAGTTAGAAACTTCTTAAAGAATGATCTACAAATCACATAGTGATGATTTGTAATCACTATGTGCAATCGGGGTATTCCTCTAAAATCCATGATGTTCATCGTCTGCCTGTTTCTGCCAAAATACAGAACATTTGTTTTGAACACAGGTTTAAAACACATGTCTTTTTTGTAACATTTAACTTGCATACAAACAAAGCTAGTGGAGCAAAGCACTCACTTTATTGTGGGAGCATGCAATATAAATAACTATTTAGTGTCTCTCTGAAATATTACCAAACTGCTATATTCTGTTCTTTTACTGAGTACTATTTCAGTATAATGGAAATAAACAAATTTTTTTCTTACTAACCAATCCCACCCAAACCCACTGACATACCATAAAGGGATGAGAGTGCCTCAGCTGGCATTATTTCTTTTAATTTTTCCTTCCTTTGCAGATGCGCACTCTTTTCCTTATCTTCAAGATACAATGCAATTGAGTAGAGAAACTATCCCAATCTGCAACAACTTTATCTCAACCACTACTCACGTGGAAGGAGGAATTTGCAATCTGCACGTACCAAGATGAGTAAGTGCTAAGGCAGATACAGCACAGCTCAGTAGAGTATACAAAGTCTTGAAATAGAACATCAAGTATCGGATTGATGTCTATATTGCACTGACAGCAGACAACTATCAGTTTTTTGCATTCCTTTAATTCAAGACCACACAGAACTTTCCATCTGCTACTGTAGAGCAACTGACCACTGCCTGAAAATACTTTGGGAACCTTCTATTCACTTCTCCTAGTCCTAGCAGGACCCCTTTCATATTACTTTGCAATTTGCAAGCTGTCATTCAGTCTCATTATGGGCCACAGTAATACAACAGACTACAGCAAACTTCTGTGATGCTGCCAAGTGTGAGCAAAATAAACTCTTACCTTTACTATTGTCTTGTTTCTTTTTTAAACTTTCACCTACTTCAGTGGCTTTGCCCACATCTCAAATCATCAAACGTTTATGCGTGTATCAGATAAAGACCTCAAAACTTGCTACTTTATTGCCAGGAGAAGCAAAACTGTTTTTCTTCTATATTATTTTATCACTATTTGTAGATGTTTCAAACAATAGACTCAGAAGTATTAAGTCAGTGTGCACGGCCTTTGACTGAGCATTGTTTTTCATCACCATACAGATGGTAAAAGCATGGGTTTAACATTAGCTCAAATCACTCTATACTTCAAATACTTGACTCATATCTATAGAATATCAGAATAACTTGGGTTGGAAAAAACCTCTACGACCTTCAAGTCTGTTAACCTAGCACTGCCAAGTCCAACACTACAGCATGTGTCTCATCTACATGTCTTTTAAATATTTTCAGGGATGGTGCCTCCATCAATCCTGCTCCAGTGCTTAAAAACCCCTTCAGTGAAGAAATTTTTCCTACTATCTAATGTAAACCTCCTGTGGCACAACTTGAGGACTTTCCTTCTTGTCCTATCCTATTACCTGGGTAAAGAATCCAACTCCTACTTTGATACACCCTCCTATCAGGTAGTTGCAGGAGTGATAAAGTCCCCCCTGAGATTCCTTTATTCCAGGCTAAACATCCCCAGCTCTCTCAGCTGCTCTAGATCCATGCAGCAAGATCAACCGGTGATGCAAGTCAAAAAAATTCACTTAATGTTTACAGAAGCTGATGTTTCTCAAGTCCTCCCCTGCTCTCAACGAAAGACTTTATGCAGCAGGAGGCGTTTCCCACACGTGTTTTTGGGAACAGAGCTCTCCAGAAGGGCACAGCTGCCGGGGTGGCCGTACCTGTTTGACCTCAGCCTGCAGGTGCCGCAGCTGCACGCACTGCTCCAGGTGCTTGCGGTGCTGCTCAGCCGCCACGTCCAGCTCTTGCTGCTTCTCGTGCAGGAACTCCAGCAGGTCCTGCACACGAGTGGCCATGTCCACGTCTCTGTCACACAGCAGCTCCACACCTGCAGTGGGGATGGTCAGACAGGAATGACTCGCAAAGCTTCCGAGACAAACTGCTCTACACCTAATTTCCCAGTTCCTTCTCCAAGTTCAACCTAATTCTTGGAGGATTTGCTTACATGAGTATAGGGGTTTGCACTCTTAAGAAGTGCAAGGTGGGGGTGTCTTTAAAGTCTGATACTTACCCTATGCAATCATATACAGTGAAAAATATCAAATGAAGGGGCAGGGGCATAAGGAACAAAAAAGGAAGGCATTACTTGAAAGCTGACAATCTTTGCTTGACTGCATTGATCTGACCACCTACAGAACTAACGTTCCCTTATTTACTCCAATTTTACAGACATCCTGAGTGAAATCCCTTTCTCTAAAAACTAAACACCTTCAAGTGCTACCAACTCTGATTTTATGTGCCAGTATGTTCTTATGAACACCACTGAATGATTTGAGTAAAACACATGTCCCCAGTTTACAGTTAACTAGCATCCCTGTTATTTTCACACATCCCATGGAGAGACAACTGGATAATTCTTAGAAAGCCTGGAATAGTACAAAGGAGCCATCTTACCAGATGCCTGCACTTCATTGACATACTGCAGCAGATCCTGCCCTTGGTGTATGACATCAAAGGTCAAGTTATTCATGGTCAGGGCTTTGTCTGCATGATGCTGGAGCCTCTGTTCTGCTATTGTAAGATCTTCAGTGTCAAAGTCATTCATCTGCTGAGAGAGCTCATCATTCCAAGACTCAAGGTCTGAAATAATCTGGGGGGAAAAGGAAGACGACCATGTTCAATTACCCATTACACAACAGAAAACAGTTTATTTCCAATGTTGCACTGATGATTGAGGTAGGGAACTCAAGTTGCTCATTGTTGATTGACAGCACTGATAAAATTAGACATGGTTTGGACACAGGCTATCTAAGCATGGATTTTAGATTTTGGCAAACAATCCAAAAGAAGCCCTTTGAGAACCGCTACAGTTCTTCAACCATTGCATGCAACAGTATGGGTATGTGCCTCTGCCTTATTGAAGGTACTCCATCAACACTTTACTTGTGAAACAGAAGAAGTTAACATGTTTTTATCTCCCCTTTTAAAGGAAAATGTGGATCTGTAACAATTTTTTAATTCTTCAGAGTGCGTCAATAATAATTCACACATCAACAGCCAGCTGATCTTACAATTATGCCAATCTTGAGCCCTTTTCCAAGAAAGCCAGCTTTACCCTTCTGTTGGCAGGAAGCATCAGGCCACATGCACCTTTGAGTTCTGCCAGACAACTGAGAAGCACTTACCACAAAAGACTAGGTACTCAGTGAATCTAACAAAACAAAAAAGCATACTTTATTACAACATTACTGCAATGACAGAACTAAATTTGCTTGCTGACATTCTTCAGCTACACTTCAGTTTTCACATTTTAATTCTGGATTTTATTCTTCACTGCAGGATTTCCCAAGAAGCGTAGCTAAAAAAGTTTTTGGGTTTTTTAACACATGTATCACAACAGAAAATTCTCCTTGTCTGTCCACAAAAGTGTATTTTCCAAATTATACCGCAAAGCCTATCTGAAATATAAAATATTCCTTTTAATTAGGGTACAAAACTGGTTTTAAGGCTAACATGTAGTGCTTGCAATCCTCATTATCAAAGTGGGCTGAGTTCGTGCAGATTTGATGCATCAGTTACTTCTGAAAAGTCTAACACATTCATCCCTCAAGCCAATAATCAAATTTTTTCCAGAATTTTCAGCACAGTTTTAGCATCAACTACTGCAGTTCATTGGGAAAGCAAAATTATAGGTATCAAAAACCAAGTATGGCTTAGTTCCAGTGTTCTACAATTCCAGGAGTAGGGCAAACTCATGTGAATGGTGCTATATGAGAAGAAAGTACCTATTTATGCAGCAAGACACAACAAAAAGAGGACCTGACTTAATCGGCATTACCAATCAAGTGTCTAAGTGCATAAATATTTAACCAAAGTCATTTGTTGTCAGCAAAAGAAAGATGCCCCTACCCTTTTTCAAGTGGCTGTAATAGCTCCAAAGTTTAGAGAGACAGTTAAATGACAAGAGAAATTCCAGGAAAACAGGCCTTCTAGAAAAAAAAAGCAGAACTGGGGAGATGAGAAAAGCTAAATCATTTGTATAAAGTTTCTGCAGTTTGCTACAATCTCTCGTGAAGACTTTTTTCCATTCTGCTTGCATGATGCCATAAAAAATGGACACATCAAGCAATTAATATTAAAATTGTGGCACCAGCGAGTTACTTCCTGTTTTAAAGGTGTCCTGCAAAAAACTTCCACTTGAATCACTAAGTATTTGAGTTTTACATCATGTCACGATGGGAAATACCAAACAATTGAAGTAGCTATTTGCAATCCCTAAACCTACTCCGCTACCTCTGCTGAAGTGAAAACATGCAGAAACTCAAGTGCCAGGGGTAACACTGAAAACAGAAAAGTTGATAACCAAAGTATACAGGAAGATAGACAGGACAAGGCTTTTAGCCATTGCCTGAAGTTCCTTTCATCTTCCACGTGCTCTAAACATCACACAGTCTCTAAGCATTGAGAGTGGTTTTCCTCTAAACACACAAACCCAGGCTTCCCATCACACAAAATCGTTACCAAGTTCCCTTCATTTCCTTTTTATTTGGTCCATGCCCAACATGTCTCATCACCTTCCTCTGCTCTTCACTTTCCTTTAAGTGATCTGAAATTTTACAGAAACTTCAGGTTTTCCTGACAGTCCAGCCAGAGAAATTGCTTACTTTCAGCTACCTCTCTTTTCTGCTCTTGTGCATCTCAGCTCTGCTCTTCCCAGCTTCTCTCTGAAACTCTGTGTTCATTTATTATTAAGAGCAATGGAGGTCATCTAATGTTTGTTTTCTCATCCACTGCACTAGGGAAGTTCTAAGAAAACAGATTTACCATATTATTTTTATCCAGGTTAGTTAACAACATTCAAAAGTTACCCTGAAGAAATATCTGTAGTTGGACTCCGTCAAGCAGAAATCTGAGCATTAAAAAAGGTTGCAAAACTCCACTATTGAAACACCATCTTTCTAAACACCATCATACAAAGGATTAAGATTCAACATGGCACATTTATAACACCGTTCTAAAAGGAAAGCCAGTCCATCTCCCTTCAGAATAGATGATAAACTTATCTCTTTTACTAGGAATTTAAGTGGGAATAAAGTAAAAAACACAGTGAGCTCACAATATGGCACTGCTGTGGCTGTGTCAGTATTGCTATAATCCTGAAATAGACTGTAGTCACTAGCTCCTAAGATTCCTTTTACTTGATAGGAAAAACAACTAGTTTCAGGGGGTCAAAACTGTGTGTTGCCTCAACCAACAGGTTTCACTGATAATGCCTCCAAAGAACAGCCACAAACAGCCAGGAAGAATTATAGCTTTTCCCATGCTATTTCATAAAACCAACCCCATGTTTAGGATCACGGCACACATACTGTTTAAAGCAGTTTGAAACACTCTGAACAAGACCAATATATTTCCTTTGCCCTTCAAAAGATCAGGATGGCCGGCCACAATTCAAATAAATAATGTCAGCATGTTTCTACACTGATTCAAAAGCTAAGTAGTCAATGACCATCACAGAGAAGTTTCCTAACAAGGGCAGTAATCCTCATGTTTTATCATCAGTAATGAGGTGGTGCAAGGTGTTCTATTTCAGCCATTGCATCCATGGTGCAAATCTGAAGGCAGAGTTAATATAGAAATAGCATTCACTAAGCCCTCTCTGCCCACACTCTTCAGTGCTTCCTCTAAAGTTTTGCTTTACAGACAACACATTCAAAGCAAGCAGGCTCCCATTTTGCTTGTAAAGTTTTGTCAAGGCAATCAGCACTAAACAAACAGAACAAATGACTAATAGAATTCTAAAATAACTGAATCACAAATTCATACTGCTCTCAGGAAATGGACAACCCAGCATAAACACAGGCTAACAATTTACCATAGCATGTGTTCAAGAAGTTCCTGGTGCAGATTTTGAGCTCCCTGACATCATTACATTCTATTAAATGTAAAGGAAATGCTGACAGGAAACAAAGCAGGGTATAATATGGAAGGGATGCTTTCACACTGAGTGGGAAAGAAATAAAGAACCACAGGTCTCTTCTCACAAGTGTCTACCATTCATGGTACCAACTGAGTGCTCATCAAGACCCAGTAAATATTGTGTGTTTAGGAGAAAAAAAACAAAAAATGGGAAAATGGGAAAGGGAGAGGAGTTAGGTCTCCATGATACCCCAGCATTTTACATCCTCGTCTTTTCAGCAGTGTGATTTAACAGGCATCTTGTAAATACGGTCCAAAAATAGAGTTGAGATAAAGCTGTGAGCTGAAAAGTGTGTGGTATGCTCTGTGTAGAGCCCTGGCATGTAAGTTATAGACAGGGAAAAATGCTCAGACACAAATGAGACAAACACATTTCAGACTGTGTACTTTGCCAGCAGCGCTACCATCCCACTGGTTCACACACACCTTCCTCATGCTTCTAATCACACTAGCAAGGGAATCTTCACCTACATTATTTTGCTCATTCTTGCCTTTAGTTAATACAGGCATTTACAAAGGAGTCCTTCAAATAGCTCACCAACAATGACACTAAAAATCATGCTGAAGATAGAGAAGGTCAAGTTTATATGCAATGAGCCAAGGGGCAAAACAGAGGCAGTACTGCAGTTATACCCATTTCAGAAGAGCACGAGTATCTGAAAAGTTGTAGGACAAAAGAAGCAAAGTATTTTACCAGCAAAGAAACAAAGTATTTTATCAGGAAATTATAAGGAAAGAGTAAGGAGGAGAAGGGAATTAACCCTGTCTGCAAATCTCACCACTGTCCCCAGAAGAACAGCTGCATGGCTATAACCCTGCAGTGCTAGGGGAGCCCTTTGTCCCATTTTAGCCCGTGTAATTTTGCAAGCAGTAAGAGAAGCTAGAAACACTACTTGCCTTCGAGAAAAGCTATCCTCACAGGATGCTCCCCTGAATTAACTGCCCTACAGCCAAGTCTTAATGACTGGACCAGTCACAGAAATCCTGGAGGAAGCAGAAGGTCAAAACAAGGTCTGCAAATTCCTAACTGGCATCTGGCTCCTCCTCATTATCAAGTTACTTCAACTGAGCTTCTGCTTTCAAACAACTGACCTGGAACTAATCCCCACATTTTCTTCCTGGAAGTTTCCAAACAGACGTCTGTCTTCGGGGAGAGGGAAAAGAGAAGCGTGTTTTGCTGAGGAAGCAGTGAAGACGTGGTACAGAGAGAGCAAAACAATCTACATGTTGCTGAAGTCACTCTGCAGCCAGGGCCATTTTCTTCCTTGAAGGACTCTCCATCAATCAAAAAGAGGCATGATTTCTATTTCCAAGCCATACAGACAAACTATACCAACTCTTTCAACAAGCTAACTGGTGCTTTGCTTTATGTTGTATGTGGCAAAATGTGAAGCACACCAAGTGTCAGGTTTAGAAAAAGCAAGACCTGTCAAGTGTGTGCAGTTTTGGGCACTACAATATAAAAAGACACTAATCTTAGAGAGAATCCTAAGGAGGGCTACGAAGATGGTGAAGGGTTTGGAGGGGAAGCTGTATGAAGAGCAGCTGAGGTCACTTGGTCTGTTCAGCCTGGAGAAGAGGAGACTGAGGGGACATCTCATGGCAGTCTTCAACATCCTCATGAGGGGAAGTGGAAGGGCAGGTACCAACATCTTCACTCTCGTGACCAGTGACAGGACTCAAGGAAACAACATGAAGAAGCTAGAGGAGGTTTATGCAGGATATCAGGAAAAGGTTCTTCATCTAGAGGGTGGTTAGGCACTGGAACAGGCTCTCCACGGAAGTGGTCACAGCACTAAGCCTTACAGAGTTCAAGAAGCATTTGGGCAACACTTCCAGGCACATGGTGTGACTCTTGGGATGTCCTGTGCAGGGTCAAGAGTTGGACTTGATGACCTTTGTGGGTCCCTCCCAACTCAGTATATTCTACTCTGTGATTCTATGAAGTTAGGGTTTGCAGCTTTCTGATGCAAAATCCTGTGGGCATCACCAAGTAGCAGTACCAGAAGTACTCCTACCTATATAGATGCTGTCCTGAACTGAAAATTAGAACACATCTGCAAAGCAGGGCTCCTGCAACCAGCCTTTTGCTACTGTAGAATCCTGGCCTATGTAACCTACGACTGAGAGCAATCAACTTAATATGAACTTCACTCAAACCTTTATTCTAATTCTTCCATTAATTTTCTTGGTATGCACTGCCCCACACAGCTGCCATTCCTTCAAAAAAAGTGTTCCGAGAACATCTCACAGACATCAAGTACTGTTGATCACTCCTGCAAGGACTGTAAGCATATGTGAGATAGCTAGTCTCACATGATCAAAGAAGAAAAGCTACTTTCACATAGTCAAAGTAGAAAACTCTCTGCAGACCAGTGTGAATTGAAAAAATTGAAAAAATACCCCTTCTTAGTCTTCCTCTACAGCAGAGTTGTTATTACTGCACACACTCTCACTTCCTCTGTGGGTAAGGATCAAGGAACTGTGTCTGCCTATTTCTGCACCGCCCCTAACAGTGTGCTTAGCTAAACCAGACTTCAGCCATGACATCAAATCCTGATTTTCAGAAGGGGAAGAAACACCCAAACCAAAACACTAAAAACCCAGGATGCTATCACTAAAAACCTGAGAAGCTTTCTGCTGACTGCCTTTTTACCTTGACATTCATAACCAACAGTGGCAGCTTTTACTACACACAAGCAAAGGGACAAACTTATCATTTAACTCCTGGTTTTCAGAATTTTTGAGCTAAGTCGTTATACACTCAAACAAGATCATTTACCAATGAATAACCCTGAACCTTATAAGGCACCAACTTGTTTCAGTCATTGTGTACAGCACAAGTAATTTTATGAAGTCATATGAACTTAGCTGAAGTTTTGGTTTTTTTTTTAGCTTAGCAACTCTGCTTACTTAAGTTCCCTGTGGAGTTTCATGTCTGTTTGTGTACATGCTCCTGCACACAAACAGAAACTTTTCAACTGATAAGCTGTAATTCCTCTTCAAAGTTTTGCAGGGGTGAAGCACTACAACTGCTATTGAATTATTTTTGAAGGTGGAAAAGAATCTTATTTTTAAAAAATGACAGCCCATAGAACATTCTCAGTGATTAAGATAGAATTTCAAATACCACTTGCAGCTGCCAACTGAAAACTGCTGATTTGGTAAAGGAAGAGAAGAGGGTTGTTACTACAAAGCATCAGTTTAGAGGGTTTGTACAAAACCATCTTGCAAGTTCTGTTCATATTAACTGCAGGCATACTAGTTATATCAAGGTAGTTTGATACTCAAGCTAACCTTAGCGGATGAAGTGACTGATTCATTATGATTTTACCTAACATTTGCTTAAAGATGCACCAAGATCAATCAAAAAGCTCAGCTCTGCTGAGCACTGAGCTCTTCTGACACTTTCACACACAGGACAAAAGCCTCAGTTCAGGTAAGAATTAAGTCTATCAGCCATTTGATCCACATGCCAATGCAACTACACAATCTCAGCATAAACATTCCTAGACGAGAGGAGAAATGTGTGCAGTGAAGTCTGAGAGCAAACACTCACATCTATTGCATCTCTTTCAAATATGCGGAGCTGCAGAAACAGCTCCAGTTTGATCTTGCGTTCTTGGAAAAGCTCCTCCATCTGAGACTGGGCCTCATCCAGCTGCTGCAGGACAGTCTCTATATGGTTGATCGAGCTGTTATGGGGGGTCTTGTTACTAGAAATGGCAGAATCCCTATTGAAAGCAGAGAGAGAGAAGGGGGAAGGAAAAAGAGCATTATTGAAAAAAAAAAACCAATACAATTTTGACACTATATATATGACCACAAGATATAAGCCAGCTTCAGATGAAGTTGTTGCAAACCATATTGCATGAAAGTTAAGTCTGTACATCTCTGTAAATAAAAAGTCAAACTGTGTTCTAGTATTCAAAAAAAAAAACATTAGGAAATGAATTACCTTCATTTTTTGCCCAATTCAACATGTAAAGACTTCTATTTACAGGAAGGATAAAATTTAAAACCAGAGACAAATGCTGCCACTGTGAAAAGGAAGTAGCATATGATAACTATTTACTTTCCTGAATCTTCCTGGCAAGGAAAGAAAATCAAAATTAGTTCATTAAAAAAAATTATTTAATCTTTTACCTGAGTATAAAACCTGCAAATTCAGATTTGTTAATCTCCTGTAGGAAAGGAGACATGTACTAGAGCAGCTGGGAACCAAATTTATTTATTCAGTTCATTTTGGAATGAAATGGACCACAAACTTGGCTTTTACTACAATGAAGTTACTTGTCAGTATGCAAAATAAATTCAAGTGTCTCTTTATAAAAAGGCTGCTGCTCAGAACTCAAAATGCAGTGGAGCCCTGCATGTCAAGACTACAAAAACACATAACTGCTTCTATCAAAAAGGTAGCTTATGTCAACAAAATCTCCTTCTTGTGGCAGCAGTGTTTATAAGCTGAGCTTCCTGTAAACAGAGGTTTAGAGACCATCAGCACATCATGAGAGATCCCTGTAGTCCTAATATTTACAAGTTTTATTTATAGGTCATATCTTGCACTCATCATCTCTACCCTCAAAATAGAAAGAACCTCACAGAACATCAGATAAACACCAGGAGAGATTTAAATAAAAATTTGTCTTACCTTAGTTGCTGGATGAGATCTTCACCTTCTTTTATGACATTGACTGTAACCTGCAGAGTGGTCTGTTGCTGTTGACCAAAACGTTTAATCAGGTCTTGGACAGCCTCCACAGACTCAGCATAGACATCATCAAGAAGTTCTTTCTGCAGCTCTTCAAGCCACGTCCATAGCTAAGGGAAAGGGGAAAAAGCAAGAAACGTAAGCCCAAGGATCAGGCAGTCAACTATTCTGAATGCATCTCCATGGACAAGAGAAAACAGACTGAGGTGGCAGGAAGAAAGAGGATTTGTTTTTCTTCATAGAAAAATCCCATCCTCATATTAATGAAGACAAGCCTTTGTTTCAAAAAAGGTTTTTGCTTCTTGGAAATACCAGGAAAGCTTTATCCGTGTTGCTAAGTCACCCTTTCTTCCCCATTTTGCTTCTACAGAACTGAGCGTATCCGACTGAGCAGCACAGAGTTCACAGTGAGAATCCCATCTGCAGCTCTGCGCGAGAGTCCCTGGGAGAGAAATGCTATGGTAACACTCTCCGAGAGAAGGGAGGAAGGAAGGAAGGAAGGAAGGGAGATGTATTGTAGCCACCATCAAATTTGCACTGCTAGGCTGACACTGCACACAGACAACATAACACTTTTCAGTGGCGTTCAAAAAAAGGAAAAAGAAAGGGCATTTCAGAAAACAAAATACAGAGACAAATCAGATGTGAGAAGTTATTGTTCTATCGCAATGGTGTTTGCCCGCCTGACTTCAGTTTCACACTATTACAACAAAAATCCTCATAAGCAATTCTATCAGTTAATTCTACATTCTTCCTCCCTGCTTCCCATGTGCACATATCCCTGCTCAAAAATGCCCATGCACCATGGCTTACACAAAAATCCCTAGGTATTCGCTGGACAGGTATCACTGCTGGTCACGTGAAGAACCCTACAGTGTTCTTTTCCACAATATCATGATGGAAACTATTGCATCCTAGGCTCTTTGTAAAAGTCACTCATCAGCAAACCATTAGCCATCTATTGTGGAACTGAAAAAAAGCAGCAGGAGCACGGCAGTGTCCTGCAACACTCCCATGAGCAGCAACATCAGACTGGAACAGCTGCTCTTACAGGAAGCATTCAAACCCGGTCCCTCCTGTCTATTTTACCATCCCATCCCGAATGCTGCTATTCCAAGAACAAGAGTTTTTTATCCCAAAAGAGTAACTCTGATCCGATCAAAATTATTAAGGTCTTTTGACAACATTTTAATCTCTGCCTTTGAAAATTTTAGAGACATTTGAACCTAATTAAAAGGTTAACATTGTTAAAATACATAACTAAGCAATCAAAACTGGCTTAAATTCAAGAGAAAGAAACTTGAATGTTTTCTTTATTTCTTCGCTAAACATTTTCTAGAGAAATAGCCACTTCATGCTGTTGTTCGGATATGTATGTTTTGATCATAAAGGTTTCCTAACTAATACATTAAAATAGAAAACTCAGTGAACTATTCCAGGTCTTGATTAATTAGCTCCTTTGAAACTTTGTTTTAAAATCAGATGCCAGTTTTGGCACCTCATAGCTTTATATGCCTCCTGTAGGTTTTGAGTAAACCAAGCTATAGGCTAAGTTTTCACAACTGGGATCAACTAAAGTGATTTAACCAGACTCTTTTCTGTGAATCTACTACCCTCTCCTCCCCAAACCAGCACTGTGTGTTCATACACACTGTTATTCTGACTACTCATATGCTTCAAAGATAATGCTTGTCACAAACCTGAATGCAGCTCCACAGTTGTGAACACCACAGCACAGCAGTCTTTCTTATTAAAAGGACCAGAAATCAATAGAACTTTACAAGTGGGTCAGAAGCACTCGTCAACATTCATTCCAGCATAACCCAATGCAGCATCCAATTTTTTTTTCCAAATGTGTACTTTGGAATGCAACTTTAACTGGGAAATGAATGAAACTTAAGAGCAAGAAGCCGAAAAATACTGCCTGAAAATTTTACTCAATGCCCAGAGGACATGCATTTATTCCTCTCTTAGATTGTGAAGTTTATGCCTGAGACATAAATATAGGGCATCGAGTCAGAGACCTTCCAAATGAGCTGTAAAGTACAGCTTGCAACTGTGCAGATACAGACATTTGAGAGCAACACAGCTGTGCTGCAAGCAATGTGCTTGCTGCTGGCTGGAAGACACTGCTGGCTCTACATGCTTACATACACTCCATGCTTACTGTGCTGCCTACAAAAGGCCAAACTTACACAGATATTTACTACAGAGAAACTGGGATTAAATAATTTTGAGTTTCTCAGACTGTATCAAGTTTGCCCCCTGGGTCCCTTAGAAGTATCTGTACTGCAGCTCAAGACAGGTCTGAGAGCCGCTTCAATTTTCAACAACATGCCTTCTGCAGCTGAGCTGTGTCCGACCTCTACAAGGAACACACCTCACCTCTTCATTTCTTATTTTTCATGTACACTTCAGCCACTTCTATAACTGGATGGGGATCTGGCAGAAGCAACAAAACCTACAAGCGCTGGACCAGTGAGGTACTGTGCATGTGAATAATTCCCTCAGAGCTCATCCTGGATGCTGGAGACCAAGCCAACAGAGGGCATGCAGACTTTTCCCTCTGCACAGCCAGCTCAAGGCAACACTACCTGACTCAAGCAGAAGGACATGGGCACCAGCACAACCAAGTGTGACACTGACTGGCTTAGTGCCTGGTCAGCATGGCATCACTGTAAATGTGTATCTGGCCCCAAGGTACCAAAGGGCTCAAAAATGAGTTGTGTTTGCCTAGCCCATGAGCTGCATTGTGCACTGCTTGGGAAGCAAAAACATTTTATGAAAAGTGCAGAAAGAGAAGGAGAGTAATTAGTATGCATTACTTGCCTGGCTGTGATTCATATGCTGTTGAAAGTGGAACAAGTTAAGCCATTGAAGTGACTAAACAGCTCTGTGACAATTCCATAGCAGAAGTTACTCTAATACATTGCCAAATAAACGTTTTACATTTATGCACCAAGTTTCTTCACAAAAATCTTTCCCTCAAAATGATCTATGTGTTTATAAACAAAAGTTATGATAAAGCCACCACAGATGAATAAAACTGTCAGGTTACTAAAGCTGGATAGAAATTCACGCAGTGTACTGAGAGAAGCTTAATTCTTAATGGGTGGCAGTAGCCAGCTGGCTTCTCTGCAGCTTTCAAACCAGAATGAACCCTGGAAATTACATAAATTACCTTGTTTTCAGATACAAAATTAAGGTTGAAAACTGTACAAGGTTGCACAGCAAAGCAAAAAGAAAGCAAACAGTTTACAGCAGGGGGTGAACAGAGACTAGAGCTTACCCATACATGTTCAGCAGTGCAGAATTACAGATTTTACAGTGCAATGACTTTCTGAAGTAACACATTATTCCATAAAAGAGAGCTTGGCAACAAAAATCCAGTGGGGAAAAAACCACAAACTCATCTTTAAAAAACTATTAACTTTCTCTCAGTGTGAACTTTTGAGCAACTTCCAGTCATGTTTTTTTCTGTTCTTTGTAAAAGAAGTAGCATGAAGATCCCTAAACAAACCATCAAATCCTCTGATCTCAGTAAGAACTTTATCCAGCGGCAAGACAGCTCTAACATACGGTGAGAAAAACTGCATACAAAACTCAATCCAGACACAGAAGGAGGTTCTTCTCTTTTCATCTGCTCTTTGCATCTTATCAGAATTAAAATTAGAGAGGGAAATAAAATTCTGAATCCCTGACAGGCAAATGTTTCACTCAGCAGATTTTTTTTCTTGATCTAAATATAGCACAGACTAAGAAACATCTGCTTGAGTGAGCCTGCATCCTGTAGTACCTCTTTCCTAAGTTCTTGGGAGCATGCCATTAGTCACTGAGATGGTATTATTTCAATTGTCTACAACATCCTGGAAGTTTCAGTGTTTCCATCATGGGCCTCTATCCATTTAAGTCCCATCTCTGCAATCTCCTGAAAGACTGCAGTTAAATTAGACCCTACTGTATTTTGCGGAATATGAACAGAGAACAATTGTTTTTGAGTAAATGCTTCACCCAAGAGCACAGAGTTATTTATTAGGGTAAAATATCCATCATGCTCTTTCACAAGTTATTTTTTCATTTTTATAACACTGGTTTTTGGATATGCAGTCTGCCTTTTCAGCAGGCTCAGGCAAAGAAAGGCACGCAGTTTCTGCATGTAAAAACTGCAAATTCCTCTTTCTGCCCCTGTCCCCCAGCACAGTGCTGCAGTATGTGCATTACCACAGGCGGTTGCTGAAGGACCTATTATTTGTACAGGGCCAGATGTTGCAATGGTGCTCCCTAACAAGTATGTCTGGGCATAGGAAGGGGCTAGTGTGTGTATGTCTGCCTGAAAGCTTTGGCTTGGAGGATATGCAGTGCACAAAAAATGTGTCTTTTTAAAAACAAAAACCTTAAGATGTTAAACACCATGGGGGTTTGTCTTCCAGGGCCTTTAGGGCCTTTCAGTGGCATTTAAGATGTTAAATGCCTGCATTTTTTTTCATTAGATATAATTATCTTTAAAAGCGTCGAACACCCCTATCTATCCTATAGTTATAAAGGAATTAATTTCTGATTCAGAATAAATTCATCCTTGCAGCAAAACCAAGTTTCCCACATGTTCATAAAATTATATCAACTACTACTACCCTGTTAACATTTGCCCTATTTCTTAACTGAACAAGAGAAAAATGTCTATACATAGCTTAATAGAGCATCAAGGCCTACTTCTGCCTTACTTTTGTCAAGCACCCTGTGCTATTTCAGTAACACTGGGACTTACATTTCATCCTTTTTCCAAGCAAAGAAGCTACCAGTATTAAAAAACTCAAGAGAGAAAAAGCTGTGCTGGCAAATTGAATTCCTGTCCTACCAGCAGTAAGCCACTACACATTTGAGTGTGCAGCCACTGAGAATTTTAAATCAGAAATGAGAAACAGTGTCCTCCACAACTCTCACAAGATGAGCAGCATATCAAAATACTGACTAGAATGCACTTCATATCTTTTACCAGACCCGTTACATTGATCACTGCTGTGCTATAATGACACAGTAAAAGTATTAGAGATGCATGAGCCAAATAGATAAAGCCTTTACACTTAGATGGGGGCATCCAAGAGATGCTCTGCTGCTGAAAACAGCCTGCAGAGGAGTAAGCAGCCTTTTTTGTGACATCCAAATTTAACCTGTAGACCACCAACACAGAAAGATCAAATACCAGGAGGGACATGCAACCAAAGGAGCAGGGCTGTCATCTCAGGGTCTACCTCAAGACAAAATTAATGCAAGGCTGTGCTATGGGCACCCTCCCATATTGGGCAATGCAGGGCAAAGTGTATTTCCAGCAGTGAGTTGTGAGACAAAGCAAGACTATTATCAATAAGCTTTTCTGAATCAAAGGCACATGCCTCATAGATAGATGTGAATGAATGGGCAGCACTGTGGCCAGAGCCAGACCTCCTCTGCCTTCCCTTGCACTGGCACCCTCAAAAGGATGCCACCTTCCTTCCAAAGCCTGCATAGACCACTATTTCATTATTTTGGTAATGATGGCTTTGTATCTGCAAACCTAGCCAATTCCACTTCCCTTCTTCTTGTTTCAACCCCAGTCTATTCTGGAGCAAAGTTTAGTTTGAGTAAGATGAAAAAAGTAGACTCATGTCTTCTAGTAACACCACTAAGCATACTGTGTTCACATAAAAAGTGCTCTGAGCTATTTTATAATCAACTTGTCAGAATACACACAAAAGGTTATATGCAAAAAAACAACAGGCTCTTAAGAGATCATTCTCTTCCACATACAGTCAGCCTGATCTGCATTCCCACACTTGACTCCAGCTAGGAAAATATCTGTTGCTCTACTTTGGCACTACAACAAACACCTGGCTTGGACAGGATTTCAGTCTTCCCACTCACAGATGCTGAGGGAGCCATTTTGGAGAGAGCGTGTGTGCACGTGTACGTCTGTGTATGGAAGAATTTGAACTCACACCAAAATGCTGTTCTTCTCTAGTCTGTGACACACTTCACAGCAGAGACTATTGAGACTCCTGCTTCTGTGTTCTGCACACAACCTTTTATGGTAACTGCTTATTTGTTACTGCTATCTTTAAGTGTTATCTTTTACCTCTGCAATTTTTTTCTCACCTCATCCCTTGCCATCTTATAAAATGCCCAAAGGCACAAAAGCCATAAAGGTTCCACTGTCTTGCAATGGTCTGTTTCAGGTGTTTAGTTGTATCACACTCATCCCTCAAGCCTCAGGAATCTGTCAAGACATAGTACTTCCAATGCAAAGATCCTGACAGGGATATTTATGATCCCAAACACTTTTAAAGCTTGTCGGTGCACAGCTTAACTTCAGTATATCACTTCACTGAAGAGTCTGGCTTATAGATTGAAATTTCTCACTGCATGCACGGGAGCCAAAAATCAATATTCACAACCTTACAATTTTAAAACTAGTAATAAGATAGCAGCATGTGATCACAATTTACAAATAGCAAGCAACTGATTTTCTTAGATCACCACTAAGCAAAATGAGTGATACCATTACATAACACTGTACTTCTGTCATTTCTGAATAGCTCCTTTTTCTCCCCAGTGAAAAATGTTGTGTGTTGAAATTAGTCTGTGAGGAGTCTGAGAACTTATATAGTGGGATTTTGATATTTGTAAGCCACAGGGAGCTCTACCAGCTTGTAACTACCTCACTACAAAACTTCTGGAAAGGCTAAAGACAGACAATATTTTCCATGCGCATCACAACAGGCTGCTGCACACATAGCACACAGCTGCTCTGTGCATACGGACAGCAAAAATCTGTTACTTTCAGGAAGAGCTTTTTGTGGCAAACACACTGTTAAAGCAGAAACTGTGCTGATTTACTCAGCATGAACAGAGTGGGAGTACTGGGCAGTCACTGAAGGGTTGCTGCTTCCTAGAGAAGAGGAGAAAAATTGCAAGCAAATTCTGCATCAGGTATAAAGGTTATGTAAATCTACAGGGGAGAAGTGGTAATGGAATACTCTCATCCAAATGAGAAGCATTCATTCAATGTGAAGCATTTCTGGGGGAAAAGAATAAAACATACTGAAACAGCTTACTTCAAAGAAATCAAGGGATTGGAAGGATACTAGAGCCAGATTTCAAAGTCTCAAATAGCCAACAACTCAGACAAACAGCTTTTCTAAGCTCTGCAGCTCCCTCCAAACTGTCACACACAAACAGAAATTTACCTCTTCATGTCTATGTTTTTTACCAGAAAAATATGAAAAAAAGATACTAGAGACAGAATTTACCCTGAGTATTTCAAGGGCAAAACACATTGGTGGTGTTTTGCTTTGTTTGGGCTTTTTTGTGTTTTGGGGGTTGACTGGTTGGTGGTTGGGCTTTTTGGTGCTCTTTTTAAGGTATTTTTTTATTTAACAACTAACGCATCTCCTTCTGGTTCAACAACTAACCTATTACCCTACTGCTAGAACTCCTCTCTTCACTAGCTACGAGTGCACATTAATTCCTTCACAATGCAGCAAAATGGTTGTGCTGCTTACAGGTATGCACTAATTTATTCAGTGACTTCCCACATCCTGCAGGAGGAACACAATTCTCCTGCCAATAAGCACGGATGGCTTTCAGGTTAGGGCATTTTTATCTTCTATCTGCTTTGTGATGCCTTCTCACCACTCCATACGCATGTTTGATAACAAACAACATGCTCTTGAAAATAGATCAGAATACAGAAAGTACAGGAGAGCTTTGAGCTTGCTCTTTCTTTGCACCTGAACCAAGGACTAGTCTACTAAGTATGAACCAACTGCCTCACTCCCTCATCTGTATTTTTAAGTAGATTGCAAACATATAAAAATACAGCCTTCACAAATAGGTACTATTAAAATTTTTCTTTCCATTGCTAGGTATAAAGGTCATTCATATCACAAAACCAAAAAAAAAAAAAAATCAACATCAGCCACTATAGTACTTTCCCCCTAAAGTCTGGACTGCAAACAGGCTTTCATAGTAACAGCTGTGTGTGCTTACAGACTCAAAATAATAGCCTTTTTCCCAAAGAAACAAATCAAAATACAGAATATCTATTTTTTTTCTTTTCAATAAAACATTATTATCTAGGGGAGCAGTGGCAATGTGCCAGCACATCTGGATCAGCCTCCCAGAATTATTCAACAGTGACTCACATATCAGTCTGCCTTTCAGGATTTTTTTCATTTTTGAAAGCAAATCCTTTTACACTCTTGGTCTTTCACCACTACAACCAACTGTATTTTATTTAAACACCATTCCAGCTGTTGTTTTTAATGCTAAGAGAAATAGGTAATGAAGAAATATATATGAAAAAAAAGAACACATTTCAGCAGCTGACTGTTCCTGTACTTCATAACATATAAGGAGCAGTACTATTTGCTTGAGAAAGTGAAACAAAAAAGCTGCCCCCTAAAAACAGTTTATGAAACAGCATTTATATTTTGTTTGAACAAGCAGTGTCGTGTGAGAGCATTGGCAAGGAACCATCCAGCAGAAAACTGATGGGGGAGCTATGTACTCATGTCTAAAGCTAAAAAGTAATTAAGTCCTGACCTCCTTCAAAGACCAATGGCCTTGTGCTTTTGTTTCAAGTGCAAAGCAGATGTTTCACTTACAAAAAACTCCCACTCTTATCCTCTAGGAGGTTTTGCTGAAGAAGCTACTTTGAATACTATACTTTGCCACTGAACAGACCATTTCACAATGTACAATGTGAGGAAGGAAGGCACACTGGAACATGCTGTGATCCAGAAGCTTTTCATATTTTCACTGAGCTTGAAGAGTGAGGAGATTTAACATGAGCTCAAAACAGAAACCAAGTAACCTAAGATTGTCAAAAACCAAAACACCTTGCTGAAGCCTGTTCTACCTTCTCCCATGAGTTTATAAATTCACGTTCTGTGTTTTGAATTGGAGCAAAAAAGCTCATCTAACTGAAAATTAGTGTGGCAGAACCTTCTTTTTCCTGGTGGCCTTGGAAGAAAACTAAAAATTGCAAACATGAGGCAAATCATAGTCATTATCAGATAAGATCTTTGGGTTGCAAAGAACTGTCAATATACCAGATAAAAATGTGTGTGCAAAACAGAGAAATAAAAGTCTCTCTGGGCAACAAGGTTGCCTCAAGTAGCCTTGTACTTCTGCCACACGTTTTGGTCTCCTGAACCATGTCTGTCCAATCATGGGTCTGGTAAGTCAGACAACAGGAGAGCTGGTTGGATAAAAAAACCAAAAGCGCACAGTATCTCCCTCCACAATGCTGACTTTTAGCTGTACCAGTTCCCTGATAAAACCCTTCTCCCTTCCCTGTGACTGACAAGCATGTGTACTTGTGCAATGAAGGAGGTAAAAGCTGCTTCTGAAAGTAAAAAATCAAAATAAAATCAAACTTTAAAAATACTTAAGCAGAACCACACGCTACCCCAGCCCACAGTCCCCAGTGAATTACAAACCAAAACTCATCATACAACAGAGGTTTTCATGGTATCCTATGGCAAAGTTCTAACAATGAAAGCAACATTGGATAATACTGGGTTTAGGACTTGAAGTTATCATCACAATTAGTGGAAGTTTTACCTCTTTAACGTGAGTGTGAAAGGACACAGACATGTCCAGCAGGATCTTGCGCTGCTCCACTCGCCTGACGAAATCCTGTATCCGGTCTTCGAGCTGATGGGCAGCTTGATAAATTTCCTCTGGGTCACACTCCCCAGTCTGAGCAAGCTGCTCTGCTGCTTCTAGGAGCTTATCTGCATTCGTATATGTGTTCTGGAGAGAAATAAGTTAGTTTCACAGGATTAAATGAAAGAAAAGTCAGTCAGTGCATTTTAAAGCCACTCCACTAATAAAAACAAAATTACAAAAAAGCTCTTGGAATGTACCTGTCTTTCTTCTTTTCTTAAAGGCAGCACAATATAATCTTACTAAAGATTTTGTTACATTTCTATATAATTTTCCACTAAACTGTGAATATATTCCTCAGCTCCTTATTTATATCTATTCAAATGTCTCCTCAACACAAAACTTGGAATTAGTATTTTATATACACATCTAGAATAAAGATCAGCCTAAATGCCTAATCCACTACATGCCAACTGCCCTACTTCAATTCTGGAAAAATCACTACAGTCAAGGACAGAAGACTTTTCAAATGTGCACTACTAGAGCTGAAGAAATTCGAACTCCTGGTAGAGACACTTAACATCAAGTCCACACATCCAGCAGGAAGGTGGAAAGTGACCAAGCACAGAAAGAGAACATTTCTCTCCATCCTTAAAGAAGTCAGGCATCCAAAATTCATGCATCAAGTGTATCATGATTTGTGAAAAAGAAGCAGCATAGGAAGATTTAGAAGTGAGCTATGGCCAAGTGTCCTAGTGGAATAGTGTCCCAATACATCCTAGGATTAACAAATGCAGATCAGAAGGCCTATAAGAGACTTGAGACTAAGCAGAAAACAACAGAAGAAGTCTGGTCTCTGATGAGCTAGGAGTCCCATGGTGCAGAGAAGAGACAGGTGTTTAACAACTCTTAAAGCTCTGCATTTGCAGCCTGCCTCAGTATCTTTCTTGTTATTGAGTCCAAACTTTTGTTATACTTTGGGTGCTCTTTTTGAGCCAAATCTTGGGTTCTCATGTTTTAGAATGGTTCTCAATTCTCTCATCAAAGAAGGTTAAAAGGATGTTAACCACTGAAGAAAAAAAAACTGAAGCCAAGTCTAGACTACAGAAGCTTTGCTGATGTCACACCATTAAGTCTTCTGATAGGTTTGCACTACAGACTGAAAAAAGAAGAAAGCATTCCTGACAATATAAACAACACCCTTTCCTTCTCCTTTCTGCCCTTCCATATTCTCCCAACCTCAATTACATCAGGTAAAAACAATCCTTGCTAAGAGAAATTAAGTCTATGCAAACGTGCTTTTCTTTGCCATAAATATAGTATCACACCTCTAATTAACATTATAATATCCACAAAAATTAAATCCAAGTCCAGCCCTAAAACTGAACTAAAGGGCAGGAAATAAGAGCTCTCCCCCAGGGTATCAAGGAAAATTACCGGACAAGCCCAGGACAGATTACATGACTCAGTGAAGCTTTCACATATTTGGGGGGAGCTCCCACTTAATTTATTATGATCTATTTATGCAAGGAATTAAATCCACGCTGTTCCTTGACTTTGACTATGTAACTCTCAGCCCTTCCTTAACTTTCAGCTTTTTAGTTGCACGGAGAGATAGAGAACTCCTTCTTGGTTTCCCTGGGAAAGCCTGCAGAGACAAACACGAGCTTATCCTATTCAGTGGGGAGCAGGCTGCTCCATGCCCCAGAGCACTGTCTCAGGCCACGCTGGCCCTGAACACACTCTGAGCTGTGCTTGGGTGTTCTGCCTTCCGTGGCTGCAGCTCACATGTGTTCGGGGGCAAGGCCAGAGAGCCTCAAGGCACTCCTCAAACAACAACTACTTCATCAGTCCAGAGCACCACACCCAGCTGCAGATGGCTGAAACAGAAGTTTCCCATTTTAATGAAAACTTTATCTCACATGTGAAGCATTGTTTACGAATTCCAGGAGTATCTTCCACATTACACAGGCCCAGGCACATCTGACTTCTCTTTCTGTAAAGGGGATGGTGAGCTGCCTGTATTTAGAAAAGATCACAGCCTGCATGCTGCTTCAAAAGGGGTTGCAATTCTCAAACCTAGCAGCAGGCACATGCCTTGGTGCTCAAATTTCACTTCCAAGTAGAGCTGGAGTATAATCTAAACTGCTCTTTCGATAGAAATCACATCAACTAGGTGTTCAGTACTACCTACTGCCTCTCCCAGCTCTCTGCTCACTTCTAAACAATGCTTGGAGGGGAAAATGCAGTAATGGAAAAATTTTGAAAATACTTGTCCCAAGGAGCAGCCTCCAGTTGAAAGTTAGGCAAAAAGAGTTCTCCCTTAATGCTTATGCCAATTTCCTAAATTGAAGAAAAGGAAAGGAGCCTTCAGGGTGACAAACTTCCTTAGGATCTCTTCACTAGCACACTCTCCCCAGATCCCAGGGGAGAAGAAGCTCTGTAAGAACTTCAAGACAACCTGTAGTCCATCCTTCTGTGCTCCAAGGTGCAAGTCTTTAATAGGCATTCTTCTCCAAAATGATGAAAAATTCTCCATAATGGAATTTACCACCTTCCCCAACTACAAATTCGATCATTTCCCCCATCTTTCTATTAAATAATGTTTTCTCAATATTCTTCACAAAGAACAAACACCATATTTTTAGAAAGCATATGATGTGACACATCAAAGAAAACCCAAAGATTAAATTTCAGACACTAGTGCAGAAATGACTACTACTGACAATAAATACAAAAACAGAACTAAGTGAGATATGGACGGCACTTCAAACAATCTGGAGTTTACTGTGGTCTGGAAAGGGAAGAGCGACACATGGATGGCTGGAGACCAGCAGAGGTATACAAATCATTAAAGGTATAGAAAATAAGATAGATGATTCATTAAGTACAGTGGACACTATCACATTTAAGCATCAGACAATACTTAAAATGAAAAAGCAAAGTACTTTTCATCTAAGGAGCAATTAAATTGCATAACTCATTGCCACAGGGTCTGGCATCCATTCCAAGATCATAAAGGGGTTCCAAAAGTAGCCTAATTAAAGAAAGAAAAGTCCATCAGTGACTGGTTCAGATGCATCCTTCAGTTCCAACATCAAACAGGCTCAGATAACTGGGAGGGTAAAGGTAACTTTTTAAGCATACAGTCCCTTTTCTTTATGCATCTGGTGATAGCCACAAGCTAGTGTAAGACATGGACCTTTAATTTGATGTACTGCAACCATTTCATGGGTAAAGTTCAGAACCAGTCCAAATTCATAACCCATTTTTATAACCTTAAAGGGGGTGGGAACAGGTGTTGGTAGGGAAATGAAAAGGTGTATTCAGACAAGGTCTGCAATAATCTTTCTTGTGCATCTCTTGCACCAAAAAGACTTACCTGTGGAAAACCCACTAATTAATTGTTGCCATACACCTTTTGTGGTTTTTGAGCATAGACTACTGTGAAAAAGTGGACAGAGATCATATTTGAAACACAAAAAGCTGATTTACAATTTCAGATAAAAATGCACAGAAAAGGAAACTACAATATTGACCTGTATCTAGTACTTGTAAGCTGAAAATTCATGCTAATAAGTGACTCAATTATGTCAAAATTTGGACACTTGACACTTTAACTGAATGGTCTTATGGACACTAAGATGAACATGGAGAGAGGGTCAAAAAAGAAAGAAAAAGATGGGTAAGTAGAAATTGAACTGGACAGGCTTCACATGAAAAGAGAAACAATTTTACAATAGTGGGCGCAAGTCAAAATATGTATGTGTAGAATTAATTTGTAATCAGAATTTAAGGAGGATTATTAGCTGAGTTTTGACTACCTAGCTTTTGTAGTGGTAATAAAAAGTGTAAAATAAAGAAAAACAAACCTTCATTTCACATGAATTTAGAAGTGACTAATTTTTGAGACAATAGCCTATTGACTGGAACGTCTATTTTATTTGACACACAGCTTATTTAACATCTCTTTGAATGCTGTTGAGGAAATAGCACCTCATTCACGTTAAAAACAGAACGTGGGAAGAAGCAGAAAGGAAGAAAAAAGAAAAAATAATTTTCACTCCCCTCAAAATCAGGAGTTAGCCTTTGACCAGAAACATGTCTGCATAACTGCTGGCTCCCTGGAGCTGCCAGAATATTGCCATGCCAGTGACACTTTATTTAACACTACTTTCAACTTCTGGCTGGAACTGACCAAAAACCCCTAATAGTGCCCAGAGTCCTTTTAAAAACAAACAAAACCAAAATCACAACAGAAAGAGCAACAACAAAAACAACAACAAAAAAGCACAAAATAAAAAACATAACAAAGACCTGGACCAACTAGAAATGTAGGCAGAAAATGAGTCAGCCAAAAGTTACTGATGCTTTAACAAGGACTGCAGAGCGCTGTTTTATACTTGAACATAATCTTCCTTGTAACAGCAACAACAGGAATGCCTTTTGGGCTGCTTATATTCAGTTTTACAGCAAGTAAGAGGAACAACTCAGAGGGTGTGCCTCTCTTGGCAGTAACTCACTACACATTCAAGAGTTAGAGATGAAAAAAATACTTATTAGATCATTTTGTCCATCCTTCTGTCAGTGGAAGATAGTCCCCTGTAGTATATTTAAGTTCTTTAACAAATCTAAGTTTTCAGTATCTCCAAAAATAGAATTTACACCCATTCCCTGAAGAAATAATTTCAAACTCCAGTAACATTCAGTTTTAGGAAGTTTTTAGTAAACATTTGCTTTAAAATTTTCTGCTTTAAAGTCTAATGCAAATTAACAAGTTGCTTTTTTTAACATCCAAGTAACATTTCTATGCACTTTATCCCCTTTTGGCTACTCAAACATTTTCTTCTTCTTTGCCCAAATAATACAGTATTAAGTATGAGATCATTCAGGCTTTGTTAAGTACCTTACAGAAATAGACTCCTGCTTGTCTGACCCATAAGAATAAGTATTTCCACATGGAAAATATTAGTTTTTACTAAAAATTAAGTAATAGACATGCATATAGAAAATGCAGCATGTATGTATACAAAAGTAACAAAACCTATTTTTTTTTTAAATTTTACAGGAAATCAATATTGAGGAAGTTTTCTGATGCTATTTCTAGTCCTCAGCTACTAGAGTGCTCTAAGACTGTATTTACAATAAAATTTTATCAAGAGTTTAATCTTCCACTAGACAGGCAAACTGAACAACACTTCTGATGCATCCCCCATAGCAGGTGTCACTGCCAAGCTCCTGCATACAATGTCACAATTATCTAATAACGTTGCCTTCTGTTTGACTGAAGCACTCCTATATCAATCTCACCTTCGGAGATTATGTTTCATTAATCTTGGAAATAATGTTTTCTCTCACCAATCATTAAGACTGGACAGACAGTGCACGCTCCTAATGGGGAGGATTCTAGTCTTCAGCTTTCATCACAGGGTTGTTCTTCGCCTCACATCCCCCCTTTTAGAGGCTGACAGATACACCAGCTCCTTGTTAGCTTCCCTGCATTCCTTTGTATCTCTACTTGTTTTGATTTTTTTTCACATAAAAATGTGTTCTGAAGTTGTATCAACACTTAAGGCTAAACTAAGGGTTATTCAGAAGAGGAGGCCATATACAAACTCAATTGTATTTAAAGAAAAGAAACTTAAGCCAGGTTGGCCATTTGCTGGCTCACCTGGTTTCTTATGAATCCTCCTTCCTCTCCATGAGACTGCAGTGAGAATGTGGGAGCTCCTCAAGCTTAAAGTCAGAAAGCAAGACTTTCAATTCATCTACATCCTCTCTTACAGGCTGCATGAAAGTTAAAATCCTAGAATCCCATGGAACTAAGCTACTTTTAAAAGGAGAGCTTTCATTCTTCTTTGTATCAATATTTGAAAGAATACTTTTGAAATAATAATTATACTACTACTACTAGTAGTAGTAGTAGTAGTAGTAGTAGTAGTACTAATAATACTAACAATGATGATGCCAGAGCAGTTCTATTTTACTTTAAGGCTCACACCCTCGAGGACTATGAAAGTTTGTCTTTTTCGTCTCAAAGCTGGAGCATAAAGGAGAATGCAATAAAAACTTGCAACAGAAACAAAACAGTCCCTTTCTGGAACGGAATGCTTTGTAGTGGAGCTCCCTCCGCACAGCCCTTAAGTGCAAAAGCAGGAATTTCTCATTGATTTCCATGACAAGTGTACAGTCCTTCATGTGATTGCTTTTACCTGCGCAACCTCTTCGAAGTCTTCATGGCGTTTCTGCAAAGCTCTGGCCCGATGCAGGGATTTTCCCACTCCAGTGTGTTTGCTAAGAAAAGCTTCTCCATGGTTTTCAATCCAATCCAACACCTGTGGTACAGAAGAAACACACACAGAAACCCTGAGTGGCTGTATTGAATGTTACAACAAAAAGACAATTATTCAAGCAATTGAGAAGCTGTAAAGGCACTGCTTAAAAAGAACTGAACTGCTGGATTAAAACACAATGTTGCCACTGAAGGACATTAATTACATCTCATTTAACTTTTCTCAAGGCAGTAATTAGCTCAAACTAGCAAAATAGTACAATTCAAGATTACATCTGTATTTTGAAGCCTACCAAGGACAACTCCATTTCTCCACATTAATCAATTTGACAGTAATCTGATCCAAGTGTCAAGACCCCTTGCGAGGGTCTCTCTAATCTGTTTACACCTTCAGCTGACATTTTTCTGCAAGGTAACACTAATGAAGCTGGTGAATAACACAGCGAAGTTCTACTTTAGATGAGAAATCACTTCACCTTCTACATATCATTAAGTCAAGAAGTAAGATTCAGTAGTAACTAACTTCAATTAACACAAGAAAAATTAGCTGAAATAATTTTGAGATAAATGTCTGTATTCAGAGCATATGAAGGAATATGCTCCAGTTCTTAAGAAGCATCTATCACCTCAAAACATCAGACATAATTGTTTATTGTAAATTTTATAGTTGAAAAAGTGGTGAACAAAAGACATTTTAAGGACCTTAATGCTTCTACCACAATGACTGGGCTGACAGCTTTATAAATAGTAAAAACTGTACATGTTATTAGTTCCTGTCAGTTAACACAAAAGATTCCTGCACACATACCAAAGTTCTGATGAGTAAATGAACAAAAACCTCTAACCTCTCTTCAAACTAATACTTCTTAGCCATAACTTAAATTAGTTCAGTATGCATATGGTATTCAATTTTTTGGAAGATACTCAAAAGATTTAAGAATGACATTTAGAATTAAAAACAACAGCACATAAGCAATTTTCTGAAGTCAGCTAACCATATCTACACAGCACTTATATAGTGGTGCAGAATACCTTACCTAACATTCACCTTCAGCATTCTTTTTTCTTTAAAACATTAATATTTTATTTGGTTTTGAAAATAACTTCCAAAAGCCTGTACTGTGCCTCTTACCTACTAGTGTCCTTTACTCTGATTCCTAAAGTTGGGTGACGTTTTTCCCCAGTTTTCTTCCACTGAAAGTATAACTGAGTATAACTAAAGACAGACTTTTTTTTCTTCCAGATCTGAGACCCATTCCTGCAACACCACTCCCGATCACATTCAATACACATGTAATCCCACACACCATTCCCATGAAAAACATCCGTGCTTTCTTTAGAAAAAGAATGAAAACACGGTTTTCTCATTTATCTTGATCATGCAAGTATTTTTGCGTTTGCAAGGTCTCTCCTACTGAACATCTTCAAAACAACAAACAATTCCCTAATACCCCATAATACAGCCACTTCAAATCACCAACACTTCATTAAATCTCCATACTTAACTTCTGCGATACTTGTTTTCCCAGTAAGCATTGCCAAAAGAATATTATTGTGTTTTAGGTCAACGCAAGTTTTCGTTTTCTACTTTCAAGGTAAAATATCGATCAGAGAAAGGAGAGTGAGGAGCTAAACACAGCCTCAGTTATTATTACCAATACTTTTGACTAGTTTCAGGAGACTACTTTTCCCATTATAAAAAGAGCTGAAAAGAGATATGTTTGGATGAAATAATTAGACTGGACTCTGGAGACTACTAACAGTTACAAGCTAACAAATGAAATCAACAGTAAAATCAGTCCCAGAAAGCATGGGATGAAATGCAGAAAGCAGCCCAGGGAGAATGATTTTTGCTCCGAATAATGCTGAATAACTTCTCAAGGGAAGAAATCGTCATAGAAATCCAGTACACAGATCATGACATAAACCACTCAACTAGAAAAACATTACTGCCTCTAAGTGAAATCAGTATGAATACACATCTCATTAGTGTTCAGTCTTCACACCTTGATTCTTAAAAAAACTGAGGAAGCACTCTTGGGAATTTTACAGCACATAGAGGCAGAGTAAAGTTAGGCTCTTCTCATCAGTAACTGCTTTGCATACCACTTCAATCAAAGGACAATACCATTAGCTGGCACTGATATTAGCCTTTTAGCAACTTACTTCTCCCAGGAAGGGGAAGAAAATGTGTAAGAGTTACAGAAATCATCACACTGAGACACTAAGGACTCTTCTACCAATACTGAAAGAAAATGGAATTCAGTCTGGTACTTAAGTAATACATAGGAGTCTAAGAGGCTCAACACTTTTCAGTCAAAGCGTGAATAGTATCATCCTCCACTGCAGCAAGTTGCTTTAATGATGCAATTAAGTTCTACTGCAGTCTCAGCAAAACTATCCCTTATGCCCAGGATCTGGAAAAATGCTTACTTTTCTAACTCCCAAAAGAATATATGACAGAAGAAACTACTATGGAAAGACAGCTTCATTTAAAAAAAACATCACTGCTCATGGCTGTAAAATACGTAGTATACACTGCTTGTAGAAGTAAACCTGATCTTTTGCAGACTCATTGTGCTAATTTGCACCAGTCTTTCCCACATTATTATCCATTCCTCACCCCCCATCCCTTTACCTACTTTGCATACACTCACTTTTCTGATCTCCACTTACTTGCTGCTGACATAGCATTCAGAAGGGGAAGATGGAAATATCCGCATTTCTGATCTTCGGACAGTTAAAATGTGGAAACACTCTCTCAAAAAAAGTCCCATTTTACACTGGAACCGCCTTCAAAAGCCACATGGGAATCACACAGTGAAATCATGTTGATGCTAGCAAGTAGCAAGCATTCATGGCCCGCCCTTCATTAGTCAAGGCTGAAACCAGTGACCGTAACCTGTCTTGAGGCAGACAGATCAAGCAGGAAGCAGCACGTTTATCCAGAAGGGACAGAGAAGACACTCACTATATCAAATAAATGTATTTTTGGGGAAAAAAAACCCAAAGCCAAACCAAATCAAAAACACCCCCCCCCCCACAATAGCAACAAAAATAACTAATCCCCATCCCACGCCCACAAAAAACCTTCAAAACACCTCCTGCTAGAATGTTTTACTAATTTCTGGCTTGCAAGCTATCAGGAGAGTTTCAGGCACCAAAACTCGGATCATACAAGTGTCAGCAGTATCACTCTACCACAAACATTATCTTCATGCACAATTTTGACATTTCGTGGCCTAGAAGAGCAGAACATGTTGCTGTTCCAAGTCTGCTTTATTGCTTCATATCAGAATCAGTCAGCTCCGTTCCTTAGGTGAAAGGCTGACTATTATTTACTTGTAAGCTTATTAACTCTTAAACATAAAATCATACTTCTACTAGCATGTAGAAGGGCTACATAGACAACTCAGTGCCAGTGACCAGACTTTTTTTAAAAATTAAAATAAAACCCCAATTTTTTAGATGTTAATATACAAACTAACTGGGAACTAGATCTCCCAGCATGTTTCTGCTACCTAAAGTCAAACTCAGAATTCCATTCAGTTTAACACTGTCATATGTTTTTACATTTCAAATTTCAGATTTTCTGTAATTCACTTCTTATCTACTATTTTCATTATTTCATGCACTACTTTCCTTACTACTTGCTTCAAAAGATCAGCAGATGATTCTTGGTGTACTCAAGATACCATCACAATGTTTCTGTTGATTTGGAAAGCTCCACTAGGAACAGCTTCCCAGTACACAAGAACATGCAAGACAGAAGAAAAAACCCAATGAGCTTTCTAAGGTGGAAGTAACATAAAGTGAAGTACCAGCTCAACATGGCCAATTCCCTCCTCCAACTCCACTCTGTCACTCACTCAACACTTCCATGAACTGAGTTATTTCATTAATCCAGCACAGGGAGGAGGAGGAAATCACAGACGCATGCTAAAGGACAGTTATAGATTCACTTACAATGCTCTTGGTTGCTTGCCATTATGTGCAAACTAACTATAAACAGTGGAAGAGGGACACACTTAGCTTATTCTGAAATGAAAAAAAACCCACCACATTTAACTTTACTGACAATAGTTAAAAGATGTTTTCATGTTATCTTCTCAATCAATCTTAAGTGAGTTTTTTTAACATTTGAACGAAGAGAGAATGAGCTAACAAAAACTCAAGTATTTCAGAAAGAAAGTTGCTTTGGAAGTCTACATAAACCATTCTGGAACAGTCTCGGATATAAATTAAACTAATACCTCAAACCAGAGTAATGTCATGTACTGAATGGTGTTAATGAGTATTCAAATGAAAAATTAACATTGCTCAGATAAATTATGATCTGATAAAGTTGTTTTGCTTTTTTTTTTTTGCAAGAAAAAATAATATTTTTATTCGAGGTCACTTTTTTCCCCCAAATAAATTTTCAAAGATGAGCGAGCTACAATCTCTAAGACATCTGCTGTGGCTATAAGATTAATCTATCTGGTATGGATGTTGAATGGTCATTGTCCTACAGATTGACCTGCACTGAAATCCCAGTATGAAAAGTTGTATTATGAAAGGGAACAGTGACCAAAATTCACATGGTGATTCATAATGCAGTGCCAAAAATACTCAATATCTGTAAAGTTAAGTTAAAGCAACATAAGGAGCTATACTTCCACATGCAGCATTTCCGTAATTAACAGTCATTACGGAGATAAACCAAAGGACAGCTCAATCTCTGACAGTGGTAATTACTGCATATTAAGGGAAGGGCTTAGGAAGGCAACAAGCAAGGGTGGCATCTCTGTACAGATCTAGCTTGAAATTTCATGTGGTTGATAAAGATGTGCATTAGGTACAAGGCTGCAGCTTCAAACTGTCAAGAGCATCTCTCGCTACCTTAATTCAATGTCTTGCAAAGCATATAAAGAAACCACAGGCATAAACAGGATGAAAGAAATTTCTCCAACCAGTAGGTAAGGCATGAAG
This sequence comes from Camarhynchus parvulus, assembly GCF_901933205.1. Lineage (NCBI taxonomy): Eukaryota > Metazoa > Chordata > Aves > Passeriformes > Thraupidae > Camarhynchus > Camarhynchus parvulus. The sequence goes on from NC_044572.1 coordinate 78,261,033, forward strand.
CGCTGAATGAGAAGTCAATGCAGATCACCATTCTCGAGTCAACTGGTTCACACTGAAAACTTCTGGTGTACTCACAATCCACATCCATGATTTGGATTGCACATTCCTGATACTGGAAGTTACAAAAATATGTAAAGCTGTCCACTTCATTCTTTTCAAATCTTTTACTTCATCTTAAATGCAGCAATTCCAAAGGCTGACGAGTCCAATACAGAGAAGGAAAATCCAGCATCTTGCTGAAGAACCTGGTAGTGACTGCACAATGACTTGAGTCTAATGATGGGTTATTTGCCATCTTCAAAGAACAAAGCAGTCTGAGAGCTAACTCCTCCACACTGAGAGCCATGATTTAGGATGGAGCAGAAAATGAAAATTTCCTACAAGCATTTTAGGACTCCCAAGATACTAAAAGTAAAGAGTAGGAGCAGTACAGTAAGACTCTCTGCAGCATTTAATGAACACCTTCCCCCAGGAAATAAATTGCCTAAAGCCTGGCCTACAGGCCTGAAACTTGAATTATGCACCTGGCAAATTACCTCAGGAGACCCCTTGGCCTAGATTGCCTAAGTAGATTGCCTTCCTCCTCTAGTTTGAATACAATTCAAACTAGAGGAGGAAGTTCCACCATCCAATCCATACTTGTTGGCACCAGACTGCTGAGAGGACCTACATTTTTCTCTGAGAAGCAAACTACTGTGTTAATTTCAGTTTCTGAAGATTCCTTACGAAGCCTTTTCAACTTAAGATGTGATTAATTTGTGGGCTGTGCCTCATCACAGAACCACAGCATATTCTGAGTTGGCCCTTCACTGACTACTCATGCAAGTACCAGCACTCGACCCTCCTTACTAGCCACTACTTATGTTGTAATCTTCATGGAGAGCCTCAAGGATTTAGACAGTGGCATAATGAATGGAATCTTCTGTTCTCTGTGCCCTTGCTTACTATTCATAACATTCCCTCTGCTTCCTTTTACTTTTTGTCAGCTAATACTTTTCATGCCTTTCTACATCCTTTGTCACATCTCAGCATTGACAATCTGGATAACAGCCTGTCTTTCAATGTATGCCTCTTTTTAGATAAAAAATAAGTAATAAAGTTCTGAATATTTTACAAAATTTACTGCTAAGTATTTAAGTTATTTTCTTTAATTATCTGAAGAGATAGTTACCAGATGTCAAAGAAAGTTCAGTTATCAGGATTGCTGAGTCTCCCCACCATCTGCCTAAATTACCTTTTTCAACTACTAAATGATGAAAATCAGTTATTTCACTCCCAACTGCTCACACATCCAAGTATCTTCTTGAAACAGAAAAGTACAAGAAATTTAGCTTAAAGTGCAACTAACTCTGATGAAAAAAGATTAGCTTAACCAGAACTATGGCTATCTATCTAAAAAACTCCATTCAGAAGTTGTGATTTGTGGATACTATTACACTGAAATGAAAGACTGTGATCAGCAAATACTGGCCCATCTTTATTTTTTTATGAAGATGAGGTCTTAAAGGATAAATTACTCATGCCTCTGTTAATTGAAGTTCAAAGCCAACATTTTATGCTTATTAAAAATCCATCAACCAAGGAATGTTTTACTTTCAAAACACAAAGGTGTGTCTGAGATACTAATGCCTGTATGTAACTACTAACTTTTACAGATATTGTCATAATAATAAAAAAATAGCAGGTAATAACAATTAATTCAAGAACAGTGTTATTATCAGAAAGTAATCTCATCTGTAATTTTTATAATTATAATTATTAAAATCTTTTAAAATTATAATTTTTGTAATTTTTAGAATAACTACTCTCAGGTTTTAAAGAAACACTATTAAGTCAATTAAGTATCACTGAGGATTTAAAACCAAAATTTTGCAGAATAACACTATTAATTTTTTGCATGTTACAACAAGAACCCTTTTTGACACTTCAAGTCCAGAATTTTATCTAGAATGTGAATGTCAGCTTCCAGCACAAACTCAGAACAGCTGCCTATATTAAAAAATCTTTTTCATCATATATGACTTAAAGTAAATAAATTACTTTAAAATCAGAACAATACGAAGTAGAACTAACTTTCAACTATAATTTTTATCCATAATAGCCAATAGTCAAGTTCTGATAATACACAGAACTTGGTATCATTCAGTCAATCCCATGCAACTATTCATTTGTTGTACAAAAAGACATGGGAATTAGCAGTCAAAACTCACCTGTCAGTGCAATCAGGCTGACAGAATACAAAGGCATTTAGACCAAGTGAAACAAAACCTACCTGTTGAACATCCTGCTGAAAAACACAGAGCTGAAGCCGCTGGTGCAAGCGGACCTTTCGATGCTGCCAGATGTTTTCTAGTTGGCGCTGGTGATGCAACACTTCATGGATGACATCCAGGACATGATGAACTGCTTTGGAGTAGTTGGCAGATGCGGTGAGGGAATCAGAGCTCCCAGGAGTCAAAGGTCTCTGAAGTTTATCAAGGAGTGACTTCCCATCTTGGCTCACCTGACCACCAGAAAGGATGAAGAATTACATGTCTTGCCAAAAGCTTGTTTAGCTACTACTTGGTATCCCACCCCTTCTCTCCATTCTAAATATCTTCAAGAACTCAGGGGGCAATGATGAAGACTTGTTTTATTGCAGAAATTATTACCTACATACAGCTGCTATAGGAAAGAAAAAAAAATTACATTCTCCTTCTCTTTAAAATAATTTTAAGAAGTATCACTCTTCTAAATAACAGCCTGTCTTTCCATTTCTTCATTACTTTAAGAATGACTTTCCTTCGGTTTTGGGATTTTTTGTTTGGTTTGAGTTTTTTGTTGTTGTTGTGAGCTTTTTTAAAAAAATTAGTTGAATCTAACTTTGAATAAATATTCTACATCTCTTTCCCTAGTCAAGAAAACACCTAAAATTAAGCATTTGTCCAGAATTATCCTTCCAAAACAATCTCTCTCTTCATTTGATGTAAAGGTGAACAGGGAGGTTATTTTCTGTAGGTTAATATTTGACAAATACATTTAAAGCAACAGATATAAAACTTAGTACATGATTCAATCTGACAGATTTACAACTTCTAAATTATTACTGTTACTGGTAAACTGAGGGAAAACTGCTGTTATGGCAAACTTAATTCTGATTAAATCACTTAAACCCTTTCCACGTAGCACAGAAAGATACTGTTTTCCAAAATGTGTTTAACTACTGATACTGACAGGAAACATTTTTCATTTCAAACTGTTGTCTTCCCTGATTTATATCACAGCAGAAATATTCAGATTTACTTTGTATGCTAATTAAAAAGCAAAAATCCTCTCTAATCTGGTCACTATCAACATTTAGTGTTAAAACCACTTTTCATTGGTGTTTACCCTGTCACTTCTAGCATGAAGCTCAGACAGCTGTTACAATTCAGTATCATTCAGCTACCTGCAAAGAACTTTTCTAACAGGTCATTTAGCAGGTAGGAACAAAAATCACCTGAAACCACAAGACAAAAGTATAAACAATAGCCTGAATCCATCAAATCCACACCATGACAGAAACACCAAATTTGCCAAGGCCTTCCCCCAGTGGCTCTTTTTAACAATTTTTACTAAGTCTTGGCACATTTCAAATTTGTTATTCAGTAGTCAAACAGATCCAAATGAAAATTATTTTCTGATAATTAGGTTACAAGGGAGCTTATTTCTCAGTTTCAGTTCAAGCTCTTTTATTTTAGCAATGAGTATCAACACAGAGAATGATGCTCTCTTCTGAAATTAGCTCCAGTAAAGTCAGGTCAGCAGAAAAAATGCATAGTCCATAGCATAGTTACAATGATATCTTTTTTATTTTCTGTATCCAGAAGAATTATCTAGGAAGTCCTTCAAGTATTTCAAGATAATGGACTTCAATTATCTATTCAGAGTCCATAAAATCAAGGCAAAAAAAAGTAACTGTGACAGCCCCTTGATCCTATTAGTTTATTAGCTTTACAAAACAAATCACTGCACAGATTTTCCTTTGGAGTTAATACACTAAAATTTTCTTCCTTCCTAGTCATGACTGCCTTAATATTTCAGTGAGATGTATAACTTTATTTATATATATATATATAACTTCATTTAAGGCACATCTGTCGGATTTTCAGGCATACCAGTTGTCTCATCCTGTAAGCTAGTAAGTTGCTTTACTAGTAATATACAGTAATTATCCTCAGTAAAATCAGACTGTCTAGTCTTAAAAGCATTTACTTTCTTAAAATTACTGTCTTCTACCTTACAACCAAGCCGTGTTGTCAAGACATTGCAATCTAAAATGAATGACAGTATTGTGATTCCCAAAGTGTTGCTCTCTCTCTTCCCCCACTGTTCATTCATCACAAAATGAAAGGAGCTCCGTACTGTAATAGAAATGAAGTCATACATCTAATAATGATAAGCAATAGTGCTGTAATATCCTGACACAGAAAGACGCCTCCATCAATCTTCAAAAAGGAATGCACGTTTGAAAAATGCAAAATAAAGCCTTCTGCCCAGAGGAGGAACACAAGTTGTACATATACATACAGTTATTACTTCTGCACCAATTCTGGTTGCTAAAGACAAAACTGGTTTTTTACCAGATGGGGGAAAGTAATGACCAGAAGTCAGAAGAAAGGCACTTAGTACTCTTTTTTTCCTTTGAGCAGTACCAGAGAAGATTTTGTTAAAATATCTAGCTAGCCCAAAGTCAAAAGCTACAACTTTGAAATAAATTTTCAAGGTACGTCCCAAAGCAATCCTATAATCTACCAGTCTAATTTATTTTCTTTATGCATCACCAGCAAGCAAACATTATTTAACATGGTAATCCACAGTACTTATTTACACTTAACAGCAGGCTCATCCAGTCATATCCCTGACAAAAAACAAAGAACCCACACAAAACCAACTCAAACCAAACAGAACCAGCTAGAAAAAATTCAACCTCAGCCCTTTATAATCACTATTCTTGAGAAATCTAGCCTTCCTCCTCCTTGCTGCACTCTCATGAAGCATGCATCCCAGACTGCCTCTCCACATAAATCTGTTACAATCATGCTATGTCTCTGTCCCTCGCAATGATGAAAGTTTATAATGAAGTCAAGAAACGTTACTACAAAACATTCTTTCAAGAATGAGTTAAAAGAGTTACATGTAGGTAAAATTGCAATATTATCACGTGTGATAGAATGTAATTAGATCAGTTGACACAGCAGTGTGGCATAGAGCAAAAATAGGGATATCAATGTGTATTTTACACAGAAGAATTAATGAACCCTGGCCATCTAACTCAAGATCACTAAGTTTATGCAGGCCTTAAGGTGGCAGGTATTCAAAAAACCCAGTTTTGATACACTACCAATAGGACGGATGATCAGCACTAAACCTACCCTCACTGCTAAATGAAATGTGACCTGACTTAGGATTCAGTTTCCTATAATAAAGTTGGTTCATCAGAAAGTAGTTTTGACTTTAATGTAATGTATAAATCACAACCATTAATTCAAACCCACATGACCTCCTTTTAAAGACAGGTGCAAGCTGTGGTCTAAGCTATCCTGTGTCCACTGATCATTTTTACCATGATTTAACCAAACACGGAATTTCAGTACAAAACTACTGTATTTAATCCAGAACAACATCAGTCCAATTGAATAGCAAAAACAGTTTTACCCAACAACCCTGACAGAAGAAGGAAAGGCAAGTAAAACAGGATATGCAGAAAATACCTGTTAGCTAATAATAGTGAGTACCGATTTGATTTCCACTAAGTAACGCACAACAGAAAACTCAAAATTTGAAAGAAAACAAAAGGATAGTTGAGTCATCATTTTACAGACCACCTTCAGAACAAGCATTTTATCTTAAGTTGTAAATACAACTACTAGAAATAGTGACAATAGTGTGTGCTGAGTCTAAGATTAAAGCACCAGCATAGGATATACTAATCTTACAAATGCTGACTACATAGGCATCCTAGCTCATTTAAGTGCCTGTGAGGTTGATGAGACTAAGTGCATTACCTTCTGGTTTCTCAAGTAACATCCTTTGGTAGTTATGGTTTTTTGTGAGGCAATTTCAGAGACAGATTTTCAAAATACACTTAGAGAAATCCATGCCAACAGAATACCTTCCCAAAGACTGTCCAGCTAGCTTCCCTTCCAGTAAATGTCTAAACAACGGTATCCCACTGCTATTAAAAGGCAGTAACATGGAAATGCAAATTAAAACATATTTAGTACTTTAGCGCTCCAAGGGTTGCTTGTACCCCACATGGTAAAATGTATCCTTTTAATTTCTTTCCCAAGGTTACAGGGAGGACTTTAACACTTCACTTTTGAACAACAATAGCAAAACCCAGTATATAAAATTTAAAAAGAAGTTCAGCGCTTGAGTTTCCAACTAACTCCTAATGCAACAAGTGCTACTGAATCATGATCCAAACTTAACACAACACAGTTTTATCTAGGAAACAAAACACTGACCTCAGAGTAAGCCAAAGTAATGTGCTCATATATCCCTTGATGATGATGGATAGCATCTTCTAAATCTTGCAGCTCTGATGGAAGCTCCACCTCACCACAGGCTTTGCACCATGAGTCCACATTGCTCATGTACTGCAACAAAGAAACATTCAGCTTTGATTTTGGGTTCTACCATTAAGTACTCACATGACGGTAAGATACAAGAGGACATTCATCTGCATTACAGACACTGAAAAGACTTCTTTTAAGCAAAAAGTATTTACAGTATTTCTCTCTGAAAGAACCAGAAATTTGTATCAGAATAGAAAGAAATATTCAAGTCTGACTATGCTTGTGCTTTTAGGTATCTGAAACTCATTGAGCTGTTAGGAGACAGGCAGGCTTAGCTGTATGTTGGCAGTCTTCAGAACCAATTTAACTGTTGGCAATATTGATGCTTCAAGTTTACTCTTGCTCCTTTTCTTGTCTTTGCAGCTAAGAAGTTTCCTTCATCCTGCACCTACCATTTCAGAAACATGAAAGCCAACTAAGGTCTTGTTTACACAAGGAAGTAAAACATGCTACAGCTTTCAAGTCCAGACCCTTGGTTTTTACCCATCAGCTCCCTGTGCAGATACTCATGGTATCATGAGGTTTATTACCTCACCTCTTTTTAATCTTCAGAGAAAACCATGTTACTTTGCACATGCACACAAAGAATTACTGGTGAACCATTCACTGAAACACTCCATAGTTGTCTTTTGCTGGAAAGAGGTTATCAAGGAAGCAAAGCAGTGTCAGGGCACAGCAAATTCACACCTCAGTCCCTAAAGAACTAACTTCTATGTGCAGAGAAGCACTGAATCCAGTTGGCAAGCTACTACAGCAGCAAGCATGTAAGGGATTTACAACTTAAGAGGAGGTCTCTTAGGACTAGCATTGAACTTTGAGCACACAGCTATATCAGCATAGCTGCTCGAGTCAAGCCTTTCAGGGGAAATTGAGGATACTGCAACAGAAATCTCTTCTGCAGACAATTTAAGTTATCTGAAGAAGCTAAGCTGTCTTGATAGACAAGAAACTGCCATCACAGCTATATGCACAGCAGAAGTTCTGCCAACTTACTTTTTCACAGCTAGGGGGCATGAATTTTATACCCCTGTTATGCTAGGAAGGGAAAGAGAAGCAGAAAAAATAATCTGTTTTTCTAGGAGTTTTCATAGTTGTTAAACCTAGTACAGCCAAGCATATGTGAGGTGAGCTCTATAAAGTAAATTTTCTCAATTCATGTCAAGTTCAAGACTCAAAAGTCATTATGAGACCAAGCCTTTTATTTTATCATACATATCTTAATTCTTGGAGCACAAGTAGTCTTTTGAGGAAAAAACAATTCATAGATCACTTCTGGTACTCTTCTATTGTTTGACAGCTGGGCAGAGGGGTGGTGGAGTACGTAGCTCTAAAATACTTCTCTAATTCTCATTAAGGGCCAGTTTAAAAAATCCCTAAGGTTAAGCCCTGAACGTTAACAGAAGCTCCTTGTGCACCAGTGAGCAGGCCCTGATAGCTGGTACAGCCTTCACTGTGCCTGACAGGAGGCAGCAACACTTACCTGTCACTTGCAAGAGAACACAGCCATTCAAGAAGGGTGTGTTTTTTTCTTGGGCTGCTTACATTTTAATATTTTTATGTAGGTCAAGCATCACCAGTCTCTAAAGGGGTCATTCCTCACATTCCAAACCCTCTATCCTTGAACTTGCTCTCCACTGTTAATGAAACAGCTAATACGTCACAGGCAGGTATCTTACATATCAACTAGGGTAATCCACTGCAGCTAATCATAAAATGAAAACTGCAAGGAGGAGCAATTAAAAGTAAATTAATCCCAGCAGATGCTGCACTATTTTCTCTCATTTTTTATCTTTCCTCCTGTTTACACTTATATTTAGTAGTAAAGAAGATAACACTCACCCTTGCTATAGCTGCCCAGCGCACAATTGCACAAAAATTTAGTCCCTTGACTTCTGATGAGCATAATTTATTATTTTTGTTATGAAAAATGACCACATTTGAGTCAAGGTATATCTACCTGTTTACATTTCATTCATCTCTCTCCTACATGTATGGCTCAAAGTGCTTAAATGCAAAACTAAATGACCCAAGTAATTAGAAAAGCATCAACAATGACAAGGTACTGAACTGTGTCTATCAAAAGCTGCAAGCTGACTGCCAACTTTTCTATCAGAAGACAATTCTTTAATCTCATTTTTATGTTGCTTTCCTGTAAAACCAGCTGAAATGACCTGTTGCAGTGGCATCATTTTATATTAGTCTATCTAAGGACATTAAGCCAATGTCACCACTAACATAATGAAAAGCAACGTGTATTTGCATCTTAATACACTCCCATTTCTAATGTCTAGATATTTATCATGTTAAATATCCATGTAGTAGAAATCAGGGAAAAAATACCTTAAAATCAACTGCACCACCTCTCTCTGTTTCTGAAGTTTCCAGCACTCAAATGCTTCCTTCATTCATTCCAAATTAAAGTTGTATCAGACACGAGACCTTTCCTTGGATATAATTTAGCAAGGCAAAATGAAAGAAAAGTATCTACATACAGCACATCAGCCATTTCCATCCAAGAACCTCTGCTCTCTGAACACACCAGGGATGCACAGAGCAGACAGTCTACAAGATCAGCAGGTGACTCAACTGCACACACACAGCAACTCCTTCAGAACTGAACTCCCTTGAGGGCAAAACATGCTTTTGCTATTAAGATTATTAACTTGGGGATATTTATTCCTATTTCCCCTACATATACCTCTTCTCTGGCAGTTACACATGGTTAATGACTTAATTAAAATAACTGGTACACGCCTAAAGCTAAAATGTTTTTTTAGTATAGGAGGAATCTCCTATGGAATACTAAGTAAACATCTCCCACCACAATTTCAGATTCAGAAGGCAGTTAATTAGCTTCTCAACTTTCAGGCCACTTCAACTTATGCTTTCTAGAAGCAATTATCATGAGTTAAATCTTGACACTCAAAGGACTGATGGGAGTTGAGTGATGAGGACAATTGAAGAAGTGACAGCTTCTAGCTGTAGAAAAGGCATTATATAGATACTTAAACATTTCAGTCCACTTCATTTTGATTCATATAGCTAATTTGGTTGTTTCATCTTGCACTGATGTAGGCAAAGCCATGGAAAATTTAAGGCCAATGGGCTAAACTAAGGAAAGCAAAGTTTTGTTTGAGTATTGAAATTGGCAGAAATAAATATTCTGGCTTTCTTGTTAACCTTTTCAATCACTTTTTGCACTTTTGTCCAAAGCAAAAACAAACTGCACAACTCCCCATTCCAAGACAAACTTTTGTTGATGCCCTCCCCATTTACTAACCTGTTCGGCTTTTTGATGGAAGATGGAGGACATGTCCAGTAATGTGCTACGTTCTTCCAAGGCTGCAGCAAATGCCTTCCATTCCTGTTCCAGCTGACTGGCAATCTGTTTGATTTGCTGTGAAGCATAATGACCAGACTCGATCAGGCGGCTTGCTACTGACATGATGCGGCTTATGTTTACATACACATTCTGTGGAGAAAGAGGGGAAAATTAGTGCAAGTCAGCAGACCAATTAAATACAGAAGTATATTCCTAAAAAGTTCTACTTTATTACAGTACTGATCAGTAGTCTGGTTTTATTCAGCAAGCTTATGCATGCTAAACTTTGGCATCTAGGTGTATAATGTAGCAGTCTATCCATAATTGACAAGTGACAATGATGACTAAATAATCAGTCTAAAACTCATGTTAACAATCAGCTTAAGCCAATTTATATTACATGAAGACATATTATTATAATAAAGAGGAAGAAATAACCATATTTTTACAACAACCTCAATAAAAATGTTTACAGACATTCAAGTCAACAAGATATTCAGGCACACACTATACAGGAAAATTGAAGTATCATTACTAAGCTCTTGATCCATCCACAATATGCAAGTATGCAACATCTGTGAACATTTACATCAACTTTGAAAGTAACTTTTAAAGAAACAAAACAAAGAACTCTGATCTACAACAAGTTTAACAGTTTTACATTTAATTTTCTTGCTGCTATACTGTCTCAGAGCTAGCACTCAAAATTAGACAAATAAAGTCCAAGATCAGAAGTATTCTCTAGTATACTGGTGTTAGTCACTGATGGCTCTTAGGCAATCTAATTTTTAGTCAAGAGTTTCTCATTCCCGTGAAGTAAAACAAGAATGACTTTGCCACCAAAAACTTTCTGAGTAACTCTTTCAGAGCTACATGCATGTAATACAGAGTTGACGCTTTCTTCAAATTGGGCAGACTCCTATACATCTAGAATGAAGTTCCTAGAATCACAGGATTGTTGAGGTTGGAGATTACCTAGTCCAACCACCAGACATTGAGCAAATCAGGTGGAACCATGACCTGCTGGCATCCAGCCATTCCCCAAAGCTTGATACCGAGTGGCTGGAGTGAGCAAAGCTCCTCCAGGCTTCACTGTCCAGATCCATCTGAGTAGCAATTAGGACAGGTCCCTACTGATTGTAAACTGTATCCATGTATGCAAGCAGGAGCACACCTGACAGCCTACAGCTCAGGCTGGTCTGCTCAGTAAACTGGGGACAACAGTTGATTGTCTGTCTTTTCTGCACAATACCACCTCTTACTTTTTTACGTTACCCCACACATCTATGCTCTGCTTTTTAAGCACAGGCAAACAACTGGCAGAGTACAAATCTGCTATTTCCAATAAATTTTAAAAGACTGGAGAGCATTTAGGCCTATTAAAAGTGCATGTAGCATAAATGCAAGACTGCTAAATGAATACAGAAAGCCTTTAGATGGTCTTTACAGTGTGAGAAGAAACAAGTGCCAAAAGAGAAAAGAATAAAGGCTATAGTAGACTGCCATTTGAACTCTTTCTGTAACATAATAAAGCAATTTTGGAAATTCTGAAACAGCAGTTAAAAATGAACACAGGACTATAAACATGAAGAAAAACAGATTGAAACTGAGCTGTGGTTAACATGCATTCATTTTCCCATTGCAATGAGGCTTCACACGTCTGGACGAATACAGCCTATAGCAGTATGAATATGAATTAAAATGCTGACAGTTGAACACTTTCCAAACCATGTACACCACATTCCTTGCCTCAAAACAAACAAACAAACAAACAAACAAACAAACCCAAAAAACAACTTACAATAATCTAAACCTTTTACCTCACTACATGATATATCTACCAAAGTTTTAAGTGTCAGTATTTTAGAATGCAATGACCCAAATGAAATAGATTTAGTTAAGGAGGAAAAGAATCTCTAACAGCAACTCACTACAATGAGACTGTCTTTAATTGACCCTTGAAGGTCAAAAAATTTTGTTCCATTTCCTACAAGGACTGGCAATTCCAGTGTCGTTATTATAAGACAACTGCATATTTTGCACACTGCTTGAGAGATAAGAAACACTGTTACAAGTGAGCTGTTGCTCATTCACCAGAGACTGGTATCTTATTCATCATATGCATTTACAACCTGGTTTTAGTTAAGGAAACAACAGCTAGGATGCGATAACTGATATAGTCTTATTTAGAGACCTCATTTACACCACCTGCAGCTTCTACATGTGTATCAACTGTCTCAAAGGTGAAAGGGTAATGTGATATTGCATTTCTTTAATTGTGTTACACACATAATTATTGTAACAAGACTTAAAAGGTAACAATTTAGGTCACTGCATTATAAAGTGTTTAGTAAGGATACTAGTGTACTTAGCATTGTTTTCTCTAAAATGCTCTTTAGCCAGAAGCTGAAAGGACACCTTACAGTATCTGGAAAGTTCCTCATTGCAGATTTCTCCTCTTAAGAGAGTATGCAAATAAAAAAAGGTATTGCTCAGCAAAGCAATACAGATTAGTAGCCTAACTGCTCTGTGTTATTCTTTGGCGCGTGCCTGAAAGGCAAATACACTGGAAAAATAAAGGTGACAGCCTATCAGCTAACTGAACTTATGTCACGCTCACACAAAATAAAGCTGGCAGGTGACCTGAAGGTTCCATTTTATTTCCTGATTTTCCCAGACCCATTTAGAAAATGTTTGTTTAGATCCAAGATTTCCAACAGCAGTTTTCTGACACAGAGACTATAATGCATTCAGTTTTAAATGCCATCAAACTCACTGACATGGTCCATAAGCATCATAACTGGCACCTCTATATAGACTGTAGTGAGCTTGAACTATTTTACTGTGATACAATCAATTTAGCAATGGCATTTTCAAATCATCTGCCACCTCACACACAAATAAATGACCACCAAAACTTGGTGTAGTATTAATGTATGAATTAACACCTGCTTTAATGATTTACACATTCTCTTAACATTTCTTCTAGTCGCATTTTTGAAGCAAGAGTAAAAGTGTCAGTTTGGGAATACAAACTTCAACAATGAGGGATGTGGGACAACTAAGGTAAAACCTGACCTATTCCCTTGAAAAAATATAAACTTGGCAACATCCAAGCTGCAATTAAGAAAAGTGTTTAACATGTTCTTCAACTACAAGGATTCTCTAAACATTCACAAGTAACCATTAAAACACCGCTATCAGCGCTGGAACACTGAACACTGGAACGCTGCAACATCATTTCACTCCAACTTTCTTCAAATATCTAATTTCTTTCATACATTTTTCACAGTGGACCTGAGGAATCTTACTGCAAGACTATATAGTCCAATACCAGCATTACTTTCCTTCCTACTTTACTTTTCACTCACCTTTACTTAATCATAGCAAATGCCTATGCCTTCAAACTCTCCCTACAGCCACATCACTTTCATGTATGTTTCCCATTACAGCAGTAAGTATGGGGCTCTAAACTGGACCTAGTTCTCTAGTAGGACTAACTGAATCAGAGCATTTTCTTTACAAATCTGAAGTTCAGCTACCCTAATAAGTATCAAGAGTGAAATAAGATTTGCTTCTTTTCAGTAACACCACTGTCTGTTCCCTTAGTTTGTGATTCATTAACATGAATGTACTTGTTGCTATATGAACACCTCAGTAACTGACTGCTTTTTAAAATCTGTTTACTTGCTTCTACCCTCTTAAGGATTGCACAGTTAGCCTGTTCTATTTAGTCTTGCTGACTTTGGAGTGCTCCTCAGAAGCTGAAAATAGCCTGAACTCATTTTACCTTTTGAGTCTATTCTCAGGCTGGTGGCATCCAGACATTGTGTCTAAGCGTTAACTGCTCAGGCACCATAAAGATTCTCTTACGGATGTACACCTGTGGTCTTGCTCTCATTTGCCCAAATCCTGAGAACCAAGGGCACTCTAGAATTCACATGGTGCTCTAGTCTATCTCAAGAGACAAATCTGTATGGTTACAAAAACACATATATAAAGTAAAAAGAATCTCAGGGGTGAAATATGTCTGCGGTACAAAGGAGGAGGAAAAAATTACACTACCTCTAAGCTAAGGTGAGTTTACCTCACCTGACTTTCTTCATGTTTTCATTTGTACCAGTCCCTGTGGCTGGATTTGAGCAAGACCTCTTTTTACCTCTGCAAACCTAGGGATATTGAATTGTTGTGCTCATACTTTTATTTTAACATCCCAAAGCTCTCACCAGTGCTCATCTCTGACACTCTCTTTTAGGATAGCATTCAGGATTTGATTACTACCTTGATAAAATGTTTTAGTGTATGCAAACAGCCTGTTCTGAGAACATTAATCAACTTAGCAATATGCCTACAATTGATATAGGAGTTTTTGGATTATAGTTAATAAATGTAACTTCTACTCATGGTCCTAATCAACACTGAGACAAGAAGCAGTCATAGCACATCCTTTAATAGTAGCATGTGTCATCTTTCTCCAAACAAAGTTTCATTTAGCGTGCATCACTCTTCAAGCATTTTAACCCTCCTCAGTGCAAGGAGAGGCACAGTTAAATTGTAATGAAAGCAAGGCCATCTGATATAGCAAAAAGAGCAGAAAATGTTCAAGCAGACAACATCCTCCTCCTTACCCATATTTCACATGACTTCTTATCTTCCTTGTTTCTCAGCAGATGTTTAGAAAATGACAGGAAAAAGAGTGGACAGACACATAATCAGTCTTTCCCACTCTTCCATGCAAGACAGACTAATCATATAATCATGGGTACTTTCTTCTTGCCGTTTAAAAACTCAATACATAATTTTTGTATTTGTAACTCCTATGATGCCTTATTTGAAAGTTTCTCCCTTAAAAGGTACTAAAAACTTGTTTTGAGAAGTGAAGCATTGGTTTAGTCACCCAAATAGGAACGTCAAGCTGAAACTGAGTATTGCTTAAATAAATCTCAGGACTTGACAACAGCAATTTACTGTTGCTGAAAGCAGGCCTTTAAAATTGTACCAAAAATCCATCCTCATTTTCAGAGAGCAGAATCACTGAAATTTTGTTTTCCCCTACAGATATGGAACATGGGATCTACTTGCCCTATAAAGAGACAGCCTTGACTTTTATCAGTGCACAGCTTCTCAAATTCAGTAACAGGAAGTCACATATCTATCCTTCCTACATGGGAATTATCCTTCAGTCATTAGTTCCTTTAGCCACATCAACCTGTGTGTTAATCCATGGCAATCATATATATGTCCCTCTTTAATGCACAGCACTACACCTATCCAGATTTTCTCTGGGACAGATTTATTGCTGTGTATTAGCTTAAGACTTGCATGAACTTATTCGTGCTACCTTGAAGAGTGCAACCACATGAAACACATAAGATTCCTAGATATACCATTTGCTAATGAAACTGGTGAAAGTATAGTTAAATCTCCTCCCTGGATGTATTCTTTACCTTTTTGTTTTATAGTATTTGGTTTACACTTCCAACTATTTTGTCTTCTTACTGAAAACCAACATTCTAAAAATGGCACAAAGCCATTACAAGAATTTTTTAGAAAAGATTCAGCAAATCCTCTTTGTCCTTGACGTAACTAACTCTTGTTCATGACAGGAAATAAGTAGCTTTCACAATGGTTTACATCCAGGTGGCTTGCTTCAGACTGGAAGACCAGATCAAAATTTTGGCATCTCACCCAAAGGTCGTCACTCTTTCTCAGCCAAGTTTGGCATAAGCAGCTGCAGAAGTTGCCCTCCACCTCTTGGAAACACACTGCTGCTTGGGGAGGAAGGGGACATGAGAGACCCAGCTATTGACAGAGGGTAGCACCTGCTGTGGAGGGGAGCATGTGCCCTGCAACAACAACAATGTGTTGGGAAAAGCAGCTGCAGCATCAATTATCAGAGTTAAGCTATGAGCACGTGCAAGCAGTTGCATTTAGTTGCTTGGGGAGCATTTATCCTTCAAACAGTTCTTCCCTACCTCAAATGTGCGTAAGAAAATTGACTAGAAAGCAAGATCTATTAAGGTCCAATTAGGGACACAATGAAAAGTCTCAAAAATCTCCTGCAATAAATAAAGCTTATACATAGTTGTCTCTCTCCCTTCCCTCTATTCCATCCCAGTGAATCACTTCACATGATTGCAGACAGGCTAAAAGTTAAATTTCACTTCTGGTGCTAGAGTACTCACAGAAGACACTTTAAATGTACTTTGATTACTGAGGAGTTACACTCACAGGAAGAGTGAACAAACAGCAACTTGTTAAGAACACAGCGTATGTGCAGAGTGGTCAGGGAGAAACTGAACATGGTTGCAGGAGTTAAGACTGCCCCACATTTTTCCAGTTGAAAGCTAATGAAAATAAGGCCTGCCAAAATTCAATCAGTTCACATCATTTTTTATGTCACATTCAGTTTAATCTTTGCCCTTAATCTATATGAAAGGCTTTTGCCATTTAACCAAATAAAACCCAGATAATCTGAGTGCTGCTTAAATCAAAACCAGGGACCAATCACACTGAATTTACATTTTCCTATTCCATGACAGAAAACCCCTGCTGGGGGCTACGCTACAGAAAAAAATGCAGCTTGTTTTTACCGTTTTGAATGTTCAGATAGCTTAATTTACCCCAAATTTAAGCTGCTCCTTGTAAGTTTTAAGAAAACATTTTGCAGGCTGAGAAAAAAATCCTCTGTAAATAATGCCTTTTACAACTAAAGGCAATGGAGAGATTAACAGGAAAAGACTAATAGCAAACACAGAGAAGGAAGGATTATGCTGCATTGCTCAAGTGCTTCCTACTGTTGATAGCATCTGAACAGTCTAAAAGAAGGAAAAAGAATAAAAAAGTCACTCAGTTTGAAGAAAACACTACAAGAGTGACTAATATGAGGACAGGCTTACAGAAGAATTTAACCTTCAGAATGCAACCCCAAGAACTGTGCGGAAGGCCACTCAAAATTACTAAGTTCCAAAAGTCATCTCATGTCAATGACACCTACGGCCATCCTTGGTTTCTTTCTGCTCTACTTCATATGCAGAGCAGTGAAGAACAACCACAAGGTGCTCCATAAGGCAGCAACTCCCCATGCTGTGAACCAAACCTAATGGTCAAAACCATATATGATATTACATAACTTAATTGCCAAGTTCACCAGCATTTCCTTTACTCTTTCCAGAAAGTTCATATTGATTTTAATTCTTTTAAACTTTTGGAAACAGACCTGAGTTGCAAAAGAAGAAAATGTGCCTGCTCTAATTGTGTCTTCTATTGTCTTACCTCCAGCTACACCATACTAGTAAGAGCTGCCTTACTAGTCCTTCCATTACTTCTGCAAGACACATAACCTAGGTAAATTTATTTTGCCACATTTCTGTTCTACAAAAAAAATCCTCTTGCAAGAGTTGATTATTTCAACCATACTTTAATTCAATTCCCGTCCTTGGACTGCCAAGAATGTTAATTTGTAACAAGACTGGTAGTGTTCTTCCTTCATTGATCTAACAAACAGGAACTGGACTTAGGCCCAGACTCCCAAGGTTATTTAAACACCTACAATGTGTTAAGGATCTAAAATGTACTTCAGAATTTTGTTCCCATGTTCAAACAGCAATTCATGGACCTGAAAGTAAATAGTTGTCTCTCATGGCCAGTTAAAATTCATTTTTTATAGCCTACTGATCATATTTGACAAAAAAAAATTGTCTTAGCTCCATTCTGCTGTGCCAAAAATGAGAAATATCTTCTTAAAACCATGGAGAATTATCACATCAGGCTCAGTTTCTTCTGAGAACTTTTTGCCTGAGTTGAAATCTCTTCAAAAGATCCTGAGAGCTATTTCTTTCAGAATGGAGAGCTAAAATCTGTATTACACATGATTCTCTGAAATTTTCTACAAGACCCAAGGTAGTACTCAAAGACACATCCCAGGTTCTAAAAGCTTGGACACTTATATTTGAGATACTGAGGTCATGTTGAACACTGCCATTTGTCAAAACAATTTTGTTGCTTTATCACAGTTCCTCTGTACCTGACCACCTTTTATTTTCCTCCATTGTGTTTTATAACCTCACTTCTCAAAACCAAATTTCCACTACTTGTAACGAAGGGATGATCTGTGTTTATGCACTTATAAATTCTACCTTAAGAGAGAACAAATAGCCAGCACATCTGTGCAGGGACACCTGTTCTTACCATGCAGTTCATGGCAAAGTGATTGTGCTGTGTCTGAAGCTCCATCGCGTGGGGGTGACTGGTTCCAATCTCTGTGTAGCTGTTCAGGAACAGACCTTTGTTGTGTGTGATCCAGTCAAACATCTACACGAAAATATTAAGGAAAGAAGAAAGTTCAATAATTTATTGTGGCAGAAATCATGGAAAAGTAACGTAAGATGCCTATGAACACAGAATACAGAGTGTAAGGCCATGAAAATTAACACTGATGCTCTTTCCATTGTAAGTTACTGTATATTTTAACTCAATCATTGCTGAAACCTGTCTTTTCGGATCAAACAGCTGAGGCTGTTACTGTTATCTTTACTACAGGTGTTTATCTCAACAAGCTACTGTAATGCCATAATTACAAACTTCATTATTACAAAGAAGTCATAGTAAACAAACAGACTTGGAGCACAGCCCTGAGTTGCCAAGCTTATACATTCTCTAGTGTCAGCACTTATTGACATCAGCAGCTTATTAGCAGTTTAGAATGAAAATGACAAGTCATGGAAATTAAATATAAATTCTTTCATTCTGATCAAGTACTTCAGCAGCGAGTTTAATATTTTTAGTTCATAAGTTTACAGCAGATTTGAAAACAAACATTCTATTTCTAGATGAATTGTTAAAAGTATATGTGAGCACAGAGTTACCTTCCTCCAGAGAAATTTAAGAAAAATCTTTAAATTTGCTTGTTTTTAAAAAGAAAAAAATGAATATTTTAATATTCCAAAAAATTTTAGGAGGGACCTTATATGACAAAAGCCATCAATGAAGGCACACAGGTATGTTACCAGTGGCACTGGAAGACAAAATTTTCAAAGACCAAGCAATGCAGCAAAGAGCTGTTTAACACCCCACCTGCTCACAATGGTCTTGAAATCTTTGCTATATCTCAGCAAAAGAGACACACCACCTGCTCTTTGGATAAGCTGAAATAGATTGTCCAGGAAAAAACAGTAGCAATAAGCAAGAAGTACCCATTTAAAGATCTTTCCTAATATGCTGGCTAACAGAACAACATTATCAAGTCCAGTATTTGTCCCAAGTCCATGACAAACCAAATTATAAGCAGATCACAATATGGTAAGAACTGTAAACCAAACTTTTGAAGTTTAGGTAACTGAGACATTTGATGACACACTCCTAAAATTTGAAGCTTCTTACCTAGAACTCAGTGAAAATGTGTTAGAACATTATTCAAAACAGACACTGCTTGTGACCATCCTCCTCTAGGTCATTTGAATTTGCTGCCTTCAGATGCTTAAAGGGGCAATTTCAATCAGATTTCCTCTCACTTTGTCCCTTTTTTGCCTTCTCTCCTTCTGAACCAGTCCAAAATTCTTGCACTGAATTGAGCAAGTCCTCCAAAAGGAACATGTTTATTTATCCTCATGCAATACCCTTTTTCTCTCCAACAAAGATCCCATCCTTTCCCACATTTCAGTAAAATACAGGTCTACACTGATAAAAACGTCATGAGCTGTGAAATCTAATCTGACACAAGCAGTAAAAATACAGGCTGCAAGTAGATTAAGGCAAGGGTCTAAATCCAAAAGTGAGTTGTGATACCACACAAACCTTCTTTTTTATCTTTTTTACTGGCTAATGAGAGAAAAACTGTCCCAGGTATAATAGCTGCTGTCAACCTCATTTTGAGGTGCCTAATATTTCCCTTTTAAAAGAAAGATGTGTTCATTTAATATAGACTTATTTCTGGAATCAGAAACATAGAAAACACTGATAGGAGCTTATGCAACCGCATGGCAGGACAGAGGTCAATCTTACAGACTCAAGTATTTCACAAGAGGTTTGTTAAAGCCCTGGTTATGTAATCAATTTGATAAAATATGAGAAAATTAACAAAATGTATTTTGATGGTGCTCACATGGTCCCGAAAGATATGCTATAATGCAGAAAAATTAATGTTGTAATGCAAGGTTGATACAATGCATTTGGGTCTGAAAGAGCAACACTAGAGCAACAGCTTGCATTATTTGCTAAATAATTTTAGAAATAGATAATAATTTCATCTTTTTTCCAACTCTCTACCATGTCCCTACTATTTTCAGCTATACCATCCAGTAAACATTTGTTTTAAATGGTACTTTTAAAAAATTATTTATTTTTTAAACACAGCAGAAAACATTAGTGTAAAGAAAGTCCCTGAGTTGAAATGATGAGGGTAAGGGGAAGTATGGGTGAAGAATACAAATAAAGAAGCAAGAAGAAGTTAAGTTTTTATATGTTTGTTCTGCTTTTACTCTTCCCCATGCATCTGCTAGTGACAGCTGCTGGAGAGCAGAATACTGGTTTAACATGGACTGTTGGTCTCATGCAGTTCAGGCAATCTTATGTAAAATATTCAAGAAATCTGAGTACTTTAAGCTCTGAGAAAAAACATATTTATCACTTGACTGCATAGTCTAGTTACTACTACTCCCGGAGAAAAAATCCCCACCCTTCCTTAAAGCTATTTGTGCCATGGTAACAAGTCAATAATAAGAGATTGCAAAACCATTCTACATGAAAATAGATCTAATTTGAGCTCATCTAAAAGTGATCTGCCTGCCATACTTCCTCTTCAAATTCCATGACAATCAAGGGCTTTCTCATCTGAAGGGACTGGTTAGCCCAAAACATTCTGAAATCACTCAGTTCCCTGTTAATGACATATGCACTGTCAGAAGAGATACATCAGTTTTTAGCCTGGGACTTCAAACCCTGCATCAATGAAGCAGTTCCCCATGTCAGCCTCTTCAGGCTTTGTTGACTGCCTGTCACTCACTTCCCAAAGATCACTCAGAAGAAGACCAATGTAGTCTGTAATCATCTGTATTTATAAAGTATACAGCATTCTTTTTTACTTGATGCATACAAAAGCATCTGTCTGGAAAAAATGTTTAACAAAGTAAGTACTTCAAAGTCATCAGCAGTTACAATTTTCTTTGGTAAGAGCTTCCTTACAGCTTAGAAGTACTACCCCATGCCCCTTACTCCAGAAGACCCTGAGTGCTCTCAATCAAAAAGTCCCTTACTTTTCATTAAAAGGTTAGTGATTAACTTCAAAGACAAAAATTACTATTTTCAGTTACCCTTGGTACTTCTTTCAAGTCTGCCAAGTGTTGGCCATTTATAGTCTCCTTGCTCAATCCTTACCTTTTCAGCATCCTGCTCAAACAGCCTGAGCTGAAAGCATTGGTCCAATTTCAATTTCCGCACATGCCACATCTGATGCAGATGCTGCCGTGTTGAGTGCAGCCTGTCCAGCATGGTGGACACTTTGGGTAAAAGGTTCTGTAAGTCTGCATTCCCTGACCCAGAGTTCTTTTTGGGAAAGCTATCACTGCTCTGTATCCTCTGGAGCAGCTTTTGTCCTTCCACATCAAGGTCCTCGATAGGGGCCTTAATGACCTTCTTTTTTAATTGTGAATGCTCCTCTATCATATTGCGAGCACCTTCCAGGTCCTGAGGCATTTCCTTTTTTGACAATATATCTTGCAGCTCCTCCAGTCTGGACAGCATATGGGTTGCATTGCTAATGTAGTCCTCAAAGGCAACTCTGATTTCTATCCACTCCTCATGGTTGTACTCCAAACAGCCATCAAATTCTGGGGTTAGCTGAGAAGGATCAACTACTTTGGTAAGGCCTTCCAGAGACACCATATTTGTCTAAAAAAATTAAAATGGAAAGAAAAAAATGCTGTTACAGAAATGAATTTCAAATTTCCTTTCAAGTTTTTGCTTTTCTTTTTGTAAGAGTTGATAATTTTGCTCATGAAGTCCACACAACAACTTTTCTCACATATTTCAAGCATCAATTCTGATCAGCAGAAGACGGGAGGTCTTGCAGGTATTGTCCCACAATTCTTTCTTAACTCACTACATTTAAGAACAAAACAGCAACCACTCTTTTGATTACTGTTTTAAGTTTTGACTTTGTGCATTGCAAAGAGGCAGAAGCATAAGAGCAAGATTCATTCAGCTGATTTCCTCTGATTCTGGAGATAGCAATATGACCATAATGCAAACCAAGATAACAAAGAGACAAAACCTAAGTTTTTATCATTAGGGAGGAAAACCTAATTCAATCTTTCTTGAGATTACAAAAAGAATATAAACAACAACATACACAATGACCTAGCCTAAGTACATGAAGAAAACCACATTTCTTCTAGCACTGGTCTAAAGTTCCTCTCCTTCCAGCCAGAATATAATTTATCTGAGAGTTTTCAAGGTGCTGATCATTAGTGAGAACATTTAAAACCACAAAATAAATATAAATTTGTATACCATAGGGGAAATTACCTCAAACTCAAACTTAGAGCTGCCAAAGTTAGTCCTCTGTTTCTGCCAGAAATTGTCTGGCTTGATTATCAGTGCAACATGAATACAACATGGAAAGGATTCCTGTAAAATCTTCAGCAGAGGCTTTATGGAGTCCCATTTTGACCCACGCATATCTACAATGACGGTGAATCCTCGTTTACATACTTCCTCACTGCAGAAAACAGAAGGAAAGATTATCAAGCAAGTGTTTCAGTTTCCAACACAACACTCAACTGCACCACACTGTCTAATGAATATGGTCTCCTCAGGGTCTCACTGCTGACTAGCTCACCATATACAGCAAATCTCACAAACCTCTCAAGATGTTTCTTTCACCCCCATCCCAAACTCCTTGTGGGGAATAGCTTTGTGTCTGTTGCTGATTTGATATTCTGCCATAATCTTCACTTTCATTTTCTTTGTTTATATTCATGATGATTCATCATCCAGTCTTGTTTCTCCCTCACCTTACACACACAGTAAACCTACCATTTCCTAAAGCAGCAATATCTAGTACATTTAAATTTTACTCTTCAGAACACACATACACTTATTTGACTGATGATAATATTCACATCTTTCTACTGATTGAGGAGATCCTTTAAAAAGACGGAAGATGGCAAACTGTTCTTACCTACCATTTCACAACTTTTTCAAACTGTCTCACATTTAGAACCATTTTATCTGAGAGTTGTTAAGAGTCTGTAGAGGAAAGACACCCGTTTATTGACAATTTCTTTTGTAACAGGATTGATTTGTGAATAGTTAAAGGACAACACAGTATTTTATGGTTGGGAAGAAAACCACATCAATCTGTTCCTACAAAATTTGAGCTCAATTCTGCTGTCCAAAAGTTGACAGACCTTATACTCAAATTCTCCAGCACTTCCTCTGAGAATGGAAAATTTAATTTCTTTTCATCAATATCTTCCATACATTTAGTTCTTGCTACTGATCAAAAATTACAATCACCACCACCACCACCAGAAACTGATTTTCTTCCATCAGAATTTGCTACGTGACCTTGTAGTATGACCATAGGAAGGAAAACATTTCAAAACCGATGCATCATACCCAACAGACTATCAAAAAGGGCCAAATGTCCATTGTTTGAGTATGAGTCACTTTCAGGGATGTGACTAATTCAAATGCCATTCTAGAGTTCATGTGGTGAGGTTTTTGGAGTGTCCAAGAGGCAGAGAAGCTTCACTGGCATATTTTACTCAGTCATATTGGCCACAGTGCAGAAAGATGGATTATGACTGCTATAGGAGACCTGGAAAAAGTGATAACATGGGTTCCTCAGAAGGGGAAGGGTTTTTTAACTTTGAAAAGTTTAAAGCTATGGAAAAGAAGAGAGAATAAACATCCCACAACATTTCAAAAAATGAATTTATCATGATAAATGCTGGCTCTCCCACCTGCCCATAGGAATGCCAAAAATGGCATTGGTAGAAGCAAAATATATCAACAGTAACTAGCTTGGCATGCATGTAGGCTACAACATACAATTTTCTGACCATGTTGAAAATGTTTTCTAAAATCGTCACAGAATTCAAGGAAAAAACCAACTACTGTCGTAAAGATAGACCCACCACTGAAAGGCCAAATGGCAGCAGAAGTGCTGCTCAGCCCATCCCTATCCTACCAAACTGAGGATTGCACAGGGAGTGCTTGCCACTAATTCACAAGGCATGTATCTACTGGGGCGTCCAAAGTGGTCCCTCATCGTGTGACACAGTGCAGCTGTGTGCTCCATCATGGAGCCACATCACCTCACACAAGCTCAATGTCTTTTGGCCAAGGATCACAAGATTTGTTCTAGGGAGCCAAGATCATGTGTTGGTAAGCCTGAACTACACTAAAATATCTGGCCCACTCTGTGGTGATGACAAAAGTTCAGCCGTATTTTTAAATCAGATAAATTGTAAAATCAGTAAAATTGTGACATTGAGTCAACTTAAGTTTTTAGATCTCTTGCCAAACAACTGATACCTGCGATTCTTCAGCTACATCAAGTAACAGTACTGCAACAAATAACAGACAACCCAAAAGTTTGGTGATATTTGTAGCAATTGGGACTTCTAATTAGTTAGAGTTGCATAATCAGTCTCTTAAACATGACTTGTATGAAAACAAGTCTTACTTTTGATAAAGCTCCCTTTATTCTCAAAAGTTTGCCATGCTTAAAGAGTAGAAAACATGCACTAACTTTCTTTTAATTTTAGATCTATTGATCTAAGCTAACTAACGTACACCTTTTGCCAGAGGAAGACTGTTTCTTGCCCTGATTATCTATAAAAAAATTCTTGGACACATTTTAATACATATTTGTCTATTAACTTATCTAGCAACTTGAAGCTCTAGATGGCTAGAATACATCTCACCATTCAAATCTGAGAGTAAAAATTTCAAGCCTTCTTCCTGTTCTCCTCTCTCTAAGTCCCCCGAGTCTCCCAGTTAACTTCACAAAAAGGAGGCTACGTAATCTCTCAGACAGATGCTTTGAAGTTACTTTTATGAAACCACCTTTCTCAGTCAGAAACTGATATTTGATTATATCAAGTGCAAAGATTCTCAGTAAATTAGCACATTACACAAACATGGAAGATATTGCACTCAGGGATGTTGTCCAAGGAATTTTTTTCAACTGTAATGACAACTGCTGCTTGTGGTCATAGACAAACAGAATCAAGCACAGTCAGCATTGCTCCAGCCCAAAACAAATGCTGGAAAGTTCCAAGATGGACCTAAAGTCAGAGTCTTAGGATAATTTTTGTTCCCAACTTGATTACTACAGAAAGCGAAGTTCTGTATGGAGGAACTTTTTTTAGATAGATACAAAATAAAATAACTTTTGTTTGAAATATCTCATATATATACACAACTATATATAAATATATATATATATACATATGGGAGTGTATATATGCACACACACAATAGCACTGGATTTGACTTCTGCCAATTTGTTTAAACAGCTCAATTCATAGGCTGAATTGCTGATAATGCAATGATATCAGTACTTTCACAGGTGACTCCACAGGTTTATCTGAGACCTTTACAAGCAATTTCTCATACCTTTCTTCTCGTTATTTCCGTGCTGTATCAGGACACTATGACTTATCTAACACAAATAACAGTTAGGAGTCCTGTGCTGACTGCACTCCACACAAGGCATATGGTGAAGGATGACCAGCATGCTTGTAATTATTGATGCACTGAAAGCCTTTGAGTTGTATTTGCAGTCTTCAACACAGCGACACCAATGTGGCATAGCAGTGCCATTTCCGAGACACAAACTACTTTTAGCTAAAGCACACCAACCCTTCTGCCAGCTGCCTTCCTTTTACAAGGCAGAGTAATTATTTCTCTTCCAGAAAGCCATTTGAAAATAGCAAGTGATGAAACTTGGTATTGATTTGCTCATGTTATTAACTCACTCAGCCTGCTAGCTTGTGGGAGTACTGCAACATAATCCATTTATTTTGTTATACAGCCTTAGAGGTTAACAGGTGATCACTTACCTAGGAATACACGCTAGATACGAAATTAGTCTTCTAAGGTCTTCTTGCCGTATTCTGTCGTGATTACTACGAGCTGGAAATGTTAGAATGGGACCTCCACGCTTATCTCTGCCACCTGAAAAATTAAAAATGTTAGAAGATCCCACAGCATAACAAAATTCTTTTTTGCAGAACTAGTCTTCAGTATCTACTTTTAAAAAAGTGATTTCAACTTAAATGCCAACATTGCCATTTTGAGACCAACTTAAGATTGAATTTTGGGAGTATTGATCAGCACATTGCCAAAATTCCTACAGTGAAAAAGCCAAAAAAACTGAAACAAAAAATAACCAGAGCATTACACTTAGGCATTACAGTCACCTTCAAGTTTGACTGGTAGTGTGACATCTCCAGCAATGGCACTCTGTTATGTATTTAATTTTTGACTCAGCAATTGTACAGATTTAATTTAAATACAGAATTATGCTACTTTGTAGGCAAGTATTTAGATGATATGGCAGCAGAGAGCACAGCCATGGGAGGTGTGCCCAGGTAGAGGAGCTCCTTCGCTCAGTGAAAGAGCTCAGGAAGGAGGTGAGTAGGTTGAAGACAGATGGATCACTGTCATGGGAGACTCCCTTCTGAAGGGAACGAAGGCCCAGTGTGCCAACTCTTCTTCAGGAAGCCTGATGCCTCCCCAGACCCAAGGTTAAAGATGTGATGAGAAAGCTTCCTACCCTTCCTATGGCCCTTGGGAAAACCCATTATTATTAACCCCATAACTTCAGGGAAAAAGCAAGAAACTGCAATAAGAAGCCCAAGGACAATCAAGAGAGATGTAATTGAAGTCTCTCCCTGAAAGCCTTGGGATGACTGGTTGGAGGAGCAGGAGTGCTTTCTCTGTGCTTCTTGTTGCAGGGAATGATAAGGGAAGAAATGGGAAGAGCCATTAGATCAATACCTGCCTCTGAGCCTGGTGTCACTGGGACATTTTTGCGTTTTCTGATCCTAGGTTGGTTTAATGACATTGAGCCTGCTGGTGACAGACAAGGTACACCTGCCTCAAACAAGGAAAAGGATTTTTGCGCAGGAACTATCAGGGCTCACTGAAAGAGCTTTAGACTAGACTTGATAAAGCCATGCTCACTAGAGATCAGCATGGAAGCAGAACACCAATGTCTGAGGAATGGTGAACTAGCAAGGTAGCAAGGTCTTTCAGTCTGCCATCTCACAGGAGGTAGGAACAGAGATTCATGCAGCAGCCAAAATGTAAGATACTGATGTGTCAGAAAGCATGGAAGCCCCTGAGACTGGTCATGCAGGAATTAGGGCTTCTGCCCCAAAAAAGGTGACAGAATTACTAGCCCAACTGAAGTGCATCTACACCAATGAACATGGTTTGGGCTACAAAGAGGAGGAGCTGGAAGCCTTTAGGCAGCAGGAAAACTGTGACATAGCTGTCATCATGAAAACATGGTGGGATGATTTGCACAACTGGGATGCTGCAACGGATGGCTGTAAACCCTTCGGATGGGATAGGCAAGGAAGGAGAGTTGGCAAGGTAGCCCTGAACATTAGGAGTGCCATGATTGTCTAGAGTTTAATGACAGTGACAAGACTGTTTATGGGTAAGAATAAAGGGGAAGTTTGCAGGTGATGCCAGGTTGGGCATGAGTGGATTGATGGACCAAGCTCAGTAGTATGAGGTTGAACAAGGCCAAGTGCTGGGACATGCACTTGGGTCACAATAACCCAAGGCACTGATACAGGCTGGGGGAACAGAGGTTGGAAATCTGCCTAGTGGAAAAGGACCTGGAGGTGCTGACTGACAGCACCTGAACAGCATCCAGAAGTGTGCCCAGGTGGCCAAGAAGGCCAATGGCACCCTGGCCTGTATCAGCAATGGTGCGGCCAGCAGGAGCAGGGCAGTGATTGTCCCCCTGTATTTGGCATTGGTGAGGGCACACCTCAAATCCTGTTTCCAGTTCTTGGGCCAGTTAATACAAGGAGTACATGGAGGTGCTGGAGTGTGTCCAGGGATGGGAAGCAAAGCTGGTGAAGGGTTTGGAGGACAAGGCTTATGAGGAGCCTCTGAGGGAGCAGGGATTGTTTAGCCTGGAGAAAAGGAGGCTCAGGGGACACCTTAACGCTCTCTGCAATGCCCTGAAAGGACACAGCAGTGGGGTAAGTGTTGGTCTCCCCTACAAGGTAACAAGTGACAAGATGAGAGGAAATGACCTCAAGTTGCACCAGGGAATGCTTAAATACCAGGAAAAATTTCTTCACCAAAAGAGTTGTCAAGCATTAGACAACTGGCTGCCTGGGGAAGTGGCGGAGTCACGGCCCCTGTTGGCATTGTAGACGTATAGATGCAGCACCTGGGGACACGGTTAGTGGTGGACTTGGCAGTGCCAGGTAAAGGGCCGGAATCAAAGACCTTTAAGACCTCTTAAAGGTCTTTTCCAACTTAAATGATGTTGTAATTCAGTGATTAAATTAATTACTAGGAGAAGTTACGTGGATAATATTTCACACTCAATATGTAGATTGAGGGGATGGAAACTATTCAAGCATTTAATTTGTATTTTTATTCTGTTCTGATTTGCAGATTCCCAATTGTCAGTTTATAGTTTTTAATTTTGTTAGCAACACAGGAAATTCTGAATCCATTTAATATATAAGGCAAAAAACCTGACGTAAGTGGTTCCACTTAAATGCATTTATCTCAGCCATAAAATTACACAGACTTGCTGTAGTCAAATAGTAAAATATAATTTTATATATCCAACCCCTTGCTAGTGACAACAGAATGTTACTATTGCTAAACACCAAATTCAAGCCCAGTAGGATGTCTTTATCAACAGATCTATAATAGCACAGACAGATTCTTGCAAGCTAAATTTCACAGGTATGTTTTCAACCACAGACGTGTGGACTGTTTTCTCCTGTCCCATGGAAACGCAGAAAAACACTATCTTCAGCCCAGAATTTCTCATTTCAAATCAGCTTCTCATTGTAATTCCATGTTGCTAAACGAAGTTTTTCAAAAATCACTTAGAAAGGAAGGGCAAGAGAAGATAAAAATAAATATAAAACCAATAAATTATACCAGTTACTCAAAAATTCATCACTATCCTCTCCAACACAGTTAGCGTGTGTTTGCCAAAGACACTAAGCCTGGCTGTCAAAGTCTCTGGAGATTGTCTACACTGGACATGCTCCCTGTCAGGCACTAAATGAAACTCAAAAGAGGCAAAAGCATCTTTGAATTCCATCAAGCTACAATGCCAGAAAGCAGAATTTAAAAGGAAATTCATATCTTTATCTTCCATGACCCTCTTAAGTGAGACATAAGATGAAAAACATAATTTTTTCATTCTAATTGAGAAAGGCAAGTATTGACCATCCTGACTCACTTGCTAAGCCGAGAGCTTTAAGGATTGTTACATAGCAAAAGAAGGAAAAAAAAACAAGACAGCAGCTGTAAGAGAAAGGAATGATAAATGACAAGACAGAATCCAACAGCCAAGGCCCCTGCCGAGCTCCAGAGCCATCACTGGGCTCCAAGGCTACCAAGAGTAGTTGACAGTCTGCTACAGCCCTTAATGCTCTCT
Organism: Camarhynchus parvulus; assembly: GCF_901933205.1. Classification (NCBI taxonomy): domain Eukaryota; kingdom Metazoa; phylum Chordata; class Aves; order Passeriformes; family Thraupidae; genus Camarhynchus; species Camarhynchus parvulus. The sequence continues at coordinate 78,290,617 of NC_044572.1, forward strand.
CTCCTCATTGCACCCTAGGCCACTACCTTTAGATGTACCAGTTTCAACTGGTAAGTGCTACCGACTCCAGCCCCCCAGAAAAAGTAACTCAATTGCTTAGGGTGGATATTCTTTAAAAAGCAGCAGCTAGCAGGCGAAAGCATAAGATGAATTGTCTTTAACATTCTCTAAGCTTTTTAAGCAAATGCTTTGTTACATGCAGCCACCTCAGACCAGTCCTCCAGGCCTTTTCCACACTTCAACTCCTGTATTATCCAGTTTTTCAATATAGCACTTTTATGTCACTCTGGATGCCACTTCAGTTGGCTCCGGCTCCATGTATGTCACAGAAGAAGCCCATTTTTAAAAATGGTAGTTAAATTTCTGATAAATCATACCCTGAAACTTTTGTACATCAGAGACAAACTTTGTTGTACAAACTCCAGGCCTAGATGAGTAATAAATTAATACAGCCTTAATTTTAGATGAAAAGAACTTGACTATCCAGTCTTAAAACAGGTGGCAAAATTGCAAATAATATTTTAAAAAGTCCCTAAGACTTGGGGTTTTTTTCATCAGCTCTAATGATAGCTTTCTTAGGCCTCTTACAATAACTAACTCTCATTTCCTTTGTTCCTGATGCTCCTGTGTCATACACAAACGGGAAAGTTAAAAGCAACAATGCATGAGGCATCAGTGGGAATTTCCTGTCTTGCAATAGTCTTTATCCAACTCAACCTCCTATGATTGTTTAACAAAAACATACTACACTACTACTGCTTTCATCAGTAACACTTCCATTTTAATCAATTTCCTTTGATATACTGCCCCACCCCACTATTGAGATATTCTGTTTATGCCAAAGTGTGTCACACAAACATCTATCTGACAACGCACGTGAGTCACCTAACATGCATCATTTCTGTCTAGTGCACATCACTAACAGCAGTATTCTCAATGGCCTCCAAATGGCACTAAAATCCAGCAGGCTGAGTAGTGCAGCTTTTTAAAGAAATGCCTTTTAACCTAGTTATAAAGTACTCCAGTAAAAAAAGCTGAACAGTTGGCTTTTACGGCAAGACAAGTTACCAAGGGCTATGTCCTTACATGAAACCAAGATAACTGCACCTTGTAAGAAAAGGCTCTCCTTGCTTACTTATGTGTAGAAATACGAATTAGAGTATTTGTACTCTGACATGTTTCAGTTTAAACTTAACACAAAAAAATGCATCCAAGACTCTATTTGGACTTCATAGAAAAGCCTAGAGATGTAACTGTTTCAGGTGGTAAGACATCCAATACTCAAGCAGTTTACTTCTCAGTTAGGTGAAAATCTGTTCAGTAAACCAATGAATGAAACCAAATGAACAAATATCTTTGTGTTCCCAGGTATAAAGCTTGACAGTTGCACAGTGATTGGGTCCTAGTGGTGGTGGTACTTGTTTGGGGGAAGGGGGAGAACACACTGAAGAGTATTGTTGCAGGTTGTTGTACTTCAGGGTTTCTTCATTCATTTGCACTACTACTGTACCTCATTCCATTTGAGTTTCACTTGCAGTGGAAATGCCAAACTATGGATTCTGGCAGACCAGTTCTAGCCAGTCTTGTTGTCCACAGCTGCTTGCTCCATTCTTCCATTAGCAGTTGCTACCTTCATACAGGCAAGTTGGCAACCATTTATTTCTGCTAACACCTCCTCTATTCTGGTTCACAATTTATCATCTCCCCTTAAATTTATCTTCATGTTTCATTTGGCCCATTTCACTTTCACTGAATTAAAGCCTTTCAGAATGCCATCTGCTTACAAATTAACATTAGAAAAACCCATCATTTTTCAGATCCCTTTTAAGGGGTCTAAACTAAGTACCAGACAACTTAAAAATTCAGAGGTTTTGGAGTGAAAACTGACTTAATTTTCATTCAATCACAAAAGACAAGGTCCAAAAAGTAATGAGGGATTGAAATATCGTGCTTAACCCCCTTTTCTCCGCTTCTTTCCTACTAAAAATAAGAGTTCTAAGCAAGTCTTAACCAGCACTACAATTCCCAAGTTACTACGCTACCAGGAAAACTGGTCTTGCTCATTACAGCTGCCAGGAACTTTTAAGAAAAAAACACAAAAAAACCCCAAAAAAAACCCAACCAAACAAAAATCTTCACCCACACACCTTTTTGCTTTGTACCTCCACTTTACTCAGCAGAGGGGACACGATAAAGTACTACACACTATATGCTGTACTTGCAAGCATCAGCATCCATGCACAGCAAATCTCTAAAAAAGTATAACTGCAGGAATAATTGTATGTGTTTTAAGACAAAAGTTTTACTTTTGGCATTCTTGAAAAATTATCCAAAAAATCACTTTCTAATATGAGACTGTCCTCTAAATCATTTGACACTAAGATTATGGCTGAGAGAATGATGATGTTTAATCTCAACAGAAAATCACACCAAAATTCAGTTTACAAAAATAAGCACCTCAGTCCATCATTCCAACAAGTAAAGTTACTTATAAAGTTACAGACTATGTTATGATACTAACTCATATAAATCCCACTTTTCAATCCTCCTGCTATTCCTTGCTCAGTAACTAGCCAATTCAATGTGCATGCTGGAATTACCTAAAATTAAATGCTAAGTCAGTTCACCAAGAAAATACTAAGTATGCTTCAAAAGACAGGCAACTGTAATTCACTTCTGCAACAGACATATTTCTCCAGAATATGCTGCAGATGGGTCAATAACAAAGGCATGTCTGTAAAATTCCCCATCAGAAGAACCAGAAGTAAGAAAAGGAATATGACATTGGTACAGCACACTCTAAGTTGCTGTAAATAATGATGTGTGGTCAAGGGGGAATGCAGGACTTAACAAGAAGACAAAAGCTAGCAATATTTGATTCAAGAAAATGTCACAAAACATTGTGTGTGAAAAATCACACACAATGTTTGATTCAAGAAAATCACACATTCAAGAGAACAAATACCTCCTTTATTATGCCTTTCAAAATGCTTATGTTATGCTTAGGATATCCAACAGGAATCAATGTTGCCATAGAGTCCCATGAAGTTTGTAATGATATTTAAACTATTTAAAATACCATTTCACATGCTACTAACAACATAGCTGGGCATTCTACAGGAGAAAATAACTGTACCTGAAAGGTATGCAACTTTTTCCTTTAAAATTGGCAATACTTCCATAGCCTTCATTTCATCATTTTTGCGAAACCCTGAAAAAAGAAGAGAAGACGGTTAGTCAAAAATTCAGACAAGCTCAACTTCTACATTTAATCAATGCACTGAAAAACATTTACCTTTCAAATACATTCTGAATGTTATGATTACAGGAATTAAATACTTTACAATAAAAGTGCGTCAAAAAATAAACTAAGCTTTAAAGATATATTAACGGACAAGTCATCAACTTTGACCAGCTTAACACAAATAGCATGGCCTGTTAGCAAGCCTCAGTAGAAAACAAGATTCCAGAATTACCCTTTTTCATCAGTTAATAAAAACTATCATATGGATCCCATGGCTTTTATGCATTGCAAATCCCACCTTTTTTTTTTCCCCCAGCAGGGATGAAGAGCATCAAGCTATAAGAAGTAGGTATGCTTAGAACAATTACCTTTAAAAAAAACCAAATCCCAAACCAAAAACCCCACCCAAAATCCCACAACAACAAAGACAAACAAACAAAAACACCCAAACAAAAAACCCCATCAAAAAACCCCAACCCACCCGAAAAACACAAAAAGACCCATCAAAAATCCCCAACACTATTTACATGCAATGTTTCTTAAATCACTTCTGTAAGCAGAATCTTTTTCTGCTGCCTGACAGGAGCAGCATTTTGCAGCTGAGAGGATATTTTATCATACTAACCCTGTACATACATGGAGTATGATACAGTGCCCAAGGTGAGTGATTACAGTCAATGTTGCAAAGCAGCACATCACCAGTCTGTCCCTCCCTCTCTGGTTCCTATTTCTACTACTCTAATTCTGTGGCCAAATTCTGAAGTTCTTCCTTCTTTGACAAGGAAGATTCAGGAAGCGTGTTTTTCCATTATTTTTCACCTGCACAATACAGAATTGGTCATATTTAGGCTGATTTTGTTCATCTTACAAGAAGAACTGGGTGACACATCTTCAACTAACTTATGTGTACAACCCTTCCTGGTCTGTTTGGATTAATGTGTTGTTTAAAATGATCCCATATCCAAAGAAAGTACCTCTGCTGGCGTAAGGGAGAAGCTCATTGCTTCTCTATAACTACTGAAGCACAGAAGTGCTGTTAAGACTCTTCCTCCTCAAAAATTTCCAAATGCTTCATATCCTTTGGTCTCAGGTTCTGAGCTTAAATGAAAAAGCCATGCATTTCTAAACTAAAACTTGAAGGTATCGAATTAGTAATAACAAAAGAAGGTATCGTCAAGTAATATAAGACCTATAATTTAGGGCACCCCATATGTAAATCACATCAGAGGTTTTCTTTCTCAGCAGTACTGAGACTTCTGTACCACTACAGTATCTAGTTGTGGGCAATACCCTTTAAAACAGACCCAAGCACAGCACCCAAGCGACAAAGATGGTCAGGTGTTTGTATGTTATCACCTATGCATCTGTTTTGCATGAAGAACTGCAGGAAGATGTGGTGGCAGTCCTCAGAACACATAAAGCCTACTGGTAACAAAAGCCTACAGAATTTGAAAGCTTAGAATTACAGCAAGAGGTTTACTAGATGGCAGGAAATTTTGTAAAACGAAAGAACTGTGAACAGCTCATGGGATTGCTGTGGAAGACTATGGCCTATCCATGACTGGGGATTTTTAAAACATGTGTTCAGACAAATGTCAGCAACGGGTCCCTCAAGTTCACCATAACTGAAGTGTTCAACCAGGGCATTGTCTCAGCACACAGAGAATGCAAACAAAAGAAAACAAAACAAATCAACTTCCAGCCAGATGGAAGTTCCCTGGCTAGTTCTTAGTTTTTTCCATGGACACCACAGACCAAAAACAATCCCAAAATTCAGTACACTTTCTCAGAAAGGCTAGACTAGGAAAACTGGTTCCTTGGGTAACCACGTAGCACAGAGGGTTTCTTCATGATGGACAGTATTTTGCAATTACACAGCAACTCCAGACTGGCAAAGCAGCGCAGAGTTTACTTTCATGTTTGCACCTAGGCTCTCAAGATTCTAAGATACAGCAAAAAGAACCTCATGCATTATTACTCCTCCAGAGTACTGGCTATGGTTATTAGCCCTTTACTGAAACTGCCTACAGTTTTGTTCCTACTACATTTCTGTTTGTTATGGACTAAAATTCTAAATAGCTTTAAGAAAAAGCCTGCACTTAAATAAATCACCTAAAAAGACAGCAAATACCCTTTTCCACCTTGAAATATTCGGGCTTCAGTTGACTGCTAAGGCATACAGGCACACTTCCAGAGTTAATGTTTTTTTTATGTGCTTTGAGCTACCCACCATAAGCTTAATGCCAATTTAGCATGCTCAGCTTTCATATCAACCATGGCAATTCTTTTTCTTTACAGTAAATTCGGAGGTAGAAAACACTTTCTCCTCACCTAAAAAGCATGCAGAAACTAGTGCCGTACTTTGCTGTCTCTCTTAGCTCAAAATTACCCAAGACACTGACGTTACCGCAATTGCTTGCTCAGATTTCTAAGCCCTTAAACTACTTCACCTCGGATGATGATGCGCAGTAGCTGCACATTTTACTGTGCCTGTGGCATGTAAGAAGCGAGAAACATTTAGCTAACATTTCTCTGACTATTAAGGGGCTGCTCAAGGTAAACACCCTAGCAAATACGTTTGTGCTTGGCTCACGTTCTGCATCTGCATATCCTTAAGGCTGACTGCCTTGGATTATCATATTCCTGCTGCTCTAAACAGTCTATTTTTATTCCAGTTCTGCAGTGTTAAAGCTTAACTGAAAAGACTGTAGGGATTACAACAGATGAAAGAATGCTGGGGAGCAAAGAGGGTGAATACGGCAGGAAAGTATCGTTTTTATCTCCAACGAAGCAAAAATAAAACAAAACCCAGCAATATAAGCAGGTCTTAAGGGCTTGGGGTGGATCCTCCCTCCCCCTTTTCAAAGCCTCTTCTCCACAAAACATTCGTGGATGTGAGGATTTGAGGATTTAATTAAAAAAAAATTAAAAGGCATTTACCACACTCAAATGAAATGCCATAAATATCTACACCAATCTCTCCCTCCACAGCTCAGCATCCTCCGCGCCAGCCGGCTGCATCACATGTTCCTGGGGGTGATGTCATCCCTGCCGGGCCGGCGGCTGCAGCTCCCGCCGCCGCGGTGCCGCCGCAGTGCCCGCAGCTCCCGCCCCGCGCACACACGGGCGGGCACCCCGGCCGCAGCCATCCCCGACCCCATCACGGCCATCCCCGACCCCATCACGGCCATCCCCCGACCCCCATCACGGCCATCCCCGACCCCATCACGGCCACCCCCCAACCCCCATCACGGCCACCCCCCGACCCCCATCACGGCCATCCCCCGACCCCACCGCGGCAGGCACAGGATTCCAGCAGGTATCGCTCCCACGGCACACGCTTCCCCTTTGGAAGCACAATATGCACCTATGGCCCGTATTTATGCTCTTCCGCCCAAAATAAGGCACTCTGATTTTAAAAGTGTTGCTCTCAATATTAAGTCCTACATCCTTTAAAGACCGTTTCAGTCTTAAACTGGAAAACCGTCCTTCATATTTTCAATACCTATTAAAGGAATACTCATTTTACAGTTTTGCATTTTTAATAGGTAGTAGATGCCCTTCTGTTGTAACATAGACCCTACACGTGTTTTTGCCTAACTACCAACAAAGAGGGAAGAAGCTCAAATTATGCTAATTAATAATTTACTTCTGTATATTCAGAAGAATAAGTAACACACAATTAAGTAGTCAATTTCAATATAGGAGGTTCCCCCCAGTCCTCATGAAGAATTACACAATTACAGAATCCCTTGGGTTATCATATACAGTTTCCTACTTAACAGAACCTTATCAAAAACCAGCTATTTAAATGCTGTATCACACAACTAAAGATCTTTACAACACGGAATCAAGAAACATTCACCTAAACATTTTATACATTGGAAAATTAGGAAGTCTACCCCACAAACACACCATTTTCTCTTTGCCCCCACAACTTCAGAGCCTGAAGACACCATCAATTAGCCAGATTCAGCAGACTTGCCTATATTAACCCTTTTTCTCATGCTGTATGAAGCTAAGGTATTTTGCTGCAATATATGATTTTATCCAAGTTAAAAGACCCATGAAAAGACAACATTTTGGGATAGAGATATCACCCTATGAGGTTTCGGAGAGCCTATTATTTGAACGGCCAAGACAGCCTCTTCTCATTTGGACTGCAAGCATTCCCAAATCCCATGATGACAATCTGGCTGCAGAGCAGCCCGTCCATCTGTCCTGGAGGACAGAGAGTAACGCTGTGTAACATGGCCCCCTTTTGCCTAGAAATCACAGCACTCCGGGAACTCAGCTGCTCCCCAGATACCCAACTTGCTGAAACTTCCCAGAGGCACTGAAATGCATCAAGCAAGTCACCTTTAGAGGGGTAACAGGAAATAGGTACTCAGTGTGGCAATTCACACAACCCAGACAAATGCAGGATTAGCCTAATGCCGAGGCTGAAGGAAACGAGGTAACTGTGCTAATCACCTTGCACTGCAAAGATCACTAACTAGTCAGCCACACAATTCAGGGGAGCAGATAAATTATCTTATGCGCATCTTTTAAGGTAACAACTTGATAACAGAACTGTGATACAAACCAACGTTGAAAACAACTTCCCCAAGAACATTCAAGTGTTTACTTCCAGTAGCTTCAGTGATGTGCATCGTTCAGTTATGGCAACAAACATAAAATATGGGAACAGAAATTAGGACAACAAAAAGACTCGGAAATTGAGGCTAAGAGCAGCATCTCTTAGCTAAAATGTTGAGCAAGCACTCATCCATTGCTGTCACACACAACTGACTTGAAATTTTTCTGAAACGTGGCTGAAGAAAAACACAAACACCAAAAGGGAATGCTCTCATCCTAAAAACTCACACCCCTAATAAAACAACTGCTTTTCACCTGGCAAATAAAAATAATACCTTTGAACAGGCACAAACAAAAAAAAAAAGCCAGATTCAACCTATATTACTTTGATGCTTTAGGCTCTCTTTGGACTTCAGGATGACTCCCTGTTGTGTCATCAGCAGAAAGCAAGTGCCTCATCTGCCAGGCTGCTAACTAGCACCCAACTTCAATCCCCACCTCTTCTTTGACAGAAATCCCATGCTGAATCGAAGAAACATCTTTCAGTGAGTTTTTTTTCGAGCAGAGTACTCTATTCACTTCAATGGACCTAATCCAATAGACTTTCGATCAAAAATCCACATGCTATGCTAAGATCTACAGGAAGGAAAAAGAAAACCCACATAGAAATTGCATTCAGAACTGCTAATTACCTATTACTAGGAAACAACTGAACTGATCTAGGTTTAGTCTTAAGTGAAAAGAAATATCTACTAAAAGTCAAGAGATAGAACAACTTCCATGGGTAGGAAGGACAGAGTTTCCCAACCAAAGCACCAGCACCCTTCATCCAGGCAAGGCAGCCATAACTGCAAACCATTCTCCACAACTCCTTGCATCCACTGGTCAGTCCCTTTGTGTTAAGCTTTATCTTGGAACAGAAAACCTCTAAACTGTAGCTAATCAACATTTAAGCAAAAAGAATCCAAGATGTTGATGTCTTTAGCATTTTTTCTATTTCACAGCATGACTTACATCAATGACATGACACTGAAATCTGAGCTATTCTCCCTTTATTTGTACAACTAACCTACATTTCAAGACAAATTGCTTCTTAGTTCAAGCAAGAAGAGGAGGGGGAAAAAGAGGCATAGAGAAGCTCAAACGTAATTATATTAGTGCATTACAGACTGATTAGGGTTTCATTATTTGCTCTTATTCATTCCCCATATTACAAGATGATGACATCCCAGAAGATTTTAAAGATGATCTTAAATACCAGAATCCTACAGGTTTATTCAACTTTGTTTATTAGTTAACTGTGTGTGATACACCTCAGCTGCAAATAACTTACACACTAGGTCCCACATTTTTCAAGTGTCCAGAAAGAAAGCACAAAGCAGGTTCCTATTCTCCATTTTAATATGGAGAGGCTTTAAAAATCAATCAGTGAGCAGATTACTAAATAAGGTATTAATCAGTGAGAAATAATTTTAAACAAGATATGAGGAGATTCACAAGCAGCCATTTTGAAAACTTTTATATTCTTATTCTGTAGTTACCACAGAGAAACCAGTATAATTAAGTCAGCAGAACCATTTGATTCTTTTTTTTTTCAATCACATTAAGAAAAAATTATTGCTGAACTCTCTAAGTCTTTGGATTTATAAATTAAATCAGACTGCTAAGACAAGAGTGATAAAGAAATCTGAACTCTCATAAGCAGCAAATGGCAAAAACCCATCAGTGAGAATATACCCCAAAGGGGTGGCAAAGGCAAGCAAAAGGTAACTAAAGTTACTGCGTGTATGCGATTACTGATCGCTTTCCTTGATTTTAACTGAAGTATTTGAAGTGCCAATTTCAGTTTTATGGTAGGCTTAACTTCTGGATGCAAGTAAAGGATTCATAGAAAATCAGAGCTGTCAATTCACCAACTGCACTGTTACCGTTTCCGATTATAGACATTGCCTACATTCAGTGCTGCTCAGAAATCTCACACCATCTTTCACATTGCAACAAAGCAAGAGAATTCAGGGAAGTTATGGCAAACACTGCAATTCTCCTATCTTTTCTCAAGCCCCATGAACTTGCAGACGACCAGTTTCAAAATCACCTCAGGAACACTAACTTTTAGGTACACCTGTTATGGCATCTTTAAAACTGCAGATCTTTCTTCCTAGAGCTAACAAGGAACTATCAGCAGCTTTTTTCATGGCATACAGATCACTGGGCAACATTAGTCGCACCACATCTGTAGCGAGCCGGTATGCAGTGGCAACCAGGACCTCACAGAAGCAGACAACTGAGAAATTGCCTTGAAATAAGAAAATGAGATTGATTAGAAGGTTACTAGCTCTAAGTCACTTTCAGGTTTTGGCATATTTGCTAAGTGTTTAGAGGTTCTCTCTTACCATTTTCAACAGCTCTCTGCTTTGTCCTGACAGGAGGACACACCTCCCATCTCCACAAATTATGGGAGAAGCACAATGTCATGTAGAGAGATGTGGGCCAAGAGAAGACTGCTAGTGTAGTTGACAGCAAATACTCAGACAAGATCAACTTCACAGACTGAGTAACCTTGCTTTTCTTGGAAGCTGGCATACTCAGCTATTCCTCAGTTAGGAGCAATTACCAGGAAATTAGCCACCTAAGGTATAAGCTGCAAAACCTGTTGAAGAGCTGTCTTAAGAATCTAAGTTAAGAAAAAATCCAAATGCTAAATCATTGCTAAAAATCTGTGATTTCCTTTTAAGTGTGTAACAAGAAGCTTAGAGTTATCCATGTAGCGAGGTCTTTTCCAACCTGAATTACCCTTTGATCCTATGAAGTGTGGAAGACAGAAGTACAAGAGTCCATTTTCCAACTGCAACTTAAGATGAGACAATCAAAATCTGACCAGTTTTCCCCTTTTAAATGAGAAGAGCTGTGTTCCTAAATTTTTCTGTCCCCTAGCCATGTTCAATTTGTTCTTGCTGCCCTGTCGACATTGTTGGAAGTTCATTTGTTTTGGTGGGAACTGCTCATCCATCTCTAAGTGTTGTGATACTTCAATTCACTGGCCTGCTGAGGTAGCAAACCTTTTTGTCAGGGTGTCCATCAGTAGCCCACAGCTCTCACTGCAGTCAGACACTTACCCTGCTCACTGTTGCTGCAGACACTCATGGCTTAGGGGTCATGCTACACTCTCAGGCCTATCAGGAGGGTACCCAGCCTCCTATAAAAAATTGGTTTAACACACAGTTTTTTAAACAACAAGATCTGTAAGCAATCTTACTTATTTTGCTATTCAAAACACAGATCAAGTGGAAGGCAGTAGCTTCTAAATTCTGTGCAGCAACAGCTGGAACATAACGCTTTAGATCATGTCCTTTGGCTCTTGTTCCAAAGCACCATCTGGAGAAATCTCTTTCCACAGTGAAATTGATGAAGACTACAGCAAGGGCAGTAAAAATAAGCAACTTAAAACAGCTTGAAAATCATCCTGCATTGTTTCATCCTGAGCAACAATAGGAAGAACTATTTCCATCAGCCCTGAAATCAATCAAAATACCCCAAAACAGATTGCATATTCTTAAGTAAAAATACCTTTTTATACCATAAAGTACTCCTTTTGGGCTTTCTATCATTCATAGATCCCAAGAATAGCATTTATTGGTTATGGTATTTTTCCTGTTCTCCACCCTTTCTTCTTTTTAAATATGCACACACTTTTACAACATTTTCATCACCTTATGGAAATACACATGCAAAAATTATACTCAGTTAAATTCATATTTTGAGACATTAGTACTTAAACGACCATTTTTGCTGAATATTCCTCCTCCCTCCCTTTCTTTGCAGGATATTTCATATTCCTTCTGTGGAAAAACTAGCCATTTGCAACAAGATGTATGCCAAATAACCTGACTTGTGCAGAGCTTTCACTCCTTCAAATTCCCATTTTATTACTTTGCAGCTGTAAGTAGCTTCAGCTCCAAATGCCTTGAGACACAGGAAATGTAGGATGAATCCCAGCTTCTCTAACACATTACAATGCATACATGAGATCTATGTGAGTAAGAAGGGGGAGATGCTTTTCTTCACCCTGCATTCAAAAACAGTCAAGTTCCTATTCAGCCAAACGACAGAGAAAAAGCATTGTCCCCAGCTTGTTTTATACCGCCCTTAAACTTCAGATGTGTGGCTGTTGGAAGCATTTAGAAGGGGGCAAATCAACTTTTACATCAGAGCATCTCCCTATTCTATCTCTTTACTGAGCTGATTTTACTTAAAACACTGATTAACGTATGCTACTCGTTAGAAGGAACCAATTTGTAAAAAAAGAGAGTAGCAATGAGGAGTCCGCCGGGGAATTAAAGCTTGGGTATTTCACTTTCAGTACGTGAGCGGTTGCTAAGAGCAACCTGTCTCCCTCCCTCCCTGCCTTTAAGGGAGAGTAAGATTAGCACGGAACGCCAAAAGGGATGTCCAACACACGTCTCGTTTGCTCAAGGATTACGTTAGAAATTCTAGCCTGAATTACTCGGAGCAGGTGTGTGTTCTCACCACACATGCCGCGTTAATTAATTTAAAAAAATTTAAAAAGAAAAAAAGAAAAAGGCGTTTAAGACAATAGAAGGCAGAGCAGGAGAGGAAGCGATGGCCGCCCGGGAGGGACGCGGGGCAGCGGCGGGGGCGGCAGCGCGGCTCCCCTGCACCGCAGCCGGCAGCGCATTACAGCACGCATTACATCACCGCCTTTGTGCAGGGCTGAGCCACCGCGCAGCTCGGGGGAGCGCTGCCAGAGCTGCATCCATCCCCGCATCCATCCCCCAAACCGCACGGAGGCAGAAAAAGAAGCGATTTGGAGTCACGTCAACCTTCCTCTCCCCGCACTGCCGAAAATCCTCCCCTTCTGATCCCTTTGGGAAATTTCATTAGAAAGAAAAAGACCTTTAGCACGTTTAGCTTTATGAACGGATTTCAGACAAGAATAAACAGAAAGGATTTTGCAGATTGTCACGACTAAGAAAGGGAGATTTCATTCTTCATTTATCAAATTTGTTCTAGCAGATTATCTCCTTCAGATGACAAAGGCAAGCAGCCTGAATCTCATTAGAGCTACATTTAACACAGCTACCGAAGTACACAAATTTAACCTAAATCAAGGCTGGGTTTTCTTCGTGAACTCCAATTTACTCAGCCCACGTAACTGCAATGGAAAGATTAACATCTTGCCTTCACTTTCTTCCATTTCTGCAAACAGCGACTATAAATGCACTTCCACGACTCTGGTCAGAAGCACAGTCCCAAACTCAGCACCCAAATCCAGTATTTCTCAGCAGCTCACCTGTCCTCATGTCATGAGTAAATAAGCTTTAATCTCATTTTTATTACGGATATGTAGCATATGCAATACCAAGACAGACAAGACAAAGCAAGCAGTTCCCAGTGTTATTTAGGACAGAAATCTGCACACATAATGCTATAAAAACATTCAGATAACTGTTTCTACAGCTTTAATATTCACATGCATTGTCAAACAATTGGAATCTATTACAATAATTTCTCTTGCAATCAATTACATTAATACTTCTTTGGGAACAACAGTTATTTGAAAGTAGGGGTATTGCATTGTACTTCCAAGCGCACTAATCAAATTCTCCTTCAACTTAAAAAAAGATAATGTATGAAATATTGCTCAATTTATAGACCTAACTAGTAAAAAGCTATTTAAACTTGACTGCAATTTACTACTTCCTGCTACTAGCCAGCACAACAAATGCAGCCTAAGAGTTGTGAGCATTCACTACTCACGCTCAAATTTTTAACACCATAACTACGGACGCTGATCTGGTTGCTCCCATTGAAGTAACAAATACAGTTTATTTTCTGCTAGCACAGACAACAAGTATTCATCCATCAGCTTTACCTTCAGTCTTCTAGAGCATGGATAATACAAAGATGCTACATGCCTAAACAATCCAGCCATTCACCTCCATAACACTACCTGCTAAATATCAACACTAGCAAATGTTTTCCATATTATTTTATTTAATATTAAGAGAGGGCATTCCTCACAGGGGCATGTTCAAGCTCCTCTGATCCATGCTTTTAAAGAACATGCTGAGACTTACCAGGCATTATATACAGTATCCTATAGATACCATGTGATACCATCTGCAAATCAGGATAATGACAATGATTCAACCACTGGAAGTTACAGTATTTTAATTAAGTTCACAAAACTGGCCTAATTTAAGCTCAATTAAAATGGGTTTGTTGGTCTTCTAGTACACTGACTCACTCTACAAAAAATTCTAAATGCATATGATTTCCTGGAAAAGCTCTTTGAGACAACAATAGGAGCTAACATTTTAATTGCATTAAAAAGCAGCAAAGTACTTTGGCATGTGTATGAATCCATTACTTCAGAAGTCTACAATGTATTTTAAAAGCACTAGGTAAGATTTTAACAATGCCTCTGCCTTCATGTCTTCAGTTCCTGACATCATTATAGATTCACAAAGTTGTCTCTGAAGATTTTAAACTCTAAAACCAATTAGCAGTCCATAGGTGTACTTCTAAGTGACCTAGCAAGCTTAATTAGAAATATTAACTTCTGTAGAGTAGAACAGTAACAAAAGGGGAATTAGCTGAATTTCTCTAATGCTGTTTTCATCTTTATTATTTATATACCTAACCCTTCTCATCCCATCAAAACACAAGTTTATGGCATCAGTACAGCAACAGTTGCTATATTGTTTAGTTTGGCAAAAAAAAATTTTTTTGCACATTATTAAATAAGAAGCATTCTTTACTAAAGTGCTTTTGGTACAGAGCCACTTTTGTTGTACACAAGTCATTCTTACTTGCTTTGGAGCTCCAGTACCCTGCAATTAAAATTGCCAACTCTCATATCTACTATTATTTAAAAGAAAAATCCTGTGATATTAACTCATGTCAGAGGTTCATTGAGTCTTTTTTTTGCCTGGCAGCTATTGTAAGCTTGAATAGGAAATAGCATCACATCATTTTTCAGCACAAGCCATTTTGGTATAGACGGATAATGAATAGATTTGGGACTCAACACAGGGGGAAGTGCACTGAGTCTGACATGATGTACCGGAGCACAGTTAGACTGCAAGACCTGGACTGCAACTTCTCCAGGACAGACTCCCCCAAAAGTTTCATAGCGGATACATCTAACAGGCTCCTTTTTATGCATCCCTAATTCAGCACAAGTGTATACAACCAGCATCACATAATACATTTGATATTTAAAAACGTTCTTCCCAAGTCCTTTCTACACGCAGTTCTCCTGATATACTTTATCCTCCCTACCAGCACATGAACCTTGCTCATGCTGACAACAGGTCAGTTCATTGGCAGTACCTGACCATAAGGGTAATAAAAGCAGATGGAGCATTTTATCTACTATCCATTCACATGTATCAGGAGGACTAATCCAGAAGTTACTGAACAGAACCTGAAGTATATGTACAGCAGTATGAGATGTCTGGAGACCCTTTCCTCCAGCTGATGTTCTGATTCAGTGTATTTCCATTCTCACAAGAACCAGAAACAAGACTTAGTCCATTACCACACACAACTCAGTTGTAAATACAAATTTATCCCAATTAACTTGAATCACTATATTTGCAGTGTCAACTGAGTTCTGAATTCAGTAACTGAGCATCAAGCACAAACTCTGTGGCTTCTAACCCTTGAAAGAAGGAGCAGCAAGCAAGCTAGCAGGATATGTTAGTCAGAACACTAATACTATCAGCAGCAACAAAATGCCCTGGTTTCAAAGCAGACCTCAAGTGATACTGTCATCTCAACATCTGTGGAAAGCAATGAAGAAGTACTTGTGACTTGTAAGAAGCAAAACTTTGAACTAACAGGACTTACTCTGTCATTCATGCTTGAAATAATAATATGCATGATAACATTAAGAACCTAAGTTACAGCACCACAATCCAGCATCTCTGCTTGCCTTCTTGAGAGCTTTGTTTTGTAAAGGAAGTTCACGTATGATTCAAAAATCAACAAAGCTGAAGTTTATTTGGATTTATGAGAAAATACCTTGAAGTCCAAAAGAGTTCTGAAACAGGGCCAATAACAGAAGCTTAAGTTGCCTACCAAATGTGAGGGTTGCTGGCAGATGCAAGATAATCCCATCCTTACAGAAGGCCTGCTTTTGACCTCTAATTGACTGCCATTAAAATCACTTTTCAAATGTCTGTTCTTGCATCCAGATTTTTTTGAAGTGTCATCCGTCAGGCTTTTGGTTCAATTATCAATTTTTTTTACCTTTCCAATTTAGATCATAATATTTCACATTAAAAGGCATTGGTATTTAAAAATTTGATTTCTCATAAAGGCTTCCAATTTAATGTGACAGTCAAGTTTATTGTGGTTTCCTGGTTTTTGTTGCTCTTGAACTGTTTGAAATGGCTTATGATACTGAACAATAGCCCTTTATCTCCACTGAATATTTGCTTTGCTATATCCAAATAACTGAATTACTCTTAGATTAGAGTTATAGTGAGGAAGAATTGCTACAGAGCCTCTAGATAGGAAGTAAAACTTTTTATCCTGCTTCAATTTCACCAGTGAAGCCCAGTTGCTATCTGGTAGTTTATTAGATAGGTTACAACTGAATTGAAGGCTTCATTATACCAGACACTGTAACAACTTCTAGCAAACATATTAATGCAACATGATACAGACAGGGTAGGCAGGAAGCAAATATTAGCAGCTAGTGGACAAAGAATGAAAGTTACTTGTTGTTTTCTAAAAAGGAGGTAATTAATTATTAGCATTAAGACTTAACTATTAAAAGCTAACTCAAAAGTCCACTATGAAACTAAAATATTTTATTTTTTCTGGTACAAACATCTGTGCAAACAGTTATAAATAGCTCATGAAATGGTTGTGGGGGCAAATGTGTGCACACCAAAAGCCAAGGAATAGGCTCCATCAAGTTCCATGCAACTGCACTGTCACAAGCATAATACAGCAAACATTCCCTTTTGGTGGCAGCTTAAGCCAGAGTTTTACAGTAATTACCAAAAGCAGGTTGGGGATTCTTAGTTTGACTAATCAGTACCATGTTAGTAGTCTACTACTACCATGTTAAGTCAAATATCTGTAACTCACTTTACATATTATATTGTTTAAAAAAATGTAGGCTGAATTACTCATCTTTGTCTTCCTTAAGGGACAGACTGACAGTTACTGGTCAACATCACGGCACTCCATCCACATGGATATGTGTACCTCTAGCAGGAAGGCACAGGGATATCAACAAAGTGACTGCCTATAATTAACATATATGCCTGTAATAGATCACATAGCAAAAGATACATATAATATGGACTTAAAAAAAAAAAGTCCCTTATGCTTAAAGTGACAATCAAAAAAAAAAAAAAAGAGAAAATATGGTCTATTTATTCAACACATGCCTGGTATCTCTGCACACTGACAAAGTACAGTAGGACAGCAGTGTATTAGTGAAGAGCTGGTTCTAATAACTGACCATTGAGCTAATCCTGTTCTGAAATTCCAGCTCATTAAACACACAGGAAATTACTTACATAAACCAACTGTACCCATATATTTCTATTCAGGGGTACCACACATCAGCAGCTCAGTTGAGTTTGGACTTCAACATACTGTGGCATGCCCAGTATGTTACCTGTAAAGCTAACTGTATGTCATATGCCAGCTAGAGTTTTCAGATGGGAAAGATCTTCAGTGGCTCTCTTTGTTTCCAAGAAGATATGCTTATTTCTTTTTAAGGGAAGCATCATGGAAACCCTGCATTACAATAATATTAACCTATAGCAGACAGGAGCATGTGTCGGAAAGCCACAGATCAAATTACAAAGGCCAGAATTACTGCATAACACCAGTCAGCTACAATGCCATCCTCTGAATTCTTCACTCTCTAGAAGAAGAATTGCATTAGAGCAAGAAAACAACTGGCTCAAAGATCATCTTTAAGCAAATAGTTGTCAGGTGAGCAATGCTATTTTGACACAGGCAGCTATTTGCTTATCTGCGTACATCCTTTATCTCTAGAGTCTTCTTCCTTTACTTGGAAGTGGTATTCACCCTGAACACACCACAGGCATTCCTTCTTCATAATGAGTTCAGTATCTGCATTTATGCTCCCTTCAGTGGATGACTAATATTACAAGCACACTATTTTGATTGACACCTAATACCATAGCTGCCATTATCACTTACATCATACTAAAACATAAAGTGTTACCCACATCTATTTGGAGAGTAAAAGAATACAGAATTGCTTTGACACATTGTCAAGCACTGTCAAGATTCACCCACCATAACTATGTTTTCTGTTTCTCCATCTTACAAGGTCATTAACTAAGAACTAGAGATTTTACCACATTATAGCTACACATTCAATTTCATTTTGAGTATTATACTATAATATGCTAGTACAACACAAAGTTCAAGAAATACTCAAGTGACTTACCATTCAGAAGTATCAGTACACCAGTTTTTTGTTTTGCATCCCATTTATAAGAACACATTGTTCATACCCCCAGAGACTCCATACATCTGCGGCCAACAGAATGGATAAGCTAAACAGTGCTTGGGATCAGCAGCAATTTAAACCCTTATGCCTTATCAGGAAAATTGAATCCCTATTTCAAAACACTCAGATTTGAGTTCAAGACCCCAGTAAATTTGATGCAGTTTCCATAAATGCTAGGTTTCTATCTTCTATTTCCGAGTCAAAACATTTTTCCATCTTCTTTGAGCAGTCATACGAAAAAAGGTACAGTACATGTTCCAAATCCAAGTCATCTTTGTCAATGAGTATCTTCTGCCTGTACCGTTTGCTTGACTGTCAGTTTGCTTAACAGTTGCTCTGCCTGGATTTACTACCAAATAGGCTTTGACAATGATTGCTATTTAATCCTATGTAATACCCAGATGCAACTGTTCCCAGATCAGAGGACAGTTTAAAAACACAGTCTCCTTCCTGGCTACATACAAGCCTGGAGACGTGCTAGAAATCTTGTAACTGCAAAACTCAGTAATAGAAGGGATCACTATTGTAAGTAACAGCCGCTAATCTTTTGTGTATTTATCTGTGGCAAGAAAAATATTATTATTATTATTGCTATACATTTCCTTACTCCTTATCTACAATTTCAGTTTAATAAACTGAACTTTCTAATGCTTTTCTTTAGGCAATGACACTCCAATAAAACTGAATACCAGAGTTTACCACCTGAGTGTCTGGAGTTAAGCCACCCACCACTAACAGCAAAACATGCCATGTAATTCAAACTCAACAGTCAACCCACTCATTTTACCCAAGCCTACTATTTCAGTTGTAGAATCTGTACACTAGCCGGATGTCCACTAACAATTCTCAGTTACTACTGCCACCTTTACAGCTGTCAATTTCAAGGATCTGCAGGTTTTTTTAATATTTGGATCAACAGCAAATTTAATCTTATTATTTGTTTTTATGCATTATATGATCTAGATTTGTTACTCAAAATACCTCAGTGTACACGAGAACTTGCTAGCAAGGAGATCCTGCGTAAGTATATAACTAAATCTAAAATTATTTCCTTAATTATTTCATCTCTGCTTATATTTACTTGAAATAGATTCCTTCAATTATGTCTGAACATTCTTACCACAGTTTCTGAAATGCTTATCCTCCTGAAAAACATACTGCCATGATCTAAGGTCAACATACACACTGCCTTAGAAAATGAAAACTGAAATTAAATATTTTAAGTTTATCATGATCTCTAAAACACAAAAAATTTCCTTCCAAAGCAAAATTAAAAAACCCCTGCCAACACCCTAGTATTTGGTCTAGTTACTGCTCTAAGTTATAAACCAATAACCTGCACAATTATTAACTGGCTGATAAATTCATCATTTCAACGTAAGACATAGCTAAGATTTAGATAACACTCTCCATCAACAATTTAATTAAGAACAAACTAAGCATTAGTAGGGTGAGTAACAACTCATGCCTACAGCACCAGATGATAAAAAGTAAGATAAAGTACAGTGAAGAACAAAATATGCTGTCTGACTTCACCTCAAAGATAATGTTTTATTCTTTCAACATCTCTAATCAAAATTCAACATACCTGAATAACATAACCTATGGATTTAAACTTCTTAATGCCATGTAGGAGAATGAGGGATTACTGCACTCAGATAAAAGAAACTGGCTCATTTGGGTGGGTTGACAAGGACAAAACAAGAAAAACAATGTCAAAATTTCAGTCATTTCCCAACAGCAACACATGTGCTAGCACAAGAAATCCGGGCCATAACTGAAGCATTTCAGGCAAACTGACTCAATGTCTCTACTCCACTTCTCTACTGCAGGACAGCTCTTGTGAAGTGCCACATCATATCAGGCTACGGTTTAAGCCCTATTCACAGGCTGCTGTCTTAATGCTTCAGGAAAAGCAGAATTCTGATTTGGCCTCTGCATTACCCAAGTTACCCAGTTTACACCACGGAAAAAAGTAACACGCTGATTTGCTTTAAATTAGGCACTGCCACTTCAGTGCTTAAAGGACTCAAAGACATTTAAGATGATGACCTCAAATTAAAACAGTCCTTTCTCTCACACTGCTCTGTGGAATACTACTGCTGTACTCTACAGAAGTATTTTGGCAGACAAATACTCCAGCCTCCTGCCAGCACTGGTCTTCCACAGACTTGTTTAACAACTTATACAGCAAAATATAAGAACAAGCCAGGTGGTAATTCCTGCATACATTTGCCAATACTTTGCAAACCCTGCCTTTGGTTTCCAGGACTTCCAAACAAAGCAGCACGATTTTGTTAAAACAGTTAACAGCATATTAGCTCATGAAAAAGAAAATTGATCTAACTAAGAAAAGCTTTTTTTAAGCAAATCAAGACAGAATCTCCTACTATTTTCCTGTGCTCATCATGTAGCAGAATGCTTCCTGATGCACAGATCAGAAAGTGTGTCACTGGCAGTCAGCTACACAAAGGGGAAAGCATTTGATCTGTGTCACAGTCAGCGTGTCAATCCACAGCACTAATACCTTTCCCAACTAACCTAGGACACAGCCTGTCCTACTGAGGGCCACCACAATTCCATGTAAGTCTACACAAAAAGAAAATTAATAAACCCTTCATTCTTCTTCAGGAAATGAGAGTACAAAGGAAACCAACAAGGAATCTCTTTCAGCAGTTTCCAGACAACATGCCTCTAACGTGACTCAGGCACTTGAAAGAGTGTTTTACCATGAAACACTGCTCCATACATCAGCAATTACTTCAGTAAGACTATGCCAACTATGCAAGCAATTCAACTCAGAACAGGGTGCCAGGGTTTAATGCTAAACATGAATGCAGCTCACTGTGAGAGGCCAGTAAGTATCTGTGTAGTACTACAGCTGGCCTTGCCAACATCATGTGGGCAAACCTATCAAAGAAACTATTTTGCCCCAAAGAATTGGAAAGAGAGTCTAATACACCCTACCTAACCCCAAGCTAAACACGGATCACATAGCAAACTCTTTCATTTGCAATGGCAGGCACATTTGGGCCAGGCCTGCAGCTATTCACTCCTAACCAGCAACTGCCTGGCACAGCCTGGGTGCTCCTACCACGGGGACTGGGAGGAAGGAGCCCAGCTGTGTCTGCCTGGAACCCTGAGAGACCACCAGCAGCCACTCATTCACCCCTCAGCACACACAGACAAGTCCCCAAGGCACAAACCCACATCCTGTTGCAACAGCCTGCATACCTAGTGAAAGCAGCAGCACACGTGGTGAAGCTATAAACTGACCAGTCCTCATTTTCTGTATCCCTTCACAGAGTCTCATCCCCATGCTAGTTTTCTATTTTTTCTTGAAGCATCATTGCAGTATTAAATCATCAAGTTAGAATTTACTCCATTTTTCCAAATAAAATTTCTAAATCATTCTTTTTAGGTTACATGAGCAGGTAAGAGAGAACTGGATTTGGGGATAACAGGTACACTTTTTACTAGTCACAGAAACAATTCTCATTCTGCAAATCTTTTTTTAAATATTAAATCTTATTTGAATTTAATTCTCAGTACTGTGAACTGTTGTTGTACTGTGAATTTTTCTTTCTTAGAAACATTAAATGTCAGTGAATATCTAAATTCCTTCAAATTCACTCTTTAAGTGAAGGGAAGCTTGTGACTTCAAATAGTCCAAAAATTCTCAGGTAACAAGGGTACCCAGAACATTTTAGGACCCTGAAAGCCAAAGCAGGTCCCACTGGCTCTGCATAACATGGATCTAAACACGGAATGGCTCAGACTGGAAGGAACCTTCAGAGGCTCACAGCTCAGTCTCCTGCTCAAAGCAGGATCAGCTCTGAGGTCAGATTAGGTTGCTCTGGGTTTAATGCAGTTGAGTCTTGGAAATCTCCCAGGACCATATTCCACAGCCTCTCTGGATGACTTCTTCCAGAGCTCAATTACCCTTGTAGTGAAAACCTGCCATGTTTCAGCTCATGAAGGTTTCTTATTCTTCCCACCAAATATATAAAGAATCTGATCTCTCAGTTCCCTCTTTCTTGGTTAGAAAGTTATGATTAGGTATCCCTGAAGCTGCCTGGTCTCCAGATTGAACTTCAGCCTCTCCTCACATGGCAATGTGTTCAATCCAACAATGTTGGTGGATCACCAGCCGGATTTAACACAATATTCCAGATAGTAAATACCATGTGAAAACTGACAGTCTCAATCTACTAGCTAACTTCCTGTGGACACAGCCCAGGACACTGGTACCCCTCCTCACTGCTAGAGCACACTGCTGGCTCATCTTCAGCCTACTGTCCAACAGGACAGCCAGCAGTTTCTAGAGAGAGCTGCTATCAACCACCCAGTCCCCACACTGTAACAATCCACTACTGGTTGATCCCCTCCTCCCTGAATCATATTTGTAGGTACAAACAGCTGGTAGATCCCAATGGTGGTGGAGAAGGTGGCTTTGAGGAACTCAACCTCTGCATCAGTGGTAATTAAATCACCCATTTCAATCAGCAGCAGTTTTTTTTCCTTCTTAATCTCCTTTTGTTAATGTTGCAGCAGCACTACTTGTGGCCCTCAATGCCCACCTCTTTCAAGTCTAGCTGGACATTTGCTTTCCTTTGCATTGCTACCTGGCATTTTTTCTGCAGATAAACTCTTAAACTTTCTTGGACATCCCCTAATTCACTGTCTCAAGAGCTTTCCCCTTGAACTGATTGCTCCTAAAGTCTATTTTATCTTTGGATGTGGAAAGGAAAGTACAACATGACCGTTTCATTGTGCATGGTGCATTTGTTGCTGTTCAGTTTCCACAACCTGTTCCAACAGTCCAAGTCTACAGACCAGTTTTCTATAGTTACACCAAGCACCTAGAAATACATTTCCTAAATGCATTTCTCATTGTTATATTCTTATTTGCTCACCAAGAAACAAGCTTATGCTTAAAACAGGGAACAATTACAGGAAATGGTGAATCATCCCAGAAAACCCCATGTATTTATCACACTATTAGCCTTCCTGACAGAAATCCAGGTGATTGCAGCAAGTTGTTAAACATATGTAGATAGATAAATTGGCAATACTGGCAATAGACTGGCATAGTTAAATGCCAACAGTATCACAGGCCTATAAATCGATCTCTGGAAAAAAGTGACAGAGGGAACACTAGCATTGTAAACATATAAAGAAGATCTAAAAATTCTTTTATTGACCATTAAATCATAGGAATGCTTTCAACAATTACATTTTGAGCTAACCAGTCATCTAGTTCAAAACTGTAAGGTTGTAGTAAAACATTAAAAACTATTCTGGGGTTATTTACTCCTGTCAGTGGAAAGTCAACAGTTCAGCCTCTTGCATCCACTTCCCTTTAGTAATCTTCTGCCAAAGGTTAACAGAGAGAACAGCAGCTCTCTGTAATTTTAAACATTCTATCCAAGAAAACTGGCCAATCCAGGAGGTGCATGTATGAAATGCCGTTTGTGCCCTTTTTACATATTTCAGTATAACAAGCCAAAAATCCAACTGATACAGTCACAGCCTGTTAGGGGAATTGTAGTGAGTTTTCAGACAAATAAGGCATTCTACTTGGGAGGCTGAGAAATACAATAAGCATAATAGATGGTTAGATGAAAAGTGCTATGCTTGCAAACTACAGCCCACAATAAATCATCCTTCCAGGAACACATCTATCTTCCCTGACTGGAAGCAAAGTAGAACAGCTTCTAAAAGGGATTTTGCCAAATAGGTAAAACTACTTTCTTCTTTAAATAAAGACAACTGAAGTCAGGTGTTGAACTCAGCATTTATTTTGGTTCTGACCACAGTGACTTCTACTCCTATATGTAGAACAGCAATAGTAGCCCAAGAGGGATCAGTTGTGATACTGCCATTCCTAATTAACCACATGGCATTAATCAGTGCAGGTATCAGAGAAAACATAATTTCACAAATGCTTCTGCTTATTACAGCATTTTTAGCTATTATGATTGTGATAGGTTTAGCTGCACTTGATTCAAGTGGTTTGACTTCCCAACACAGGAGCGAAACTTCAGTCTTCCAAATACTGCAATTCAATGTTGGGAAAATCCTTCTGTATTGCAGAGTAAATATCCAAACTAATTTATATCTGGCAGGCTTGATGATCACAGAGAACACATGGTAGCAGACTTTAGGCGGTAAAACCCTCCAAAACACCACCCATGAAATACTACTATATCAATTTTTGGAAGTTGGTTAAGTGATACTACTATAGTTCTGAACATTGCAAAAATGTCATGTTTCGCATTACATTTTAATGTAATGTTTCCTTTCACTACAGAACTTTTTTATCCTCTCAAGAGATCATCTCAGTGTAAAACTTCTCAGTATAGTTTTTTAAAGGAAGCTTTTTCGATCATGGGGCAATCCCTACAATGCAGTAACTGTAGGCTCTGGCCCAAAGCAAAGGAAGGGATCTCATCTCCCTTACTCCAGTGGCTCTGTTAGAGGAGTTTTTACACTGTCAGCTCCCAGTTAAACAGAGGTAGTCACCGGTATCTGCATTCTGCTTACCTGATTTGACAAACTGATCCATTTCAAGTCTACAGAAGTGTAATTACAAGCCAACAGATTACACTATCCTCACCTGTAATGCATATGTGATGGGGGACTAAGAAGTTCAGTTGCATTCCTTGAGAACTGACAGCTAATTACTGGGTCAATGCTGCCTGTAAAAAATAGTATCTTTGTTTAATGATTAACTTCCTGGTTAAGCACCTCCAACTTCTCTATACTTGAAACTTTCTATTTCAGCAGAAAAGTTTCCACTATCTAGCTTTTCTCTTCACCCACTTGCAACTAACTTAATTTCATTTCCTTTCTATTAAAATGACAATGATTCACATTAAGAAGGTCAGTCCACCAAGTCAGTCACAAACATTTATTTGATTTATTTTTAAAAAAATCAATTTCATCTGCCATTGAAATGCATCTCTCTCTCTGCAGAAGTTATGTAACTGGAAATATGATTTCTGTCCAGCTAAAATCTTTTCAAACAGCAATATCAGACCTGACTTAAAAATGTGTTGATAATGACTCATTTTCTAAAACTAGTTTTTCAACTCTAAGAATGCTATAAATGATTACTCTGTTTCTCACATTAAATGTTTCTAGCACCCTGAAGCTTAAGCTTTGGTTATCTGCATTTAGATATTATATGATTCTGTAAATACACACATTATTTAGCCATGACAAATATTTTAATTGGGCTGAAATAGCCATTTCATTTCTATCCCACTGAGGTGACATATATTTAACACTGAATATTAACATCAACCATCAGAATATGCCTTAAACTAATGTGGTAGAATTAAAAAATGCCAAGTGATAATGGCACCACTTTTTGTAATACTGCAGTTGAATCTCTCAATGATCTCGCTGCCTTTAAAGCTTCCTTTGTTTAATGTTCGAACTATTTTTATTGCAAATTTCAGATCAAATTGCAATGACAGATTGTTTCTGGATGTGTTTCAGGGAAATTAGCAAAGATTTGTTTGTTTGTTTTAAACAGATAAGGAGATTAACAGGAATGTCTTAAAGTTGGCTACCTGTGGCAGGAACAGAGGTGTGGTATAATAACAATTTATGACTTCTCCTCTTTCCCACCCTGCACCCAAAAAAAACCCTCTTGGCAAAAGGTATGCTTTGTAACAGAGATGACGTTAAACATAAATTTCTGTGTAAAACTCCTACTCAGAGAAATGAATTTATGACTAGAGGTAAAAATTATATTAACGAAATTCTTAAAGCCTCGAAAAACATACCATGCAGAACACTTAAAATGAACTTTGAGAAACTAATTTTGGAGTGTGAAATACCAACCACAACATACAATCTAACATTCAGCTCTGTGTGCCTGATCAGTATGTATCACTAATGCTTAACAATTCTGTGTAGACTTAAAAAGTTCTACATAATTCTTTTCCAGTTTTTCAAAGAAAATGTCTCGAACATGTAAAATTCTGTGCAAACATACCTAGAAATGGTCCACTACACTTAACCAAATCTCTGGTTAAATTAAAAAAATTTCTAAGATAAAATGCCCTTGGTATCCTCTGCCTTATCAAATATTAGCTGATGTTCAAGACGTAATATTCACAGTGTAAAGATATGATACTGTTTTGGGTTTTTGTTTATTCGTTTGACTTGTGGGGGGAGGGGATATGAGATTTAAGCAGAGAACAAGAATCTATAGTATTTTCCTATGTTTTTATGGCAGTAATATACTGAACTTTCATGTACTCTTGGAATAATTTCCTAACCTTTACAAAGGGATCCCTGATTTCCAAGCATGTTACAGTGTGAAGCAATGTCCTGTCTTAGCTTTCCCACTTCCTCCCAGGTGTAGTAATGCCTTCCCCCTTCCCCTCTCCCTGCCTCCTGCTGAGAGCTGTCCATCAATCTCAGTAGGTCAGCAAGGCCGCCGTCTGATAGGTGAAGTTCAAAAGATGCCTCTCAGCCCTGGGGACAATTGGGCCATCCAAGTGTCATTTGTCCCCTGAGCCTCCCCCCTCCTACCTGGTTGGTAGCTCACCTACCCCTTCCCCTCCCCCTTTCCCGGAGCTTAAAAAGACACAGGACCATGCGGTTGGATCTGTTGCAACATTCAGAGGCCTGCGTGCCCAGGAATAAACTCTGGATCATGACCCCCTAGCCGGATCCGTCTCGTTTTCCTCTTTGCCTCGCCTAAAGCTTCTCCATCAGAGGTCAAGCCTGAGTTCCTGTTGCCTGGACTTGTTCCAAGAGCCTAGCTGCAACATACAACTAACCAAAGGTATCTCTGGGGTGTAACACCACGGCTGCCGCCTTTGGTCAAGCAGTGAGGGCCAGACAAGCCCAGGCACGTTCCACCCGGTAATATTGGGATTTTATTCCAATACAAGCACACATTCTTCCCTGAACTACCTACTTTAAGGGACTTTTAAAGTCATCTGGAATGGGGTTGACTTGACAACTATGTAGATTCATTCCACACTCACCAATTAGCACGAAGTACAGCCTGTAATGTAAATGCAGTTCTGGTGGTATCAGGTACATCAAGAGCCAAGAGGTCAGCTCAGCCTCTATGTGCAGCTCAGCTCTCAGCTGTGCCAGTTGCACCATTTTATTAAATTATGCATGTACTGTAAGCAAGCCTAAGGAGAACAAATCTTTTTAGACAGGCTAACAGCAATGCAATCAGACTGACAAGAGCTGAAAGATGCTTTCATTTTTTTTCTGATATGTTAGAGCACCCAACTCATTCCACTGCATCAATGGAAAAGGTTATCCACTTAAAAAAGGACTTCACAGTTCTCCAAAATAATTGTCACTGATTAGACTGGGTGATTTTGTTCTTAATGCCCACTCATCAATTAATAAATTGGAGGTTTTTTAGCCCATACCCACACTTGGTGGAATCCAAGACTGCTTAAGGCAAACAGAGGTTTGAAAAAAAATATTTTAACTCCTGGAAGAGAGATATCAACTCCATATCCTAGCTTTCACCAGTTAACTGAGAGGCTCAGACCTGATCACAAGAAATCCACAAAGCTATTTCAACATGACAAATTCTTACACAAGGACACATCTGAGTAAAAACAAACTCCATTTCACATGGTTCACATGAGATACAGGACACAAGGAGAAACCAAACACCTACCTGCACCCAAATATAATCCATCCTCAATAGTTTCTATTTTAATTATTAGCAATTTTTCTTCCTTGGCTTACCAACCATTGTATTGCAACTGAAAAGCTTCTGAAATTCCACTGAGGAAAAAAAAATCATAGTATACTAGATCTACAGGAATATTAATTTATCAAGTCTGGAAGATTTGTAAAACAAATGCAATAGTGAATCTGCATTTTTATTCACCTATAGCCAGAATGCACCTTTCCAGACTGCTGTAAGTCATCAAGATAACCATTAGATAACCTACATAAACTCCCAGCTGAATTAAATAGCCAACAATTCCTTTTAACACAATGGATTTCACACAAAATTCACTGATGTTTGCAAAAATGAAAAGGCGCCTGGTTACAGGACACATTAAAACCTGTTTGAAACCTAAATCCATTAAGACTGAACTTACGGATTATGAACAGGTGGAAAGCACAATTATAAACTTAGGATTTTGCACCTCTTGCCTGTATCTATCATTCCTTCATATACATTCTTACACTCAATTAATAAACAGCATTGCTTTACAAACTTCATTCTAAACTATTCTATTTAAATCCCACAAAGAATTCTGTTTACCATTAACGGCATATATAGAGCATAGAGGAAGAGGGTGCCTACCTTTTCTGTTTGTGTGAGAGACCTTAGAGCCCAGAAACACAGCAGTGAGATAGTCCAGAGAACTCCAGTAAAAAATAGTAAAATTAAATAAATATAAACCACCCAGATTTCTGCCAGGGAAAGAGTTGGGGTTTGGATATTTATCTTCTCTTTATTCAAAAGTTGTCTATAACACAAGCCAAAAAGCATAGGAAAGGACTTCATTTTTCCAGAACTGGCCACTTACCTACTTGACAATGTTATTACTGACTATTCCAGAGTTCCAACATCTCAACAGCAGCTTTTTCACATATGCACCCAGCCACATGTGGTCAGCCAGCAAGACCAGCAGCAAGCTTAAGGTTAATCTTGCAAATACAAACCCATTGGACACAGTGAAGCCCAATCAGAGACCTCAGCCCTTTCCTCCTATTATGGTTTGATATGTCTTTCAGACCTGAATACATTCTGAACTGTTAGAATCTTCTACGGCTTTAGCTTATACAGCAACTGTATAATAGCAGCAGCTGCTGTTTAGTTCATCCTATTTCAGTTTAAAACATCTTTGTTTAGACTTAAAAGATCATAAGAACTTCTTTTTATTGTTCCTCTTATGATACAGTCAAACAAGAGTTTGCAAAACTAAGCTATCTAGACATAGAGAAATTCAATCTGCTAAAGCTAGGCTGGAACAAGTAAAACAAGGCCTGCTCTACAAACTATACACAGACACTGAAGTGATCAAGGAAGCACCCAAACAATTAAGTTTTGGTTTCCTCTGAAGTCTTCCTTATTAATTGTCAACCCAATGTGACATCGCAACCTTAAGGGGATGGGAGCATCTAGGATTCATAGATATTTGTGGTTAAAAGGAAGACTAAAGTCAGAAGGGCCACAAAACTTTACAAGTTTTATTAGCAATTACACACTTGTCATGGAAATTGGTATGATAACCCCTGATTTCCCACATAAGCTCATGGCAGTAGATATTGAATAAAGGGATTGGGTGAAAGGGAAGAGAGATGAATTAGAGGGAGGGAAGGAGGGACAGAGAAAAAAAAAAGAAAAGAAAAAAAAAGAGATCACCAGTCCTGGCTTCAGTGCTAATCTAGCCAGGATGTCTAGGGTCCTGAGGAGCACATATGCACAGATTTCACTCTTTTTATAGTTAGGTTTTGCCCATCCTGGAGATTTCTACATAACTTAGTTATCATAACAGTACATTACTCTAGATCTTTCTGGAAATGGGTTGAAGGGCTTTGGGGATGGTCTTGGGTATTCTTGATCCCTCCTTACAGACCATTCCCCCTTCTGAACCTCATTCCTGGGCCTGTACTGTACTGTGTGTTGTGCTTATCTCATGAAGCTAGAACAAGGACATTTGTCCTGGAGAAGTGCTGCCCTACCTCCATGTGGCCCCCTTCTCCAACCACACCCTGTTCTTTCTCAACAATCCTTGGTTGGCTCCACAGCTACCTGGCTGTTGATTTGTACTAATACACACTAGATATTTACCGTTCTAGGCTTCTACAACTGCCTAGAAAGACACATTTCTACTATTTGTCTCTGAAGAGGCAAATTTCTACTACTGCCAGACAATTTCAAGCACTCACAACATTGGTTCCTGTGGTTTTCACCAAGTTCTCACAGCACTCCTAGATCATTTAATGTGTTGAAGAAAGTTGAGTTACTCTTAACAGAATCAGAGTTCCTTTCACAGTAATAGGCTCAAACCTAATGTTGACATAAGCTTCCAAACACAATCAGAATTCCGGAAAATTTTATTTAGGCAGCTGATACACATATGCCACCTGATAAAGAACACCTGAAATTGCCAACCCAGCATATCTTGGTGCAGAAGCCAAACACCACAAGCCACATATTGGTTCAACTTTTCTTCTTCCTTCCCTACCCACACATTTTGTGTACATGGAGCAAATCTTGACATATAGACTATGATTTTTTCAGTTTTCCATACCACTGCTTAAGAGTTCAAGAAGTTCAAAGCCAAAATGTCAACAATTCCACGAAGACTATTTTCATTTTGAGGAACTTAAAGAGGCCATTAACAGGAGGTATAACAAATGGATAGGGAAAACAATAAATACTCCTTAGCCCCCCTCCTCACCTCTCCCCACACCCAAATTACCATTGTCTTGAATAATAAATATCTAATTATCAGCAGGAATCATCTTCTGTCTAACCAGTGTGATTATTACAAAAAGCTATTAATAATTTTTCTTTGATATACAGCCTAAGAAAGCTTAGCCATTTAAAGTGATGTTTAAACTGGTTTAAACATAAAATGAAATGAGGAAGGCATGAAAATATCTTATCAGAGGGAATAAGGCTGTCCCAGCTCTCCTTTTCATTAATAAGAACTAGGGTACAGTTCTGGGTCACAAAGTACAGCACCAAAGTCTTCTCCTTTTCTAATTCTGAATTGAAAATAAGGCTTCACAGCCAAAAGAACTGTCTATGAACCATACACTGAATAGGTCACAGAGCCAAAACTTTGTGTATATCTCTCCCATAGCACCCAGCAACATGGGAGCTACAAACTGCACCAGCCCAGAGCACAGGAAAACGAAGAAGGCCAGTACTTGGACAGGATGCACATCCAAAACTGCACACAGTGGTACTTATGCTGGTAGCAGCTGGCAGTGGTAGTATTAGTTATGCTTCTCCTTTAATACAAAACATGAAAAACAAAACTGTTTTCCACTTCCACTTCAGCCCAGCAGAAATACAAAATCTGAGCTAAATTTCCCAATTAAGCTTAACTGACATCACTTTACTTTTTTGTTTCACTGGCTTGAGTAGCTTCCATATCAGTTTTCACCTGATAGATGAACTCTTTAGTCTGCTTAGACTGCATTTACAAGTGGGGTTTCTCAAGTAAAAGAAAAATGTTTTTCTTACTTTTCCATACTTTTTGAATAACAACCTAATTTCAAAAAACACTAAAATCTCTTCTGAAAAAAAAATCCTAGAAAAAAACTTTGGTTTTCTTCTTTAAGAAGAAACGGAGCCTCAGCCTCAGACAACACCCAAGTTATTGGAGATACATTGTATAGGGAAAAAAATTCTCTGCTATTACCTGTCCCTGTAGACATATTTTCTAACTCATAATATTACTCAGATCTTCTTCTTTGCAGAATGTTGGCAGAATTTCAAAAGTGAGTCAGTCTCTTAAAATACATCTTGCATCACTGTAGGGATACCGTTCAAGAGTCCACTTAAAATTTACATGGAACATTCCTTCTAAAATCTATTTCCAGAACGTTAATGCCCTTTGAGAGCAGAGCAAGTAGAAGTGTCACAACTACTGGCTCTCAAGGAGCTCCTAAGCACCAGCTAAAGAGGTGCAACAATCCAGTCATCAACGAGCAATTAAATATGCCATTTTGAACATCACAAGTGACATTTGGAAACAGTTTTTTGCAAGATGCCTCTTCACTGAGTACCTGATCAGCCATGTTCCTGCCAATTGCATGTTACATATTACTTCCACTCAACCTGATGATACTGAACTGTCAGATGCCCTAGTGTTACTTTCCATGTTTCAGTCTTGTCCTCTCATGTTATTTTCACTATATTCAGCCCACTGAAAAACCCATGTGTTTTGATGTTTGCTTCATCCTTTTAAGTATCTCCACTCATTACTTATTGAAAAAAGAAAGAATATGCTAACAGAAAAAGTGTAAAACCCCTAATAAAAGCCCTATCACTGTTGAAGGAATAAAATGGGAACACGCTTGGACACCAATGATGCAGAAACAAATTAAAGCCAGTTGTCACTGTTAAAGTCATTGGAGACATCAATTATCAAGGAATCTTATCTAAATAAGATCTTATCATTTGATAGAGTAATGGATTGTGTGCTTAGCTGAACTCATTCTGAAGGATCTCACCCTAACAAGCATGGCTTAGGAAGACTTTTACAGCAAGAAGAAATTTGTCCCACTCGACGGTGCTCCAGTCCCACAGTTTCTACTCCCCTCAATGCTCAGACAAGCTGAGCTTTCCACACAATTAAACAATTCTGTTTTCATTACCTAAGCAGAAAGAACATTGGCTTAGTTTGGGCACTTTCAATCTTCAGCTCTTCTATCTACAGACAGAACTAAGAGCATCTGTGGACATTTTGCAGCAGTCAGTCAAGACTGAATCAGAAATACCTTCTGCATGCCATAGATAGTTTTATTCAAGGGCTGCAGCAATGCTTACAGAGGGCATCTCAACTATTATCAAGTCACAGCAAAGTCATCAACACAGTATGGCATTTTCAGATGTCCAGCCATCTCCACCCAAAATGAGATTCAACTGAAGTACACAGATGTCTTAGAAGCCTGTGCAAGGTAAAATCCTTGTCTGCTCACATAGCCCTCTAGACCTGGAAGCCAAGCTTTCACATGAGCCTCACCATGAGACTTTTCCTCTGCTTAAACAGAGTGAAGATGCAGACTGTGGCTGATGGATCCCTAAGCTGACCCAAAGGGTCCCCCCATGTTCCCAGCGGCTCATTCCTGCCCCTACACTGCTCCCACTGTTGTGCCAACAGAAGCATTTGTGCAGCTACATGATGAAAAGCAGCAGGGAACTGATCCAGTCAAAGAGTAATCTGCTGAAAAGATGGGGGTGTGGGGGGAAGGTCTTATACTGACTCAGTTTGTTCAAATCCAGCATGCATAGGAACCAGCATGAGTGGCCAGGAAGCTCAATCTGGCACTGTTTCTGAATTGCAAACTGAATTACAGCCTAAGGTGAAGATCCTTTTTATCCTCTTTCTCAGCAGGCTCTTTCTGCTGAGTGCCAAATCAGCTTTAGGACTTCTTGCCACCATAAATTACGAGAGCTGGTTTAGTTCGGGCTACACTCTTGTCTCCTGTGCTAACCAAATCCTTCCAACAGCTTTCCTGCCAGTGTCACAAAAGAAGGTTTTTGGAATGCTTTTCCCTGCAGGTGACTTCAGCTAGGATGCTTAACAATAATCCAAAAACAATGCTTAAAATTCTCTTACGGCTCTCCCTGGCAAATGACTGCAAGTATTCAACTTATGGTAGTTATAGCTTAATTTTTTGGAACTATGTATTGCTGGTACAAAGACATAATAATTACTAATCAACAGAAACCTTTATAGTTTTTATTTAAGCCTCAACTAGCAATGAAAAATTGCGAAGATTCTTTTTATTCCTGCAAGACTGAAAAAAGTGCTATGAAAGATAAGAGTAGATGACCAGAGGCTAGGGAAACTGATCACAGAAACACTATCTAAATGCAGCCCACCCAAAAGGCTGAGCAGCATACAACTTTAGAACACCACAATTAATACCAGGAAGTATCAGGAAGATTTGAGAATAAATTTTCAATGCACTGTAAGAAACTCAATACAATAAAGTGTAATGAAGAATCTTTCAAGACCTATGGAAAGAGCAGAAAAGGCATAAAATAGGGCCACATGCTTTCCCTATTTCCTTCCAGAATTACACCAAGGCTGCACATCACAAGGCCAAGCCCTGTGCAGTCCCCCTGGAGCGCCTCAGAGCCCTCACACCAGCGCCATCAGCAGATCCTTACAGTCCTTTTACCTACATAACATCCCCTGTGCCACAATGTGGCCACCCAGTACTGAATGCTTTGTCTCGCTGAGAGGCACAGCAGAAGCTGCCCCACTCGAGATGGAAAGAGAGTCAGGAGTAAGTGAAGGGAGAAGAATGCAGCACCGGATGATGGTTCCCCTCTGTGACCTGGGCAGCACCAGAAGACAATCAGCAACAGCCAGGGCAAGGGATGCAGGTCCATCCAGCCTCCATCCAGGCAAGAGAAGAAAGTGCAATGGAAGCAGTGGATGTGTGGGGCAGGGCAGGCAAAGTCCCTGAGGAGAGGCAGAAGTCAAGCATGAAGGGGGTACACAGAAACTGAAGGTGTTGGGGGGAGAGCAGATGGCAAGTGTTGAGCCAGGCCTTGACAGAACTCTTGCTGCTCAGCAATATCTTGTATGATGCCAGAGAGAGCTAAGTTGTAAAGTGGTGGTCGTTTGGGGTATTTCTGATTGTGGTTTGTTTCTGCCACATATTTCAAGCTAGCCTTAGGCTCACAAACTAGTATTTTCAGTATTTGACAGGCAGTACCATATTTCTCCTGTTTTCCTGTATTTACAAGTTACTGTGCAAGATAATACTTGACCTCAGATTTGCATTCTCCTGCTTCACGTGTACAATTTCTTATTTCAGAAGGGCTGAGTAGAAACATTTCAGAATATCTTCTCATTTACATCAAAACGAAAATTCCTTACACACCTTATAATAAGTCTGTGAGAAGACCTCCCCACTGGAGGAAAGGACATATCTTGGTGCAACAGTAAAAAATAATTTTAAGTGCAACAATATGAGTTGCATACCAAGCTTGTTCTACTAATAAAACACTACTTTCTTCTTCAGACTAAAATAATCTTAATGTAGAGAAAGCTATCAGCTTTTTAGAATTAACCAATTCTAAAAATACTTTTTGTATAACATATTCAGATTTCCCTTCCACTACAATAAATTATAGTTCTTGTCTTAATTTAATTCACAAATTTCCATTTCAGTTGTGTATTCTGGGAACATAATGTAAAGCCAGAAATTCAAGTGACAATGGTTGTTTGTTTGGGGTTTCATTTATGAGAAATATAAAACTTATCTTGTGCTCATTTCTGCTGCTGTTTCATCATTCTAAAAGGAATGAGACAACCCTATACTACAATTCAGTAACTCTCATTTTGTCCTTGTAAGTGTATCTATTTAAACAAAATCTTTCTTTGTAGGAATTTCAGTGTCCTGCCCCGTAGAACACAAAAAAAAAAAAAAAAAAAAGAAACCCAACCCAAAACCACCTAATTTGTCATAGTAAAAATCACTATCCCAATTCAATGAGAACACCAAGAACAGAAAGTTTAAAAGAAATCCAAACAGCAGGAGATAAGGAGGAAACGCTCCTACAAACATCTTTATCTGAAACCCTGCAAGTTCCCCTATAAGAACTGCAACATGAACAGTAACACATTGAAATGACAAACTGGGGCAGCTCATTTCAGGAACTGTGCCTTGAGGAGTCTGTTCTAAGGGTACTCAGCAAGTAAACCAAGCAAATCACTCTGCTGTATGCTCCAAACAGCTAAAAGGGTGATACAAAAGTCACCTTATCCTAGCAATGAAGAACTGATACATGGCTAACTACTTTTTACAGTTGTCTAATCAAGTCAATTAAGAGGGGAAGGCTTCTCTAAGTCCCAAAGTATAAAAAGTTCTCTCAATTACACTGCCAAATCCTTAGCTCCACTTGAACAAGGAAGGCTGCTAGTCAATCTAAAGCCTCCAGTCTAACCTCCAATTAGCCAAACCATCTACAACATGAAGACAATGCACCTGCTTCCTACACACCTTTAAAACTAAGAGATTAAACCCTTTTTCCTCTTCCAAGGGTCTGCCACCCTTCTGAAAGAATAGATGCTAAAAATTAAACCATTTCATCCATTTGCTTGCAGTTTTTCTGCTTTGTTACAATTTCAACTGCAACATTAGAAAAGTTGACTTACTAATTGTCACTGAGCCACTAAAAACTGCTCCCCACACACTGGTACTGCAGTAGTTTCTAAACAGCCTAGTTGCATTTTTTACTCCAAATACTCCTCTTTAGCTGTTCAAGTGCTCGGCTGGTTTCCAGGTTTAAGGATGCCATGCATTAGGAGGCAGGAGATGCTATCTGCAGCCAGAACACCAACGGCTGTGTCTGGACTGTGCCTACCGCTGACATAAGGATTTCAGATGGAGGACTCTATTGTAGCTAAGAAATGCATAGCTTCCTCCCTGCCCCCAACACCAAACTTACCTTTCCCTTGTCTAACAAAATTCAGTAAATCTGTTGCTGCTGAATATTGTCATCTCTTTGGATTGTAGAAAACGTTTTACTCAGTTCTAACATGCTGTTTGCCAGTAACTCAGACCTGATGTATCTCTATGTACTGTCACCAAACACAAAACTAAAGTTCAATGAGACAACACTTCCACAACGAGCCATACGCCTCAAATCTACTCAGCCACTGAAATTTAGCATTTTTTCCAAGTCACTTATGATTTGCACTGTATCTTAACATTATAAATCACAGCAATTTTAAGATATAAAACTAAAATTTAAATTTCCTTCCACAGACTAAGTCACTGAGTGTTTTCTGGATTTTGTCTTGTGAACTACATGCAATTTCTACCTACAAATGCTTCCCAGCTTGTCACTTGGTCATAGTTCTCTTCAATATCCTTCTAGAAGACCTTCATAGGTTTTGATAACAGCAAACAATCTTACAGACAAAGGAAGACACTGTCTTACTCATTCTTGCACTAAACACTTTTTGTGCCATCCATCAGTTTCTAAATAGAAGTGATCTACATCACTGTATATGAGTTACTGGGGATTGCAGGTCAACTGTGTCACAGGTAAGAGAACCAGCTCTGAACCAGCACAATCAAGTTCTGGTGAAGAATAGATGAAATAAGCACATTATCACAGAGATGGTGCTCAGTTATTTTAAAGGTCACCTTAGATCCAGAAATATCAGCCTTTTTAAGTTACGAAATGCCTATCTGATGACAGCTTACAGACCACAGCAGATTCCATTCAAAACCCAGCTTTGCTGTGAACCCTGTGGTCTCAGACCAAGTACCTTGTGCGAAGACACCACATGCATGGAAACAAACCATGCTAATTAGTACAGGCTCAGCCTCACCTCTGTTGAGATCGCCATGAGTTTCAAAGTGCCACAGTAGCCTCAAGTCTGCGGTTGCTGAGAAATTTCATAAACAAGAACAAATAAAATTCTGCTGGATGCAAAATAGCCGCTGTGTTGTGTAAGCACCATACCACTTCCACACAAATCTTAATTTTATAGGGGTTACTTCATCCCCTGCCAAGCCCTTCTAGAGAGTTACTCTGGCATATACTTTTGTTTCATGGCCAGACTACTACAATGGGAAGATGTAGGTGAAAAAAAAAAAATTAAGGTTAGCATATACTGAATATCATTTATCAAAACTGGCTACCTGATACCATTTGAATCTACAGGCATTTGACTATGTAACGCAGTAAAGCAATGAGCTGACTGTGTATTTCACAACACAATCCACATATTTCTCCTCCCTTCCTACGAAGCCTCTAGCTATGACTACAGCACTCAGCATCTTCAGCTCCAGTGTGCTTCCATCAGACAGAACCTGGGTGTGCCATCACTGCTCCCAGTAGCTTGGGCCATACTGCAATTTGCACAAGCTTAACAACACTCCACAAGACAAGAACTCTCCCAGTCATACCAAATCCCCTTGGGAAGCATTCATAGGTGCCTTGATAATACCACTGACTGCTCTTGAGCGCAAATTACCACCAATACCAGCAACTTGTATTATTTCAAAAGCAGATTTGAACTATGAGCAAGTTTACTACTAGAGAGAGCTCTAGCAGCTCCCAGCAATAATCTTCAATCTTCTGCTGACACAATGAAAAGCAACAGAATTCAGAGATGGGCAGAAGACTGTCTCACAGGGATGTAGGACTCGTAATTTTTAAACCAAAACGCTAGAAAATATAGCTCTTTAACAACAATCTCTTACCTTTTTTCCTGGTTCTAAAAAACTTGCTACTTCCTTTCCACTGCTTATCTTAAAACCTACATACTGACAGTCAAATTATATTTGTATCTCCAATGACAACTGGGATCATTTGTATCCTCACCTGACAAGCCCTGTGTCTGCCTTGCTCCTGTGACTCCAGTGGGTACTTGGTAACAATTCCAAAAGCCACTACACCATGTTCAGCTTGAATGAGTTAATGTTCGAGTTAAGAGACTAAACACTCTGTGTTACTAGTATTCAAAATCATTCCAAAAAGCATCCTTAGCAAAATTCATTCCCTCTATATGAAGCAACCTCATGTGTTCTGTACCAAGTGTTATGAATTTCTGTGTAAGGTGAGAAAGAAAGAACAGGGCTTAAATTAAGTTGTACCCACCAAGCTAAATTATGGCCTTTGCTTTTTGATTGAACAAATTGTTTAAAAAATCGTTCTAACATCCTCTTATCACATCTACACTTTCATTACTCCGTGTGCCAAACCAACAATTATTTGTGCTTAAATTTCCCTCCTTTATTTTATATTTAACCAAAGATACAAAGGAACAGCTTGTTAAACAATAAGAACTCATTATTAGTTTACGTCAGTTAAAATTTTAATCAAATTATCAGAAACACTTAAAAGCCTACAAGGTTCCATTTCTTCTTAAACTTCTGAGAATGTACAGCTGTCTCTCCACTGCTCCAGTCAAAACACCTCTCTTCTCCACAGCATTGGTCATGCCTGCACATGGAGAGTATCTCATAACAGTAACATTAACACAAAGCTCTTCCTCAAGTGTCTGAGCAACCAGCAGGTCATCTGTGTATATTACTCTCCACAATCTGTACTCTGTGTACTACTACAATCTCAAAATTAGATTTTAAATCCTAAGGGAGTAAGACAGATGATTTGAACTGAGTCAACCTTATCAATATTTTCATATTCACTCTGCCGTAAAACTGCACATTTAAGCTACAAATTGAAAATGCAGGCAATATAAGGCAGTATACCTTATACCCGTGAGCAGCAAGGAATGCATTCATTTGTATGTTCAAATTTCTCATGCAGAATTTAACCCTATTCCTCTACCCATTTTTCGCTTACCCATGTCCTTGCTAGCTCAACAACATCTGGCCTATAACTTTCTGAACAACTGAGCAGCTTCTATTTCTCATGGAAATTACTGGAATTTAAAACAAAACAAAACAAAACAAACAAACAAAAAAACCCACTACCAAGCATGGATTCCATGCTCTTACTTTACTAGCACAAGACAAAGAACAGCACCTCGGCAAGGAATGCCTGGACATAGATGGGAACTTTCCCCAGGTGATATAGGATGGAAAAGAGCTTGCATGCTTGGAAATAGTGTATCATTGCCTACAGCTTCAAGGTGTCATTTTATCTGACTACAGAGTTACTACACAGAAAAAAGAGCTACCAAAATATCCCTATAAGCACTAGTAACTACTCTCTTTGAGGCACCTCATTACTTACTTTCTATAGGCCACAAAATAGCAGGTGACTGACTCAGCTCAACTTGAGCAGCCTAGCAACTCTGAGATTCCAAGTACTTTTATTTCATAGCTAATACTGTGATCACAGGCCAGGACTGAGCAATTCAAAGATAATATTAATGAACTGCAGTAACACTTTTTTTTTTTTTTAGTACATTGTTATTTTTCTCTGGCTACGAAGTACCAAGAACTGCTACAAATTTGTACTTATTTCCTTATCCTTCCAACAGCCACCAAAAAGCTGCCAATGTTTGACAAGTCAATGATAGCATTCCTCACTCTAGTACCACGAAGTCCAAATGGTTCAGTTTGAGAAAAGTTGGGGTTTTTTTGAGTAGTCATCAAAATGCCCTCATTTTACCTATAAAATCTCATGTACTAATTCCTAACAAAAATCCTTCTAATATGTTTCTTATTCTTTGCTCAAAGATTGACCAAAAGCTCTCACACACAAGTTTGGCTCTTCTTCCCCATGTCATCTGGAGCTGTTCAAAGTGACATTTAATATGCTAGAATTCTTCCTTAAATAGTAATCATCACCCTCGCTTTCAGTTACATGTTATTTCAATATTGTGGCTGCACTGATCTCAATTCACATGTTTGTGAATCTATATATAAAAAAACAAACAAAAAACCAAACCACCCCCCCAAAAAAAAACCCAATAAAACAACACCAAACAAAAAACCAACAAGAACAAAAGTCACTTCAGAATCTAACACTGTACTCATCTCTTCTAAAAGTATGGATTAAGTTTTACAAAAATTCTGCACACTCCTTATTTTTTTCAGAGCTGTTATATTCAAGGACTTGCAAACATGTTTTAAAACTTTACCCAGCAGAATGTCAGTATTGTGAACATTTAAGTCTGTCAATGAAAAATACAGGTAAGACATTAAAAATCTGCAGAATTTTCAGCGATGTAAAGAAACCCTCATTCTGTGCTTTAAAGGAATTACTTCTTTTCAGTAAGTATTTTGATTCCTAAATAGAATTTTAATTTTAATTTAACTAAGTCATTTACCATGGAACATGGTACAAACATGGAACATGGAACAAACAGGCATTCCTGGTGCAGTAAATAACCCTCAATTTGTTTCAAAAGTACTTACTGTTTAAAGAGAAAAGTATCTTCTAAGTGTAACCTGGGTTTTGCCTCAACGTTCAAGTGCCCCAAAAGAACAACAAACTCTCTAACAACAGTGAACACTAATTTTTACCTGGTAACTACTTGTCAGTCAAATCACACAGTGGTTAAATACCAGTTGCTGAGGTTTAATGTTTTTCCCATTACATATGGAATCACGGAAGATTAATTAACTCAGCAATCCAAAACATCTAGGTGGATGTTTAAATAATTTTCATTTCTTCATGCAGTTTGTCTTAAAACTGAGTATTTGGAAAAGCAATTGAAACTCAGACTTATTCATCCTCAATTTACTAAAGTTCTTAGTTATGGACAGTTATGCTTTTATTTATGTTAAGTATACACATATGCTTCTTAGTAGAACACATATTTTAGCTAAGCCAACAAGAGGAAATAATCAGAAAGTAAATTTCTTTTTTGGACCGGGATGCAATTTCTCTCATGTACTTCTAAGTAATTTCTGGTTTGGATCTTCGTGTTTAGGACAATAATTTTATTGTTGTACATAAAGATAAAATTATCTTAAAAGCAACAGAAATTGTTTGTAACAGTTTAAACACTGGAGTTATCAAATGCTTTAAAAACTTCATTACAAAACACTTTTTTTTAAGGTTTGAGTTTTTACTGAGAGTAGTTCTTGTTCTAACTACAACAGCTCTAAGAAACCAACATTTTTGCTACAAATCCAAACCCTAGGGCAACTTGGGGGATTAAGTCACTTCCATTGAATGAGATCTTATCCACTCAGCAGTGTTATTTGTGTGTTGGCTGCAGCAGTGCTATTACCAGACAGACTGCACTGTGCTATTAATGCACCAAATGTTATATCCACTGCTAACATCCCAGGCAGTAAGATCAAGGACAAATACTTAGGATGTCCTAATTTTTTCACATCTGGGAACATGAAAAGGGTAAAGGTAAGTTAATAACTCCAAGACACACAACACAGCTTTGTTTTTTTTGTTCATTTTGTTTTTTTAATGTGACAGTACTACCATGAACTTGTGTCAGAAGATGTAAACTAATATTAAACATGATTAAATAATATTAGTGCCTGGCTTTATTATATAAGCAAAATTAAAATCCATAGAGCAAATTCAGGGGTCTCACCCTGTAACATGGAACACCTAGTAATAGATCATTAAAATAACACTACTTCTTGATTCAGAGAATGTTCAGGTCTTTACTTGTTAGCAAAAATAAAGATACATTCTTCTCTAATCATAACTTTTACAAGCTTTTGGTACGCCCATGGAATATTCAAGCTAAAAATCCTTTTACATAACTAAGCAGGACATCCAACTCCACAGTTCTGCATCTTCGTGCTAGTGAGTTTTGCTCCTCTCCTCTTTGGGGATCTACATTTTCAATACGCATTTTTTCCTTCGGATCCCAATTTTAAGGCTGACAACATTTACAAACTGAGCATTTAGTCCACTAAACGATCCAACCTCTGGACTTGTTCTGAGACCTCTGCTGTGTTCCCATTCTCTCCTGACTGAGCAATTCTAAAGTGGTGGTCTTTCCTCTAAGCCACAGAGAAGTGTCTGTCATGACACACAGCAGACCCACATTTAAGACACTTCCCAGTAATAGACTGTGCTTTATAAACAGTATAGACATTATTCTAATTAAATAGCATTCAAATGGGTCTATATACATTGCACTTGATCAATAACAGCCTTTTAGTTACTCGACTACTTTTCACCAATTAGAACTA
Source organism: Camarhynchus parvulus (assembly GCF_901933205.1). Taxonomy (NCBI): domain Eukaryota; kingdom Metazoa; phylum Chordata; class Aves; order Passeriformes; family Thraupidae; genus Camarhynchus; species Camarhynchus parvulus. The sequence continues at coordinate 78,333,291 of NC_044572.1, forward strand.
GGAAATTCATTATTACAACACTGCCTATTGCCTCTGGAGAAGACTCAAGCATGTCAATTAATGACTAACTTCATTTGGTATTTAAAATTTAATATTTAATTTAAACAAAGCTGCTTAAATTTTCACAAAGTGCAGTTAGGGGCAACTAAGAAGCTCAAGTAACAGCTAAAGCCTGACTGAGAGGATGTCAGTGTGCTGTGAGAATAAACATTTAATCAGTAGTTTTGATACTGAAATGACATCCAAAATAACTGTTTATGTTGAACTCCACATATACCAAGTTTTTATTCAACCTTCTCTGAGAAGCTACATGCTTCTTTCTGAATAATTTAGGAAATAAAATCACAGAAACACACACCCACCACCCTCCCCCAGTATTGGAAACTGTGGGCTGAGGGTGGTGTGTGGCTCCTCCAAACAAACCAACCTTTATGTATGACTTGTATGAACAATTCCTGTACTGCTTAAAAAAGCTCCTTCACTCTGGAAGTTCTGGGAACAACCCAGTTTGAAGGCACTTTAAAAGAATGCTTTTTGATTCTAACTGGACATTTCCTGCACTATTTTGAGCTATTTGGCATATCTAATTAGCTAAAACCCTTCTTATAACAACTTCAGCAAAGGGGATTTGTAATAAAATAACACTGTTTACCCTTGCTAAATCCATCTCAGCTACAGATATAATTATAAGCTTGAAGTAAATATTTAACAAAAACATCCACAACCAATGAATAAATACAACAGTATTTATAATAAATACAATCCTTTGTAACTGTGCAGTTAATGACACCTGTCTATTTTAAATTCACGATACAAGTGCTTTTTAATCAAAGTTAAAATCTCTTCGGGTAGATTCACATTTCAGCACGGGTATACAGAAGTTTTTCTAGGATTTATTACTTGGAGGAACATTGAAATCCAGCTGGTATCACCACCAAATACTTCCTAAGAAAAGCACCCTCAGGCACATTAAGCCACAAGCCTGGTAAAGTGCTAATCTAATCCATGTCTTGACAACTCTCATTTACAGAACCAGTAGCTTTCCTAACATGCACAGAAGAAGAGATGGTACTTCCCTTTCTGTAATTACGTGAATTCACTCTCAATCTTAATCCAAAAAATATTCTTCTGCAAACAGAACAGTAGCTTTGGTATTAGGCTTATTTTATGAGGACCACAGTATGATTAAGGATAATAATGGAATTTTTTGAAGTTCTTTGTGAACAAGTGTTTAAAAATAGAAACAGCTAGTTATTTGCATTTTCCTCATAAAACACAAGTCATATTATCCTACATTCAGGATAAAAGTATGAAACAGTGTAGTAGTTTCACACATGCATTCTGAATTATTTTACAATATTACAATAATGGAATTCCATATAACCTGTACACTTTGTTTACTGTGAAAAAGACCACTCCCCCTCCCAATTTAAATCCACATTACTACTGGTTTACAAGGTACTTACTGGCTTTGTATTGTACAGTTAAACATGCAGCATTTTCTAAAGCTAGTGAAATATTTGACTACAAAAAGAGACCAAAAACTCAGCTTTGAATTTTAAGTATCTGCAGCTAATTGAGCACTGTCATTTCATCACCAAATGCAGGTGGTATCGATAAAAAAACTTGGATTTGGATGAGAACTTTTAAGAGATTTCTTGGCTTCTCTTCTATGTAAGAACAATACTATAAAGATTATTAAAACCCATTTTGTTGGTATTTCAAATCATCATTAGGCTGCACAAATAACTTTGAAGGACTAAACTCAATATAGGTTGCACTGCCTAGAGGCTATAGTAATTGGAAAAGTCTAGAAGATTATAAATGCCTTTGCTTCTCTCTTATAACTAGTATTTTAAGGGCATTTAGAGTACAATTTATCTTAAATTGACAATTTATATATTTACTGATTTCAGTACAATTACACTATCATAAACTACTACAAGAATTATAAAATTATGAAATAGTGATAATCTATAGTTATCATTATTTATTGTTGTAAATACCAAGTTCCTCAAATAATAACCAGTTAATTCAACTGTTGCAGAGAAAGCTTTATTTGGCTAAGACAAATAATACACATAGCATAAGCTCTAATATGATTATAGGATTGTCCCATTTTATTATCCCTTGGAAAGAACTCTATTTCACACCTTTGCAGTATAAAGCATTATCTACAAGTGGAATGTGTGTGCAACATCAGCTCTTGTTCTTCTAACACAACAAATGGTAAGCTCTCTTAGAACTGCTTCCAGCTACCAAAGAACAGCCAGCACAGCTCCAAGCCTCTGTGTGCTGCTCTCCTCTGCACCATCCCACATGCATGAAGCATATTCCTAACCATTCATGGATACTGGTTTCATTGTGCTTCACCCAAAAAGGTCTGGCATTCAAACTCCTCGTAAGGAGTTATGTCAATGGGAGAAAAATTAAATAGAATGGAAAAATCTTCCAAATTGAAACGGACAGGACCAAACTACCACTTTCTTCCATGCATAATCATTCCTCAAATATGTCCACATCTTTACATATATTTACATGCATAAATGCCAACCAGTACTCACAAAAGCTCCATTCAGTCTCAGCAATCAAAAGACCTGCGATACCATGATACTACAGAGATTTCACAGTACATCTTTCTGGAAGCTTAGGCCATCCACAACAATTTCAACACTGTGTACTGGTATCAGAGCTTAAATACAACGTCCACTCCCAAGACCTGTTTGAATGTCAATATTAATCACACTGTCACATGCACGTGTCACCAGGCACAGGGCCTCACTCAAATACAAAGAGAAAATTATGACAGCATTGGTCAATACCAAATTAAACAACAACAGCTGTCTTTGTACGTAAGATTTTGTATTTTCCTTCAGTCGTTACAATGAATGAATAAGCTTATTTTAGAATGAAACAACACCTTATATTTCTACAATCACTGACACCATCATCATCTTGTTAATTGACTCCACCAACAGATGCAATATCTTGCACCCCATAAAAGGCATGCTAAACAAGCCAATCAATCTGTGTTAGAGCTATTATGCAAAAGGGGCGAGGACCCACACTACCCCTCTGCAAATAAAATCCCATACGCAACTCCCAAAAGTTTCTCAAGGTCAATAATTTAGAACTGAAGTTAATGAGAGAATTTGTAGAGACTAGAAATAAACCACCATTTAAAGATTTAAAACCTAATTTTAGGACAGTCCTAGACCTGAGGCTCATTGCCCATTATCAGGCAATTCAAGGTTATGAACACCTTCACTACTTTCATGACAACTGGCCTGTCAATACTAAACTTTCCTTACAAGGGGATGTTATTTAACTCTGCATCTAATTCCTAAACTACATTGGCTCTGATGTGGCAGTGGCATCAGCATGATATATAAGCCAACTAAGTATTCTGGTAACCCTACCTTCAAGGATATGCTCAATAAAGATAAAACCAAAAGCACCCACATAGGGAGAAAAGGACATTAAAGGAACAGATTAAATGCTCAGAATTAATTGCACAGTAAGAGAGAATGACACTCAAAACATTACACAACTGTGTAAAGTTGCAATATGCTTAATTTTTCAACATAATCTAATTCCACGTTCTCGAATAGAAGGTAAAAAAACTTAAGAAAGTTCAACAAAGAGCAACAATAAATAAAATAAAATTAATAAAAGAGATAAATAAAAGATAAGAGATAAATAAAATTAATAAAAGAGATTAATAAAAGGATAAATAAAATTAATCAAAGAGAGTGAGTGCACCCTCAGCAAATTTGCAGATGACACCAAGCTGAGTGGTGCAGTCAACTCACTGCAAAGATGGGATGGGATCTAGAGGGACCTGGACAAACTCAAGAAGTAGTCCCATACATGTCTGGGAATCTCATGATGTTTAACAAGACCAAGTGCAAGATGCTGCACCTGGATCAGGGTAAATCCTGGTATCAAGTCAGGCTGGAGGATGAACAGATTCAGAGCAGCCCTGCCCAGAAGGACTTAGGGGTGCTGGACATGACCCAGCCATGGGCACTCACAGCCCAGAAATCCAACTGTGTCCTGAGCTGCAGCCAAAGCAGTATGGCCAGCAGGGGAGGGAGGGAGGGAATTCTTCCCCTCAGCTCTGCTGAGACCCTACCTGGAGTGCTGCCTGCAGCTCTGAGACCCCAGCACAGGAAGGACATGACCAGTTGCAGCGAGTCCAGACAAGGGCCAACAAGATGATGAGAGGGATGATTTTAATCCATCTGCATGACAAGTGGCTAACCAGAGTAAGACTCTTTAGCAAAGAAAATTGTACGAACATGACAAAGGTTTATAAAATCATGAGTGGCTTGGTCAGGGCTAACTTTTTGTTTGCAAACTCTTCCAGCACAAGAGTTTTCATTTCTTTCAAAGAAAACTAGAGTAGCAGGCTCAAAACTACACAAAGAGGTGGTTGAAGTGATTGAATAGCGTACCACTGGATTTTCCAGATATAAAAGCATATACAAGCCAAACGGGACACTGAGCAAGTTGGTAGAAAAGTAGAACTCCACAGGTCACAGAAATTACAGAAATATCATTTAGCTATGGAAGACCCAGTTACATGCTGATGCAAGAAAGTGGAGAAACTTCACTGATGTTTATCCCATCTTTGTGGGGTGTTTCCTGGGGATTTGGTTTGGTCACTGGTAGAGGTAGGATAGTGGGACAGATAAACATTTGGTTTGGCCTGGAGGGACAACAGCTCTTCATGTTTCTCTACCTGAAGACGTTTCAAAGAGGTTTCCAGACAGGAATTTCAGCTGCTAATAACAAGTTTCATAGTTAGCAGCACTGTCAGAACACCAGCCAAACACCACACCATGAAATAACTAGTATTCTGTGATAACTCACATCCCCAGTTTATCATCTAAAATGAAAGCTGACCAAAAGATTGCTTTAGTAATTTTGCTATTACCTGGGAAACAGTACTACAGTATTCTAGTTAGAGGAACAACTGGCCCTCTCATCTGAGCACCCATATCTTAGACAAAAGCAATGAAAGCAATGTGTGCCCTTTCACACATGTGAACTTGCTAGTCAAATACGCAACTGAGGATAAGGGCTACTTTTGAAAGGGACAACACTGAATACTTGAAAATCTCTAACTGGAATTACACCTGGGAGAAGCAGAATTGAGCCTAAGTCAACATTCCCATAGGAGCTCTGTATATTCCAGCAATATCTCTTCTGAGATCTCCTGCTTGACATTGACATACATGTCTGCAGAATTCAGTAGCTCTGTCACCAAGGGACACTGCCCCCATAGAACTGACTGCAAAATGGAGTGGTAGTGTGCGAAAGAGGCAGTACTGGGAGAGAGGAAAATTACCCCACAACAACTCCAAATATAGCAATTCTGACTCTGCAGGGAGTGTTTTCAATCACGCCTGACAATTTTGATTTTACAAGTGGTCTATTATCGGAGTCACGCAAATGACTACAACTCCTTACAAGTATCCATTAGAGGAGAGAAAAATGCACCAAAGTTCAGGGCACTGCCATACAGTAGTGTATGGAGCCATACAAAGAAGCCAGAATACATTGCAGGCTGAGGTACCCTTTTTAGGCCACAGATTTCTTTCACTTGGAAGCATACCTTACAAATACTATTTAACTTTCTCTAAACAAAGAGGTGCAGTAACAGACTGGTTGAGAATGTTCTCTTCTGAAGGAGATTCAAGATGTTTGCCCATACAAGCCACTTGCCTCAAGAGGTCAAAGCCTGACTGCCAGTCACAATCTTTTCCTCTCCCTGGGAAGAGAAGAGGCAAAGATGTGCCTCAATTTTTCTGTCACCTCAAATTGCTGTCAGACAACATACACAAAGGCCAGGTTGAATTCTACAAACAGCTTTATGAAAGCAGCAGTCAACCTATAAATGCAGCTATAGGAAAGCAAAGTAAAACTGAAACCCCTCCTAAAACAACATTTGCTACCTTCCTTTGTACATGTTCCTTAACATCTCCGATTCTGGGATGACAAACGTACACCACTTAGTTTTTATTCCACAAAATCATTGATAATACTGTCATCTTAAACATAATAAAGATTCTTTTCACAAATGCTATTAAGTGGTACTTATATAAAATTCAAACTAATTTAGTAATACAAGTATTTCTCAAATGCCCACTAAGCCTTATCATTACTTTATCCTCCCTCTCAAAAAATGAAGCTGTATAACCAGATCTCCTTAGAGCTGGCAAGCTAGGCTTAAAGTCCAGTAGGAAACAGATGGTTGCTGGCGGTTGATGCATCAATGTACAAGCACCTAAAGAGTTGCTAGAGGACCAAGGTTTACACCATCCTCTAGCAAAAGGATGTCACAATTAAGGCACTGAACACAGGCAGCAAGAGATGCATTATACACAAATTTGAAAGATGCAAATGTATTGCCAAGCAGATATTTAATTCTGAGTGGACAGGCAACCTTACTGTCAGTACCAAAGACTTTGATAACTTCTCAAATTCAGTGTTAAGTCTTCCTACACCAGAACTAAACATGAAGCCTACACCTGGAGTTTGAAGGGACTGGAAGACTTGTTTAAAGTCATCAATTCAAGCCTTAGATACTAGACAAACTCTTTTAAAAGGAGTTTTTCTATTTTCATGCAATAATATCAATTTACAACTCATGACAGATTTAAAAATAAATTGTCTTGCTCATCTGCTAGAGCTCACCATCTCTCCAGACAAGTCTGCAAAAGTAAATGAACTCACTCACAGTAGGTCTTCAGAAATCCAAATTTTCACCTTAGTCTCCCATCCCTGCTCCTGGGCAATGCAAACACTCTCAGCAGCCAAAAGAACAAAAGAATGGAAGGCTTGGAAGGTTTTCTTCAAGCTGGCAGCAGCCCTTAAAGAGACAGGATGTCAACAAATCCTTACTGCTAGCAGTGACCTTCACTAAGCCCTTCAGCACATCTTCATTACATACAGGAGCTCCACAGCAGCATTTTAAATCAAAATTGATCAATGTTGCCTACAATTTCATATTACATTCAGTTTCCAAAATTCTCTCCTGGAGTTATCCTGACATATTTGTGCTCCAGATGCCACCCATAGAGAAGACAAAAGTGAGTGCTAACACCTCCACCAAAACCTCTCAAACCCATAAACATTTGGACCCAGCTGCAATGATGCTGACATCAAGCAGTTGGAACCTCAGAAAACATTCTTCCAGATAACTCTTACTACAGAGATGAACATTTTGGGAGATCATCAAATAAGTAAACTCTAGCTATCACAAGAAGGCTACTTGAGCTCTAAGCCTTACACTGATAGGTCTTACACTAGGCCAATTAATAGCACTCAAAAATTTATCTAATAATTGGGAGTTAAAAATTTATGCTCATCAGAAGAGGGACAGTGAAAGGATAACATTATCCACTGGAAGTTATACTTCTCCAACCTGTTGCAAAATACTTCAACTAATTATGAATTTTACAACATTTCAAATTTTTTACGACATATGACCAGTGCTCAATTATTGATGATTTCATTTCTGAATTCCTTTCTGAATAAATAACTTTGCAGCAGCTTTTGCACCACTAGGATTTCTCCAGTCTATCTGCATCATAGAGTCAGTTCACATGCCTGCTTTCTGACTGTCCTCTTCCTACAGCATTTTACTTGTTTCTTGGCTCTAGGTAGCTCAACATCAAAAGAACTTGTAGTTTCCAACACAGAAGCGGGACACATATGGTTACCATCCCATTCACACCTCAACCATGTTTTTTCTAGAAATGAATGGGTGGAGGAAGAAAACACTGTCCATCCACTTGCATTTGGTAGAGAGGAACCTCAAATATGTGTTCCTCTCTAGAGCATTAGTGATGAACTTGTGCTTTTTAGACACACAGAATTCTTCAAAAGTTGATACACAGGTCCCAGGCAAAAATGTGACCTGCATTAGGGTGGTGCTGACAGCTAATCTAAGCGCCTTGCCACAGGAGAAAACACAAATGCAACAGCTGTTGTGCCAGATGCAACACCAGCCCCTCATCTCACACCTCTAACTAAAGCAGCCATCTCCTCCCTTCCTTCAGCTCTCCAAGTCCTTGCAGTCCCAGGACTATTTGGAGGCTGAGAAAGGTTTCTGAAACACAATCCACTTTTTTAGAGTGATCATTCATTTCATACAGTAAACTAACTCTCTGTCACTGTAGGGTCTTTGTTACTTCATTAGAGCATCTGCTGAGTTTCAGGACCTAGCTGCTGACTCTCTTTGGTTAAGTCTACACTTGAGCTCCATGCACAGGGCAACAGAAGAGGGTCAATACAGCAAAATCCTGCTGCAGAAACTTCAATGGCCAAACTATGTATTTTGAATGAAGTTTTACAGGAAGTTTTACTTTTGACTGGCTGTTGTCTGGTTCTGTGGACTTAATAATTATTTCTAACTGGTGTATGTAATTCCTTTCAATTTCATCTGAAAGGAATTCTATTTGTGTGCCTGAGATGCTTCACATCGAACAAAGAACTGTGAAATGGGACAATCAAGAGATGCATTCCAAAAGAACACTTAGATCTTAAATAAATTGCTAATGGGAACAACCATTAAGAAGCTCTAGATAACCAAACAGATTCTGCATAGTTTCACGCCCCAGAATGAGGGATGGAGTCCTCTTTTCCTCCTACTTTTTGTCCACTGAAGAAACTTTGTTACCATTAGATCATATCACGGAAACACAAACAATCTGAACTGACTTTAAGGTTTAGGCAGGTAACCGGCATAGTATCTATGTCGAGCTATGGAGCAATACAGTTTAAAGATTTGTGTTATCACCCAGCTAATGCTAATTGTGGTACCAAAAAGCAGATTTTCAGTGGCATAAACTAAGGCACCAAGAGTAGTTTCTCGCTGGATGACAAAGCAAAGCACTGGAACAAAACAAGCCACCCACTGACAGGGAGCCCAACTGATTTGGAAGAGTGCGAACAGCTCGAGTCTATCTTGCAGTCCTCCAGTGGACTAAGAAGCCACTGACCTGAATAGCAAACGAAGTAAAACAGACAGTTTTAAAAGCTTGCCTTCCCACTACAGAATGCAAATCTAAAACAGCAAACAAATCTCATCCATTAAAACAGATTGGTTTGTGTTTTCCTTACTCTACTGCATAGACAGTTGTGCATGTACTACTTAACTGTGGTTATTTTTGACAAAGGTCACGTCAAGATGGCAATCTGAATCAGCTAGGGACTTCCTCAAATTGCAGGCACCTGGAAGTTGTTTGCATCTTCTGAAACTGGCATCTAGGATATTCTCAACTTTAGAAGCAGGCTACACAAATCTGAATTTTCATGCCACAGAAATAGAAAGGAAGCCACAATCTCTCTCATGAGAAAGCCACAATTGAAATAGTTCCCAAGGGAAAACTGTAATCATGAAGGTTATTTTTCCCTCATTTTAATTTTCAATTTCAGTCAGTAACTGCAGAACAAAATGGACATGTTAGACAAGGCCATTAAAAAGCCAGTCTCTAGTTTATGAAAACTTACCAGGCCAAGCTACATAAAGTGTTCTTCCTCATACTGAGACAAGTGTATATCTCATTTTTAATAGCCTTCAGACAGTTTACTTATTCTTTTTGTCCCATACAGAGCTCCAGGCATTTCAGCAGCACAGTAAACTAGCAAACACCTTTAACTAAAAGAATCAAGTCATTCTCACTGCATATAAGCTATTGCCATTTCAATGAAAGCCTTGACAAAAGGTCAAAAATGGAATAAGAGGTTTCAGAGAGGCACAGTTGTAGGATGACTTTGTAAAGGAAAGGCCCCCAAGTTATCTATCCCTGTTAATTATCATGTGCGGACAGACATCGATTATCTGTGCAAACACAGAAAAGGACAGTGAAGCTTTTGAAAAGGAGCACTGAGGCAAATAAGCAATTATTGATTCATGTGTTTGGCAAACATTTTCACCCACTCACGAGAAGGAGAGTTTAAGAGGATTTTCACTACACAGTAATAACAGAGGCAGCCTCTCCAGCTCATAAAAGGGAAGTCAGACCATAAGCCAGATGCAAAACTCCAACAAACACTGATTCACAGCTCCAGTCACACTCAAAGTCATGTATGAAATGAGCAATTCACCCATCCAATAAGCCAAGAAGGGGAAAGAGAGGGCAATTATGTCTCTGTTCAACAGAGCGCCATTTAAAGTATTCCTCCTGATTCAGCACCAACCCTTGTGATCAGTATTCTTGGCCTACCATCAATGAATTTAATTACACAATCATTGAAAAAAACGCAGCGTTCTCCCTTCCCTGCTTGCCCACAACCAGTCCAATACAAGTCACAGGAATTAGTCAGAAAGAATGTACAAAATAGCTACCTCCACTTTTGGTTTTGAAGTTCAAGTCATCGAAATACATGGATATTAGCTCAAGCACTACTGAAAATTACATGAGCAAATGGAGCTTAATCTTCTCTATTAATTGATATAATTTGAGGGACTATGAAAGGTGCATCAGGTTACCTAACACCCATCAGTTACTTCTTTGAGACTCTGGGATATTTAACTGACAGCTGTATGCTCGGATCCATGTCATCTAGCATGGTTTTGCCCAATTGCTGGATCTTCCTCTCCTGCTGAGCATACAAAGCCAAGTTGAGTTTTAGCTCCTCCCCACTTCTGCCCTCTTTCACTTCCACACGCAGCCAGCATGTTTTAGCAGCTCCGCTAACAAACACACTTGTTATCCCACAGCCAAAGCCTGATAACTCCTTTTTTTTTCCTACTTGAAACAGCTACAGTAACTAATTAATACAGATACTGTAGCAATAAGCACAAAGTTCCTACCATTCAAGCTGATATAAGGCAATGTTCTTAAACAGGAAGGAATTCAATACAAAGGAAAGAACAGGGCCTTAGCCACGTTAAAACAATACTGTTTTACTGCAGACTGACGCATTAGTGACTGGTTTGGGAACGAGATGCCCTCTTCCCTCTATGTCAGGTTTGGGCTTTTTCCTCCTACATTTGGGGGCTGGTGGAGGGGAGGGTGACTACTAGAAGGCACAAGTTGAAAGAGGAGAGCCATAACTTCCTTACTTCCTGCCATCTTCCACAGACAAAATATTTATTTGCTTTTGTTGTTACAAAGTGAAAATGTTAAGCAGAATTCAAGATATATTCCCAAATATATTCCTTAACATAATAAAGATGTGCCTCATTTTCAAAGCTGACCATTTCAGAAGGCTTTTGAAAGAGACACTGTTCTTTCAGGTGCCCACTTGGCACTATCCATCCCCAAGAGGCAATTAATTTTGGATCCTGACCGATGTCCCCATGTTCCAAGCATATCAGCTACGCACTGAGCAAAGGACTTCATTAAAGGACAGGAATTTAATTGAGTCTATATTCAGGTATGTCTCTGAAAGCTAGAGGGTAGGGCAGATATGTAGTAACTAAAAATGTTTTAAAGAACGCAAGTACGACCTCTTTCTGAGGAATTCAAGTTGTGTAGCCTACATTTAACTCTCTTCAACACACAGGAGCCAGTCACACCACAGCTTCCCTGTTCTGAGTACAGTAAACTCCATCATACAGCTGCTACTTCAAGAAAAAATTTCATACCCAGCTCTAAAAAGTCAGTGAATAGGAAAATAATTACAGATATCCAGAGACAGAGAAATGTAATATTATCAGACAGCAAGCCTCTTTACAACATAACTAACCATTTCTAGCCTTAGAAATGGCTACAACTTAGAAGTCAGAACAGAACATGTTGACAGGGAGAAGCACTGGGAACAGCAAGGGTGCAAGAGCATTTCCACGTTTTCTGTCTAAGCCTAAGAGCCTACTCTTAAGGACTTCTTTGATCCTGTTTAGAACTTTGCGTATCTGCAGCAAATTACTAACCTCATTCTTCAGTTCTTTCTGTTCCTTCAGCCTAATCAGTATGGCTGTTCTACCACATCATTTTTAAGTCTAATTTTTTCAACTGCATAAACACAAGTCTCTTTTTACTTGTCCCTCCATTCCACTAACCATTTTTTTCCACTCCTACCTTTATCAGATGCCATCATAAAGCCTCCCTTTAGCAAGGCCAATTTAAAAGGAAAATACAAAATTACCTCATTGCTACACAGCTATCTTTATAAACTTATCCTGTTAATTCAGAACCATTTTCAAACTATGGGCCAGTTACCAGTTTCATACATTTGGATAATATTTGGTGACATTTCCACCAGCTTGAAATGTCACAGTACCAGTTTTTATTTTAACTCTAGAACGTGGGCCAAAATACTTCCAATGGACTCAGAACTTTAACCAAACCAACCACAAAAGCAAGGCACCCAGTAGTAACACCATGCTTAAATTAAAGGCAATGAGTGAAGCATATAGGTTGTGGTTTGCTTATTTCTTACGGCAATATATATTCCTAATTTTAGACACTTGAATGCTGTTAACACTAGATAAACTGCACACTAGCAACGACTGAAGTAGATGTCATTTGAAAAAACACTCAACCATACTCACTTTCTATGCCAAACTCAAGGCAGCATTTTAAATATCACAGGAAATGATAATTGTAATTGCATACTGCAGAATTAAATCAACTATTGCTGTCAAAGCAACATTTCAAAATATGTTAACTTTGAAATTACTGTTAGCCCAGGGAGTAAACTCAAGTTAGCTCTTCCTTAACTCTGCTTCAGTTTTTCAGCTATATGAACTGCCCTTTTTGGAAACCTATCTTTACATTAATAATGTCAGCTTTTCCTTCAACATACTTTAGGAGGAGGGAACAATCAAAATTTAGGTGATTTGGCTGTCTCTTTAAAGGTTTAATACAAAAGTTACGTTTCACATCTCCAACTGCTTCACTAAGAGCAACTTTTGACCACAAAGAAGAAAAAGTACCTGGGAAGAAGTCAGCCTAAAATTAGTCACAATTCATTTTCATTTGATAACATACATTTACCAGCGCAGGAAGTTTTGATTGAGCCTCCTTAAGCAGAGAAAACTGTCAGCAAAATAACCACCATTTCCAAATAGCTTTATTTTCCTACAGCTGTGACATTTCTTTAATTAAAAAGTGTGATTAGTAATCTTATCCAAACACAACAAGACGATTACCTAGAGATAAAGTTCAACAAATCTCCTGAGATCAGTATGGCCTTGTACACATATCTTCTGCAGCAGACCTGGCAGATCAGAGCCTACAGCAAGGGGATCAACCACAAACATGTTTATTTGCTGGGGTCCTTGTGGTCACTGTTGGTGACCACCTCACACAACTAAGCTGTTCTTTCCACAGAAACACAAGTAATACATTTTAACTGAGAGTGGCAGGAATTTGAGGAAGAGTGTGAGAAAAAAGGTAATTTTAAGGTCAAAATAGTTAACAGTGACTTTTTCTTGAGTTGTGTCATCAAGATTGTACTTTGCATTACAAAATTAAGGAATTCTATCCAAGTTCCTTTCCACTTTCTTGCTCTTCTCCTCAGGGAATAAAAAACCAGACCTATCTAGGGCAGGGACTATTAACAGCTTGTCTTTCTGATTTGAGCACATTATCCCTGTAAAGCAAACATCTGAGCAGCGTGGTATACAAAAACACAACCTACCTTTACATTCCTTTCAAGGGTCAGTTCTCTTGGTGACCTCACTGCACTTCCAATCCTAAGTCTTCTGCATCATATATCCATTATCTCCCTTCCATTCTTCTGCCTAGGATTGTCCCTCTTGTGCTGTGCTTTAAAACATGAAAGGCTTCCTTTTGGCCTTGAAACTGGTGGTTGCTTCAGGGAAACAGTACATTTTCTGCCAAATGGCCTGTGAAAATTCAGGTCCCCTTGCATCTATTAATCTGCCTGTGTACATTAATAGAAGTGTTAGTTCTGTTTCAGTGTAAGACCTTAATCACAACAGAAACAGCATCTTTTGCAGTAGGTAGGTAGTGTGGTGATTTCCAGTATTTCTGTAAGCAAAGTCACCCTCACCTTAATTCTGTTAGTTACTTTCTTCCTTGATTTTCTCTTTCATACTTTATTGTCTCAGATAAACTCCTGCTTGCCCCTAGCCAGCTATTGCTGCTTTCTCAAAGATTACATCTTGTACCAGTGCCAAACTTGAATATATTTGGGCAGAACCAAGACAAGGACAGCACAGCTTATTCTCCAGAACTGTACTTCAACTACTACAAGCTCAGCAATTCACAGAGATGTCCCACCTCACTGGTTAGAGACTGCTTGACTGTCTCCAGAACAAGCAACTGTCTTACTCATGTCTCACTCCCTTTCCCTTGATATCAACAGTACAACATAAACAGATATTGACTTGAATCCTGGCTTTTGTCTCAAATTTTCTGCAAAAGAAATAGATGCCTGGAAGAGAAACACACCACTTATACATGCCTAATTCATTCTTGGTTTAAATGTGGCTGGTAATACTGCCCTTACACTGTGCACTGTTCAAAAGCTAACCAACCCCTAATGCAGGACTTGTAAACCAATAAATATTGACATTTCAAATATAACTCCAACATTTTCAGATGTTTGTCACCTTTGACTTTCAACTCCACTAGGGAGATACAGGGTTATTTTATTTCTGGTAACTAGCTCTCTACCAGTCACCTTTCAATAGGGAATATATTTCATTCCATTATGATATTTAGCTTGACATGGAAACCGTTATTTCGTATATTCAGTCAATTTCTATTCCACAAAACAGGAGGAATGCAGCTGGTACACAGCAACATTACAACTCTCACACCATGTGAAGAGGCACCCCTTTATCTCCTTTTGGGTCCTTTCTTGGAGGTTACACAACAGTTCAGTTCAGAAAGCTTCTTATTAAAGCAGCAATTTTAGACCACATAACTGACAAAATAAAGAGTGCAAAAATTTAGGTCACTTATCACTATGAACTTTCAATTAAGTCCTTCAGCGTCATATATTCTTCCATGGGTGTTCTGCATGTAAATCATAACCTATTATGCTGTGGCAAGCTTTCCTCACCTGAGAACATATTTTTTCTTTTCAATCTTAATTTTCTATTGCTTGTGAAAGGAAAATATCTCATTTGGTTCCTTTTTCCTCCTTGGTATTTGATAATTTTTACACCTTGCTTCATTTAACTTTTATTACCATGGCAGAATTAACATGATGCTCAAGTGACAAAAATCAATCCCTAAGAAATTGAACACTAGAGTGTATTTGGCTCTATTAAAAAAAAAGTTAAAAAAAGAAGTAGTAAAGTATCTAATTTGTCCTCAATATATCTATCTAACAAAGCAGCTTATGCATCTGCCTTCTTTAATATTACACAGTGAATTAATGCATTTCTACTCCCCAAATACCTCTGACGTAACATAGTAACCACTGTGCCCAGATAAAACCAATGCCATCTACTATCATCCACTAAGGCATTTAATGAAAACTTCACATAAACTCTAAACAATGATTCATCTCAACAATGACATAGGACCAGGTGCGATTGAAATTGCCACAAAGAGGATTCAAAAACTAGGTAATGCAGCATATTAAGGCTGCCCGTGCAACCCTTATTTGTCAGCACAGCACACATGCTGTATTTCTGAAACTCCACAGGGCTTTTCCACAGGACCCCCTACTTATCCATGAGCACATAATGGACCTCCTGTAGAGATGAACACTGATGCCTCGTGATTGAGCTTATTGTCTGCTGGACCTCTGTCTTCTTTATTGAAGAAAAGGAACAAAAGAAGGGATCACGAAAGCTGAGACAACAATTAAGACAGTGAAAAGCCAGTCTGGAAAATGATGCCTATCCCTCCTCTAACATTCATCTTTCCTGCAGTTAAACAAGTCTCATTAAACTAGCAGATCTCAAATCTGAAGATTTTGTATCCCACCTCTCAAGTCAGAACAGGAGCCAGAGCCCAAAGTATTAGCAAAGAAGACAAGCTGGAGTGAGATTCCTACCCCAAGTAGTAAAAACACTTCACAAAGAAATAAATTAAAGCTTAAGATACTATTTTGACTGCTCAAGAGCACAAAAATCCCTGCTCTCATTAGCTGCTGTATCAACACATAACAAAGCTTCAGCATAGCACAGAGGGAACTGAGCTCTGGCAGCCCAGACAATTTACAGATTGCAATTTAAGCGTTCCACCTAAGTATCAAGGTATATCCATCCTTGCTTACCACACTCAAGCACAGGGCTCTGCCACTTCTTTTCACTGCCTAGAGGACATTTAACAGCATTCTGGAGAGCAGCACCTTCTTGTTCTTTAAAGCCACTCATGTTGCCTCAGTGGACATGAAGTGCAAGTCACATCCTGCTCATGAACTTGCCTACAAGCAGAAACACCCCAGGTTGCACAGCCACCCAAGTTAACCGAGTGCTCTTGCAAAAGGCTTTTACAGCTTTAACTTCCTAACACAGTGGAGACTGCAACATGGACAAATCCATGCCAAAAGCATATTCTAGAAAAATATGAGATTTTAAACAGAGTAGTTCTTGTACTTTGCTATATAACAAGATCTTCCATAAATACCAAGTTTAAATTGCCATTTTGGTATATAACCATGACAGTAGGTAGTCAGGTCCTTTTGCTACCAACTGCTCATTGCTTTAACAGATAAACTGCTGCTTGGAACAAATACTATTTTTAGTAAGCAAAGATTCCAAATTTTTTCAAAACAACCTTGCAAAAACAAACATTCCCAGGCTAAGCTGGAAAACCAAACAAAAACATAAAGCAAATAAGAGCACAACTATTTATACATATGCCAAGCAAATATTCTACAGCAAAAGATATAGTAAAAAAAGGAAAGGTACTGAGTAAAAAAGCTAACCCTCAGTTCTTGTGGGAGTGATGGGTGGAGAGTTGCTGCTTGAACTTAATCTAATCAATGCCACCATTTTTACCCCTAATATTCTGTTACCTTTACTATATTTGTAAATGGTAACATTTGTTTTTCTGACAAAGTCAATGAATTAATACATGTATTTCACCTCTCCAATGCAAAGCTTTAGAATTAGGTGTAACATTATGAAAGACATGCTCTTCACTAGCAGTTGGCAAATGCTAAACCACAGGGATTCAACTGCACTGTCCCTGCTTCAACACACTGGAAAAGGCCAGTTTTTAGTTAGCAGTGTTGTGTTGGTTGCTATTAGTTATACAAAAAATGTAAACTGTTACTTAAGGAAGAAGGAAAATTTGCTTATCTCCACTTTCATGGCACTACCACAGTCATCTAACAACAGCAATCTACAACACTCACATATTAACAGTTTTTCCCATTACAATAATTTTACACACAAACAAGCTTACTTTACCTCAAGGGAAAGCTGATAGCTCCTAACTTTGATTTGTGTCAAGGCAGACAGCAAACACTTGTAGACAGCCAAACATCCATCCTTAAATGTTCAGGTTATCATTCCTTTCTACGTACAGATATGACAGGCAAATTTACTCCTTCTTGAGGAAGTTGGGAAAAAAATTACACCCCCTCACAGATACTGGTTCTAATTGCTACTGGTTTAAAACTTCTGTTCATTAGAGTCAGGAGACATCATTTCCACTGAGAAGTTCTTCAAAACAAACAAAAAAACCCCAACACAACCCACAATCCACTTTTCCAGGGAGTTAAACTAAGCTGTAACAATAATTGTCAATAGAGAATCAGACTTCTCAGTGCTGTCTATTTAAAACACTACAAAGCAAACTCACACAACAGCTTGACACAAGTTTTCCTCTGAAGCTGTCTACTATAAAGTTGAATGCAAGAAAAAGCAGCAATATTTGAAAGGGGTTACACCACTCAGTTATGTAAGTCACAAAGGTTCAAATTTAGATTTATATTTAGTTCATCAATTCCCACCCAGAGTTCAGCTCAGTAAACTGATCTATTTTTAGCTTTTGACTCTTTTGGACATTTCCTTCCTTCATCTGTGTAAATGCGTCAGAGCTTCTAAAATGTTTCCCTTTGGCTAGGGTAGGATGCATCTGATTCCAAGCTTAAAAAAAAAAGCTAACACACACACACACACACACACGCCGAGTGGTTATTGCTGGCAGAATTACACCCTTGCTCTGAGTTAAGCATAGGCAAATTTGACTCCAATCCCCACGCTGTACTGGAAAAGACATTGCTCCTTCTGCACTGACAGGTTAAAGCGTGTCATGGCTAAACTCTACATGGATCACAACAAGATAAACTGTATTTTATCACCTTTTATAAGCAGGCCTGACTTGACTCTCCTGCCTTGATAATTCAACAGACAAACAGCAGAATTTTCCCAAAATGGGGACAGAAATGAAGTTCAGTTTTTTAACTTTCTGCTCAGCTGCCAAGGCAAGAGATTCAGTCAAGTACAATTCCTTGTCTTTCTTCCAAAGACAGCCTTGCACTATCTGTGGAGAAACTGGTATCTTAGTTTTTATTTATTTTTTCATTTAATGTAAAGCATTAACAAGCCAGGGTCCTGGTTCTGTCCTGGAGGGGACATGATTAGGACTCAGAGTACCATCTCATATAATTTTCTGGGAACAAAGGGAAGGGCTCACTCCCATGTCAGGGCAGCGTGGCAAAGGGAGCGGTCAGAGAATGTTCACAAGGACAACATTCCACAAGGAGTGACCAACAACATTTCTTTTCTTGGAGACGCTGTCATTCGTATAATTACTATCTGTTTTCTTATCTCATCTTGACCCATAATCTTTACATTTTGTGCCTCCAATTCTCCTCTCCATCCTGCAATAGGGAATACAGAGAGGGAGTGAGTAAGTGGAGTGAGGGAGCACCATTCCTAAACCACGACAGCCAACCAACAAGCCATTATATAAGTCATAATCATCTTTCCATCTGAAAGGTGTGACTGTTCTAATAAATTTTAGTTTGGCTTGCCCCTGTTGTCCTTACGGAAGCCCAGCTCACATGATCCCTGAGTTAAGCAATGCATTGATTTCTTGTTTGAACTTTGCAAACTATGGCAAATTCAAGCCTAACAACTATCTCTAAGTGCAGAAAACAAGTACTTAAGGCATAGGAAATGTGACTAAGACGTGTAAAGACCATAAGCTACTGCTGCAGCTGCTCCATTTCCAATCATTTAGGACCAACCCTATGCACAGTATCAACCAAAATGAAGTCACTGACTAACACTAATTAAGCAAATAAATAAAGACAGGCAAAAAAGCTTTGAGACTAACACGTTATTAAAAAAAAATAAACAACAACGGCTATTCAGTTTCTTTAGCAGAGAAATCATAACCTATTTTATTCTCTATAGTAAAAGACAGACAGAGGCCTGTAAAGATGGGGTTTGGCATCTTCTTAAGTCTGATATTCAATGTACTATGTGCTATCAACTTCTGTGCAGAACAGGACAATCCCGGCAATTTATATTTCAATTCACCTTGATTTGCTGACAGCTTTCTCCTTTTTTTTTCCTGTGCTTTCAGCTGCATATATCTGGAATTCAAGGAGTAGGAGAATTACAAAGGGCAAAGACACTTTGACCTTGGCCTAAAGTTTTTAGAAGAGGGTGCAGTATTTTTATGATCTCAGAAAATGGTGTCATCTTTGTACTCAGTGCTGCTTAACCCAACATGCCCAGAAGTCAGTGGCATGATAAACACTTGGAAATTGAAGAACTTACTACCTTAAGGCCAGTAGAAAATCACATCCAACCAACACTGTACAGCCAAGACTACACAATGGATACAGTAAAGTCCACCATGTAGCATAGGAGGTTAGCCAAGAAATACTGGTATTTAAACACTCCATTTAGTCTAATTCACTTCTTGGGATGTTTTCCTGATGTATCCCCCCTTTATTACCTAGGACATACTTTAAGAAATGTTACCTGATTTCTTCCTGACATTTAACATCTGTTTGGGCTCTGAAAACAAGCAGTCCCCAAGACTTCCAACACTTCTGCTTTCATTAAATTTCACCAATAACATTTTTTAATGTTTGGTGGCCTCAAAATTATTAACCAGCTATGTGACCATCACGAGTCTTAATGAAGAGCCTTTGACCAAATGCCTTGATAAAGTATGTCATAAGGCTGAAGTTTTCCACAAAATTATCCATAAAAATGCAGAAATTCTGTGTAAAGCCCAAAAGTTTTGGATTTTGAATTACTCTTTTATGCAATAAGTGAGGTACAGACTAGACAAAAATAAGTACGTATTTACCTGATAGGTCCCTGTGAGCCCTATCTTTCTGTAGTATATTTTCCTGTTCATTTTTAGCACTTAGGAAATCTCACTTCACTATAACCCTGGATCCTCACACTCTAATTGCTAAGCAGTCATGTACAAATCTAACCACAAAAATCACTACTGGTTGTTTACACAGTCTGCAGACACCTCAGGAATAACTATTACTGCTCATACACGCACTAAGACTACAAAACATGAGTAATTAAGCTCCGGATAGTTTCACAGATGACTAGAATGCATTGGGATTACTCACAATAGCCCTGTTCAGTGCCTGCTGCCCAGAATACTTTCTCCGACTTTTTAACAAAGAGATCTGTCATGCAAACTCAAGTTTTTGAAGCCCCGTGGACTATTTAGTTTGACAGTATATACATACACACATGTATCCTCATCCATATCAGCAAAACAAACCTTCCTGAATCTCAGACTCATGTCAGACTGTTACACATGCCAATAACATCGTCCTGACTCTTGCACAGATTTGTGGGAATTATCCAAGCACACTATACTACACCTATAGTAGAAAATATAAAGCAAACCCCTGACATATTTTGAATGCTTCGAAGTCCACACTTTTCTCCCTATGCTTGCCATCTTGCTTCCTCAACATCTTGGGCCCTGAGAGACAAAAAAAAATTCTCATCTCCATGTAAAGATTGCTTTCTCTTCCCACCATAATTATAAAACACTAATGCCTATTTCAATTCTTAGTAAGGTCCAGATTACAAAACACCATATTCAGAAGTACCAGCAAAAGACATAGTTCAGCACTGCCCAGTAGGAAAACCTGTTACATATTTGCAGTTCTGTATATTAAACAGCGCTACTGCCACTTACGCAAGGCAGTAGCACAGGAGATTAAACAAATTTGACTAAATGATTTCAGAAGACTCCACTTAACAGTCTTGAAAAACAACCCTATTTTTTAAACAAATGCACAATTAGGCTATTTCAGATGACTTAGAGCAGCTATTTGGCAGAGAAACCACTGGAACGGGCTTTGTATCTTTAAAGCACAGACTTGTCACTCAGACTGTTTTGTGAAACTTTGTGGACACAACCTATTTATGACCTTCCTCTTTGTGTATCCATACAACAACCTACTCTAGAGGCTGAAAATCAGATGCTTTAATGTACTGTAGTGTCTACTGCTAAAAGCACTTGAGTTGTTCCCTGTCATTTCAATTCCTCCTCCTCACTACTGGGTAAGTGATCTGTTTTCTCAAAACAGCAGTATCCTTCCTGAAGGAATATGACTCAGCTTTGCAGATCATCAGTATTACTTCACCACTAGTCTACTTTTTGATTTTACCGCACCAAGAAAAATGTTAAGTTAAACAAAGATCCTTCTCTAAATCAGGCAAATTTCTTCATGAAAACAACAAATAGATGTAACCATCATAGTCATTAAGTTAAAATAGCCTGCTGTGACTTTCATGGATTTTTACCTCTTTTTTTTAAAGATTAAATTTGGTTGTTACCAATATCAAGCAGAAAAAATAGTTTCCCCTGTTCTCTTTAAAATTATTACCCACTTTCCTTCAATCACCACTGCATTTCCAAAATTCCAATGTGTCTTTACTATTTTAACAATTTTGCTGACCCTGAATAGCTATTCCAGTAATTTTATCTCCTTCTTCAAGATGCAGACCAAAATCACTATGCAGTTTCACCCTATTAAACTGACCTAGCAGTCTGCACCTAAGCATTTTTTGACACTAGAACTACTTTAGTTTTTATTTTCAATTGAAAAGGAGTAGAGAAACATTAATATTTTCTCTGTCTATTTGGGTAAGGAAAGTCTTTCCAGTCTTTCTCTAGATTTTATTTACCTAGATAGTGATTTTACATGCAAAGCTTTCAGAAGTCATGTGATGCTTTAGGTTGAAATTCACATCTGTTTCTGTTAGGTTGCTGTGGGACACATTTAACTGGAGACACACCACTTCTATAAGAAACATTATTACCCATCTTCTACACAGTGACTGAGCTCTGCAACTGATGAAAGATTCAGCTCTACCAAGTCTCTTCCTATTTCTGTCATCTCCTTTCTGGGCACATCGGCACTTGATGCCAGCTCAAATGTACTCCTTCCAAGAATGGACCTGGCTTTTCTCTAACCCCCATTCACTTTCCACTCCAAATCTGCATTTGGTTTATCAACTGTCAGCTGTCAAAGATGTAACCAGTAATTGTCCTCTGTCCTCTCAGAAATATCCATGACTTACTTCTACCTCCAACTGTTTCAAACACAACCTAACCTCTAACTTAATCTATCCTTGTCTTATCTGCAGAGAAGCTTGGCTGTTTCACACCAAGCCAAACTGCACAACAGCTGCTGCATTTCACACTGAAGCTCTCTATCCTCATCATCATTGTTCCAGGGAATGTCAATTCAACAATGCTATTTCCCAGCCTAACTTCTCCATTGTAATTTCATTGTTTCTGCAGTTATTTTTGCTCTGCATATGTGCATCAGAAACTATCAAGTTGTGGCATTTTTCTAAGGTATTTTTCAAAATATCATTTACACACACACACACACACCATTCTGCTTCAACCATCTTACTAAAATGGATACTTCTGGAATTGGATCAAAACTCCACAAAAGAGCCCACTTCTTCAGCTCAGGTCAACCAGCACTAATGACAGCAATACTGCTGCAACCTTCTCATTTACTAATGCAACTCAAAGCACAAAGTAAAAGATTCTTGAAAAGTTTACACAACACTGTGAATTTTTGTTGTATTTATTTATTTAATACAAATGCTGTCATCACTCTAAGTCACATGTAAGAATGGACAACTTGTTTCATACTTTACATCCTCTGCATGCCCACCAATTCTTAAAACACACCTCAGCTCCTGATAGCCACAGGGCCAAGAACCAGTACTTGCAGGGGACAGCAGGGAGCTGTCATGTGAGCTAGCACCAGTGCTGCCTGGCAAAACTTCACTTTTGGCTTCACTATTAGATTATTTCTGTTAGACACTCGTAACAACCTTGTAGCTGCTCCAACTGGAATGCCAAATAAGCAACAACAACTCTGACTACCTTCTCTGTATGTTCGCTACTACACATCACCAGGAGATAGTGCCTTCCTAAGAAGATTCACCTATCCTAACTTTATAGATGGTGTGTTCTGCTTCATGGTTGTCAGATGGAAATTTGGCTTGTTTTTCAGATTTGATGCCTACCTTGAAAGCTAGTTTGCCCATGATCTAAACAATTGTGTGTTTTTTTTAGTAGTATTCTTGAAAAAATCTGCTGCTTTTTAATAATATGCTTGCCTTTTCTTTACCATGTAATCTTTCCCAACCCTCCTGCCTTTCCCTACTATCATAGCATTTTTAATGCTGTCTACTACATGCAGTCAACTATCCCAGCCACTATCACATAGGACACAATATAAAGCAAGCAAGGCAACAGTATATAAAGCAATATAATCAGGAAGAAATAAAACATAAGTACTTGTAAACTTGAAATAACACATTCCTAAATGCTGGCTTTTATCTTTACACTATTAAGTGATTTTCATGAAAACTAAGCAAACAGCAAGATCACTATTTAAAATAAAAATAAGAAAATCAATCATATTTTCATGACACTCGTTAATACTTCTTCTAAGGTCTCAACTATTCAAGCAGCTATCAGCATAGCTATAGGCAGACTTAGTAGAACCCAGACTGATCGAAGTCTCAAGTTACCAGCGCTTCCAGAAGTCTTCAAACGTCCACAACCACAACAAATCCCAGCATTCTGTTTTCCTAAAATACTCACATGTTCATTTTGGTACCTAAACACACATATCTCAAACCAAAGTTTTAAATTCTCTTATCATTAAGCTTACATTAAGAAACATATACAAGCAGGATACGGTAAGTGTACAACATTAGAACCAGGTGCTATTTAAAGCTCTTCTGGCTACCAGCCTGTTCTCTAACTTCACCTTGAGAGAGGTGGCACACTGAACTCTCTACTTGGAACAACCACTTCCTCCAGACCCACATTCATCTCAGACTTACTCCTTCTCCTGAGAGAGGACTGCTGCTACCTGTGTAGATCAGGTTTTAGATGGAAAATCCTCCACTTTTTTGTTTTCCTGTATCAAGGGATGAAGTACAATTAACAAGCATGTTCAGATTTGACCTGGCAAAGCCTGGACAGTTATTCACCTTAATGACAAGACTTTTGGGGCCCCTTGTTTTTCCTTTGTTTTTCAAACACTGTTCCCCCAACCCTTCCCATTGCTCAGTATGTAAATTGTGTTCCTTCCAGGCATGTGGCAAGTGTTCACATAAACAGGTGGTGACAACACTAATCTCCTCAACGGCTTTGAAAACCGTAATGTTTGTCCATATATGAATGAAGTTACTGCAGCTTGTAGAGGCCACTCATAAAAAATGTATCATACAGGAAATAACTGCATCCACTTTCATCTCATAACTGTGAAGAGTTATCAGTTGGTTGGTTTTTTTTCCATGAAGACTTATCAGAGTAATTTATAAAGGCACTCCCTACACTGTCTAGCCAAGGGTTGACTGAAGTGCTTACATGCCTTTTTCTCTGCAACCTTTTGTATTCATGTCCATCAAACCAGAAGGGTAACTTTAATTACTAAAAGTTTGACCAACATCAACATTTGTCTTTTACTTGGATGAAAAATGTTTTGTTCTTTATGCCTAAAAAATAAATTCACTTCAACTAGCAAAAATACTTTAGTTTGAAAAACACTCTTACAATAACATGATTTAAACTTAACAGACAGCCCTCATTCTTGCATCCTGAAGATGTGAGTCCCCTTACCAAAGTATTGAGGACTCACAGCTGCAAAGATGAAGATTTAACCAACAACAATCAAACAAAATTTCTGTATGGTTACTGCCCTGTAAGCCATTACTTGATGGCACTCCCTCAAATTCAACTTTGCTCATGTCAGCTGTTTTCAGACCTTTCAGATACACAGAATTTTAGGTTGAAACTTAGAATATATTTTGAAAAGTTTTATCTTAACTTTTCATAAAAAATAGACCTTGTATACTTAACACATGTACTAACACCACTCTACACAGCCACTTAGACTCTGTACTACTGGGTTTTTGTATGGTAACAGGTTTTTTTTTCATAATTCCAAGATATTTCACCAGTTCTTTCAAGTCACAACAGAGCACTTTTTTAATTAAAAAAGGGATAATTGTCTATACATTTATAGTTCAAAACATATCCTTCTGTCAGTTTACACAGTCATTTCTAATCTCTAACATATATAGGACAGAAGGGCACCTCCTACAACCACTGTGTTTCCTCCTTCAAAATGTAATCACTATGCCTGGCCCTCAACTCTGCTGCTTCTACTATTAATCCTGTCACAAAGGTGACAGACCTAACAAGGTACTCCTTCCTTTTCAACTCCAAATAATGAGATTTATATACCAAATATGTAACAGAAAGTAAGCTGCTTCAATTTCTTCCAATACCAATAAAGGGATTCCTCATTTACATTCAAGACACATAGTCTCTATATGCTCCTACTACCACCACCTCACTTCCAGTTCAGCTGCTTTCCTCACATTTCAACTGCAACTTTATTTCCCCAACAACTCAAGAGTGAGTTTACATAACCAAAGTGAAAACTGGAAATGTGCACATTTCAAATGATGTGAACCTAGCTGCTGTTCAATATCCTAACAAAATCTTCCAAATAATGAAACTCCATTCTTCAGGCTACTTTAATTCTACTTCAAGCTTAGTCTTACAAAAGGACAGGAGGAAAGCCAATAACCCCACTTGGCAGCTCAACTGACCAATTTAACCAACCCAAGATTAGAACTGATTGTTTAGGCAGGCTTTTTGTTGTTGGGGTTATTTTTTTTCCTCCTGGAAAACACTGCAACATTTTTACTCATTTTCTCTTTTAAGTTACAGCTAGAGCTTTGCTAATATTCTCTGCAAGTGACAGGAAAGAGGAAGCATTTGTCATTGTAAATTCTGTTAAGAGAAAAATATTTTGTCTGCTCCTAAGTGCACAAAAGTTTATTCCTTGTTCATTGATCTCTGTGCCTTTGTGCTCCACTGAAAAAAAAGTGCCTGTTGTTCAAACAAAGGGAAGCACCGGAGATCTCTTAATAGACCCTCTCCTTATAGAAGAGTGGATCATGCACAGAGGCGGAATTCAAAGAGCTCTTCTCAATGCCAAACATCCACAGGAGATGCCAGAACATTTTCCAGTGTATGTTAGAGCCCAGGCTGAACCAGATAACCTTCATATGTAAATATGGAAATGAGAATGCCAGTTGTCAAATATGCTCTAAGAGTTTTTTGATAAGTATGTCCTTCTATTGCTTTAAGATTTTCAGATGCTGCAAAACTGAGCTCAGTGCAACTTCCCCGTTATCCGAAGTTATCAGCATCAGAAGTCATCACTGCACCACTTACGAGCTTACCAGCTGTAGCATCCCTCAACCCACACATAAATGTGGAAGTTGATTATTAACACAGCTGGCAGGGTCTTCCAAAACTGCAAGATTACTACACAAGCACCCATTTGTAACTACACTAGGCAGACTACTGTGTGTAAGCCTACTGTTATAATTTGTCATTTTGCTTTAATTGGGATTTTTTCCTGGGAAGAGAAAGGTCAGTCCTTTTTCCATGACAAAACCCAACAAGGCCAGCATCCTGACAAGGAGTTTCACACTCAATGGCTCTCATGTGAAGTAGGTTGCCTCGGGAGCATCAAGTCCTCCAGAGGGGACACAGCCCCCTGTTCGGACCCTCTATCCACGCAAACGCAGCTCCCAGCTCTGCTTCAAGGATGCCTGCCACAAATCACACCTCCTCCTTCACCCTCATGAAACCAAGCGCACTGACCAGCACCACCGACCGCAAGTAGCACTGATTACGCCGTTCCCCACTTCCCTCGCGGATTTTCCTTAAAAACCCAGTGAACACAGCTTTTACAACTATTATTACTACTGCCATCATTATTTTTTACACATGAAATCGGCCAATC
This sequence comes from Camarhynchus parvulus, assembly GCF_901933205.1. Classification (NCBI taxonomy): domain Eukaryota; kingdom Metazoa; phylum Chordata; class Aves; order Passeriformes; family Thraupidae; genus Camarhynchus; species Camarhynchus parvulus. The sequence goes on from NC_044572.1 coordinate 78,360,498, forward strand.
CCCTCATCTTTCCTGCGGTGAGTCTGCATTTCCCTTGCTCGCCGCTCCTTTTTAGGCATCCAAAAGGAGCAAGTGCCCAGCCCAGCCCGGCCTGGCCCGGCCGCTCCGCCCGGAGCGATGGCCGGGGGGTGCCCCGGGGGGCGCGGAGCCGCCGGCGGAGCGGATGGAGGGGAGGAGCCGCCGCCGCTCGGGGGAGGGCAGCCGGCACCGGGGGGAGGCTCCGTCCCCGCCGCCGCCCAGGCTGCCGGCAGGGCTCGGTCCCCGCCGCCGGCGGTCCGTGCGGCCCGGGCAGTCCTGCCCTCCCCGCCGCTATCCCCCGGGGCACAGTGTCTCGGCGGCGGGCGCAGCCGTCCTCCCCGCCCGGTTGCGTGCCGAGAGTAAACACCGAGGTAGAAGGCAGCCTCCATCTTTTTTCATCCCGGCAGCCTGTCAACAGGCTCCCCCCCCCTTCCCCTGCCGATCCTCCGCGCCAAGCCCGGCTTCCCAGCCCGGCAGCGCCCGAGAGCCGCTGCTTCCCCGCCTCAGCCGAGGCAGCGACACCCCCTTAACATGGGCTTCGCTTTTTATCTGCCTCTTTCGGTTCTCCTTAGAACATCCCCTTTCCACGCCGCTTCTTCCATCCCTGCCCTGTGCCGCCACCCAGCAGCGCAGCACCGGAGGAGCGCTGCCTTTTATAGCGGTGTCATCCTTGCCTGTTCGCCGGCCTCCCCGGGGGGCCCGGCCGGCGCAACCGGCTCCCCGCAGCCCCGCTCACCCTTCCCACCCCTCCGAGACCCTGGGCTTCCCGGATCGGAGCGGCTCCTCCATCCCCCTCCCGCACCGCAACCCCCGCCGGGACATTTTCGGGGGGCTCGGGTCCACCTGGCTCTGGGTGGTGCCGCCCGGCCCCGGTGAAGCGCCTGCTGCCAGGCCGGCACGGGAGGCAGAATCGCACCTGTCACCGGCGACACCGCCCCGGGGCGGCAGCAGCCCCGCACCCTCGCGGCCGGGCCGCGCCGCCGCCGCCCCCGTTTTCACGCCTCGGTTCTGCCGGCGAGGGTGGCGTCCCGCCCGCCAGTTGCTGTGCCTAAGCCCCGCTGTCCCCGGCACAGGACGGGGCGGCTCGGCTCTCTTCCCCGCCGCCTCCCCGAGGAACAGACGGGCAGTGCCGCGGCGGCCCCGGCGGCGAGAGGCGGGCGAGCCTTCCCCGAGGCCACCTGACAAAGCCGGCTGCCCTCTCCTCCTTTCCCGGCTCCAGGGGGAAGACGTCGCCTCCCCAGGGCCACCTTTCGCCTCTGCCTCCAGCCGTGGTCTCGCCGCCGGCCCTTCTTCCCCGTTACCCCAGGACAGGAGCACACTCACCGGATCGGAAGAACGCCGCGATGTCCGCCGAGTCCTTGGCCGCCTCCTCGGCCCCTTCCCCCGCGCCGCTGCCGGCCGTGGTGGCGGCGGAGGTGGCGGTAGCGGCGCTGCTCATGGCTGCTGCTGCGTGTGCCGGCGGCGGTGACTCCACCGGGCGAAACCTGCCGCCGACCCCGCCGCCCCCTCCGCGGATCCCGGCTTCACCTCCGGGCGGGAGCGGCCGTCAGGGCGGCAGCCGGAGCGGGCGAGCGATGCGGGGCGGCGGCGGGCGGCCGCAGCAAGCGCAGGGACATGAAGGTATGTGCGGAATGGCAGCTCCGGGAGCCCCCACCCCCCGCAGCCACCTAGGAGGCGGCGTGTGCATGCAGGGAGTCCGGGCGGGCGGGCGGGCGGCAGCCGGAGCGCAGACAATCGCGGGAGGAGGAGGAGGAGGAGAAGGAGGAGAAGGAGGAGGAGGAGGGCGACGACGACGACGACGGCATGGGAAGGGCCAGCGGTCCGCGCAGTGAGCAGCCAGTGGGCGGAGAAAAAAAAAGGAACGTTTCCAACCTTTTTTTCCCCCTTTTCTTTTTTTTTTTTTTTTTTTTTTTTTAAGAAGGAGCGAGGAGCGATCCGGAGGAGCAGCAGCTGCTCTAGCCACCGCGGTGCCAGTGGCCGCAGCAACCACCGTCCTCCATCTTGACTTGGAGGAGGAGGAGGGGAGGAGGGTGGGAAGGGGGAGTCGGGAAAGGAAGCGAGTCCCCGCCCGAGGAACAAGGGCGGTGGAGCCGGGAGTGGGGGGAGCTCGGGAGTCTCCGCATGCGTCCGGCACCGGTCGGGATGAGGCGGGGCCGGGCGGCGCAGCACGTCAGCGCTCCCGCCGGGCCCGCGCCCCGTGGCTGGGCCGCGGCGGCCGGGGCTTCCCGGCGGCGCGACCGCCCGCGGGGAGCTGAGGGTTTGTTGTTCGGGTTTAGGATTTCTTTTTGTTTGGTTGGGGGTTTTTTTAGGCGCTTCCGGCTGGCCTTCGCCCTACTGCCAGCTCGCCGGTGTGCGGAGGTCGGGGTGGAGGTCCAAAAAAAAAAAATAATCGTAAGCAAATTCAGTCCGTCCGCCCTGGGGACGGGGGCGAGCGGCGGGAGCGTGGGAAGCAGCGCGTGCCCCGTGCTCCTGCCTGCCGCTCGCCGGGGGCCGCCGGCCGCCGAGGGACCGTGCTCGGGAAGAGACCCCTGCCCGCGGTCGGAAGGAGCCTGGCTTACCTCTGCAAGGCACAGGGGAAAAGGGGTGCTAGATTTCTTTAAAAAGGTGCCTTTAAAAAGCTTCCGTTACATTGCTGTCTGTATTGTGGGTATTTTTCTTCTGTTGTCACGGGGATGCTTCAAAAGATTTTATGCTGTGGACCGGTTCAATTAATATCAGATAAGCAAACGGCTCACGGTAGGGAGGTTATGATGTGCTCCACCACCGTCCTGTTCCTCATGTTAAGGCAGTATAAGTTTGTGTCCAGGTAAGGATGAGGAGAGGGTGTCAGAACAGGAATCATAGAGGTTGCACAAATGGATGAATTTGAATAACATCTCAAATGCTTGTGGTAGATGGTAAATCGTTAGCACACTTGAAATGGAGAAGCACAGCTTCAACAATTAAACTCCTGAACCTTTGGTAAGTGTTAAAAGGAAGGTAAGTTCAAGAGAAGTGTGGTTTGTAGAATCATAGAATGTCCTGAGTTGGAAGTGAGTCACAATGATCATCCTTGGATCCTGCACAGGACCACCCGAGAATCCCACATGTGCCTGAGAACATAGTCGAAACACTTCTTCAACTCCAGCAGGCTGTGGGTTATGAACACTTCCCTGGGGAGCCTGTTCCAGTGCCCAACCAGCCTCTGGGAGAAGAGCCTTTTCCTAATGCCCAACCTAAACCTCCCCTGGCACAGCTTCATGTCCTTCCCTCGGGTCCTATGGGAATCCTGACAGGTTCTGTTAGTTTATCAGTCAGATGACGAGGAAGTCATCTGCAAGGTTTCCATTTATCTGAAGTTGTATAGCTTGATGAAAAAGCTTTTGTGCAACCATGCTTGCCCTATTTTCTCTTAGAAAGAAGAGATTTGTTTGACTGAAGAGACTTTTTTAAATGTTTTTCTTTCAGACAGCAGGCACAGGAAAGCATTCCAAATTAGCATCCCACTGGCAGAAGTGGTTGCAACATTAATTTCTTTCTAACTGGCACTCTCCACTTAGCAAAAAGTATGAATGGAACAAATGCTGCTGTTCCCTAGCAAGCAGTGAGTTGACCTAGGGCTGGGAGTAGGATATTGTATATCTGCCCAGAAAAAAAAAAACAGCCTGCATAAGAATATGAGAAAATTGGGTAAGTGCATGGAAAGTGTTAATATAATGAGTAAAGAAAATAATAGGAATCCATCATTCCAGCTTTCAGTGACTAGAGAGTAAAAAGTGCTTGAGATTACTCGTTTTCCAAATTTGAAAAAAGACATCAATATGCTGTGCAACTCTGGAAAAAGCTTTAGAAGGCTTTTCATCAGTTGTTGAACACTCTGACTTTCCATTTCCAGTTAGTTGCTCTTCCAGCATACTGTACAAATTCTAAGGGGCACTAAAAAGGCAAGGTTAATTTGAACACTTTTGAAGGATGTATGACCCAAGTTTGTCCCTTGCTTTGTCCCCTCCATCTGCTGAATTGCAAGAGATGCTGGGTTTGCTTTTTTCTTGGAACATGGATGCCCTGAGCCGTGTCCCCCAGTACAGGAGCCTTTCATCACTGTGGAAGTGGTTGAGAAGAAGTTGTTATCAGCAACGAAGGTGGCCCTTACAGAAAATCCTTCAAGAGCCAAAAATGCTCATATCCTTTGCATGATTCATAAGATTATAGTAATACATAGGCTTCATGCTAATGTTCAGGATGCAATATTTATTGAAGGGTAAGTTAAAACAAAGAGGCAAATATAGGAAAATGACATTATGACAAAGTTACTGAACACTCTGATAAAACAAAGATTTAGTTCACAGTTATGCACCTTAAGTATCAACTACCAGATTTAATATTTTGACATTAGGAAATTAAGTTTCTGAGTCTGGTTCTTTTGGTCATTTTAGGCTTCAAACAAAAACAAAGCAGGTATGAATGGTCGATACGGAGAATGTCCCACATGGGAAATTTGTGCGAATTTGAAAGCCTGTCATTAGAGAATAGCCATATTCTCCTCAACTCCTGCATTGCTTATCTCAGTTTTTGTCGGCCTGCAAGTGTTTTTGTACCAATTGCAATGGTAAATGCAGAAATAGAAAAAACATTTGTGATGTAAAACATACTTTAGCAGTAAATATGACCTGTGAAATACCAATAGTGTTAAGGCACAGATTCACGTTAGAGTTTTAGGTTGTATATAGGAGTATTAAAATATTAATGATGTTGAAGTTCTGTGCTTAATTTCTCTATTTTGTATATGTATATAAAGCATTTAATTTTATGTAAGCATGTTGTTAAAAAATATTTATACCCCAACAAAATAAATGCCCAAAGAGGAGTGTTGTTTCATTTGAATGCCCTTTATTTTTACTTGTGTTGTGTCTAACTGTGGTTGAATGGTCACTCCAAAATCAGAATGCCAAACACAAAAACTTTATTCCTGTCAAAGAGGTGTCTCGTGAGGGAAGAAGCTTGCCCAGAGCCTAGCCTTGTGTATCCAGGCTGAGAAGTGTCACATGTCACTTCATGTTTCATCCCTAAAGGAATTTGCAGACTTGATATTTCTTGAGTTCTTTTCCTGCAGTATTTGCTGCCCGCTTGATCAAGAAAACAACAAAGATTCCCCCATTTCTGTAAGATGTTAATGAAAGCAGGACAAGCTTGATTTAAAAATCACTAATGTTTACAAGCTTTTGAGAAGTAAACTAGAAACTCACTAGTTTGGACAAACTAGGAGACAGGAGATGGTACTGACCTATGGCTGTCAAAGTTGTCTTGCTTAGAAAAAGAGTCATGGAAAAAGGGACTTCAGTTGTGAAAAAAATCAAAAATGCACAACTACAAAACTCAGCCAGCAACTAGATTTTTACAATGGAGTTCTCTTGTAGCTGTTTTACAAGCTTCACTATTCATTTTGTAAACAAAAACACAGAACATAGGGGGTAGTGTGGGAACAAGGCTTCCACATGGAAAACACTGTAAGGGAAAATGCACATGGACTTCAGCCCAGCCAGCCTCTAAGATCTGTTTCTTGCAACCCTTATTTTTCTGCAGCAGGGTTTTGGGGGACTCGAATCTATAAAACAAGTTATAAACACAATAAGTAACAGAGAAGGCCATATCAGGTGCTGCTGTTCGTCTAAGATGATAAGGGTTCTTTCAAGTTTGCAACAGTTAAGGAAAGCGATCAAGAGTTATTAATGTGCACCACCTTGGAGTTGCTATCTGCTTTCTGATCTAAATGGTGTTTGCGTTGTAGCAACATTCATCAATTTCAAATTGTTCTCAGAGCACATGGTGTATCTCTTCTATCTGTAGAGAGGCATTGAGACATTTTCGAACCATTATCATTATTATTGCCCTCTTTTCCACAGAAGCATCCAAGTCTTTTTTAAAAAGTTGTCTTGAACAGTATTAAGCTTATGTGTTCTACTTCCTTATCCTATAAAATGAAGTTCTCATTTCATTGTATGAGTTCTGGCAGCTTTTGGAACATTGTTTATTCATAATTTTTTCTATTTTTCTGTAAAACTATATATTTTTTAGCAGATGATGTACCTATCACCTAGGTAAAGTATTGTCAGTCTAATTGAAAATATTTTCTCCATACTTTCCCTGGTATAACCTGGTACAAGTTTGAGAAGTGAGCCCATGGTAATCTCATGAGTTTTAGCAAGACCAAGTACAAGATGCTGCTGGTCTGTATCAACACAGGCTGGGGGATGAACAGATCCAGAGCATCCCTGCCCAGAAGGACTTGGGGGTGCTGGAATGGCTGGACATGACCCAGCCATGTGCATTCACAGCCCAGAAATCCAACTGTGTCCTGGGCTGCATCCAAAGCAGTGTGGGCAGCAGGGGAGGGAGGGGATTCTGCCCCTCTGCTCTGCTCTGCTCTGCTCTGCTCTGCTCTGCTCTGCTCTGCTGAGACCCCACCTGCAGTGCTGCATCCAGATCTGAGGTCCCAGCACAAGAAGGACATGGCCTGTTGGAGTGAGTCCAGAGGAGGAACATGAAGATTATTAGAGGGATGGAGCACCTCTCCTATGAGAAAAGGCTGAGAGAGTTGTGTTTGTTCAGCCTGGAAAAGAAAAGGTTTCACGTAACCTAAATGGGGCCTTCCAATACCTGAAAGAAGCCCACAAGAAAGATGGAGAGACTTTTCACAGGAGCACAGAGGGACAGGACAAAGGGAAATGGTTTCAATCTTCAACAAGAATAGATTTAGATTAGATAAGGAAGGAATTCTTTACTGTAAGGATGGTGAGACACCGGAACAGGCTGCCCATGGAAGTTATTGATACCCCATCCCTGGAAGTGTGTAGGGTCAGCTTGGTGGAGCTCTGAGCAACATGGTCTGATGGAAGGTGTCCCTGCCCATGGGAGGGGATTGGAACTTAAAGGTCCCTTTCAACCCAAACCATTCTATGATTCTGTGATTCTCACATGTCCTTATAATCTTAAAGCAGCACTGCCAGTCCTCCCAGGACAGCATTTCACACTCTGAGCACCTGTAAGGAGAGGTTTAGTACACCTAAGTAAAAACATGTAAAGGGACAGTATTTGATGGTAACTACAAATAAAGTTTTACTACTTATGTGGTCATGACTGTCAAATCTTAAGGAAAGAATTGAGCAGGTTTTTAATAGCCTACAGACCAAGATGTGCGTTTTTGCATATCACTTACCAAAAATACTAACCATCCTGATTTTATTTATAACCAAACTGTTTTTTAAAATTCTCACCATTTCAATGATGTGCTATCTCTATAAAAATCCAGCTCCCAGTTCTGCTATGTGGCATGTACTGACTTGTCAATGTCAAGGACACTTACATGTAGAAATTATACCAGACGCCTGATGTTCTATAGACTATTGGTGGTCTATACACCATCTGTTCACTACCTTCACCCTAAGGAAATGTTGTTTTTAATGTTTACACTTAGACACACATAATTCCACATCATTGTGCAATTGATGGTGCCTGAACCACTCAACTGAATCTCAGACAGGTCATCCCATTGTCTCTTCTACCCAGGTTTTCAGAAACACTTGTCTCCACCAGGAACTATGCAAACATGTAAATGCACACACATATGCACACCCTAATTTCAGATTTTCTATCACTATCATTAACATTGGCAATCGTACTGGACTTTCAGAGAGTACTTTCCTTTTTGTCCAAAATTTTCCAGGCAGAAATGAGTGCAGTGCTTCAGAGGCTTTCTGAAAGAATTGAACTTAGTGTGCCTGACTGAAAGCAAGGTGCACATGCATTACAAGATCTCAGCCTAGAAGGAACAAATCCAGAAATCCTAACATGCTAAAGCCTCTATGGGTGATTCATTCCTCTTGTTTTCAGTCAGTTATTCACCAGGTGGCATGACTTTACTTTAGACATTCTGCAGTGTGCTCCTCACTCCACAACAGATCAGATTACATACTCTTGATCATTTCCCTTTGTCATCCCTGAATTTTTGAAGACGAAGTTTTGATAAGGTATGGTTCCAGATAAATAAAGAAGAGGGATGTGATTTTATTTTCCCTGGGTAAGGAGACTGGTGACAAGAGTTGACTTCGTTGTAATTGATGACTCCTTGAATACATCTTCTCCATCTTTCTTTAGCTTTAAGAGCATTTCAGGAAAAAAGAGAAAAATTCAGCATTTTCTTTTTATTGCTGAATTTCACCTTCTACTGTCTCATGTGTAAATCCAGATTGAAGTCTTAGTCAGTTTAAGTTAAATTGGGCTCTAACAATCCAGATCAACTGAAAAAATGAAGACTTAGCATGACTAGTTTCAAAGCAAAAGCTGTGACAGAGTTTTCGCTTACACTACAGTAAGTGTAAAAAGTTTAATGTTGTACATATTCCCTTCTTAGGCTTCCAGATTCTTGCTTCCCTGGTTTCGGCTCTTTAAGCTAAGCACCTGAACCTGAATGGTACAACCTACTTAGTGGCTTGTGCCATGTCCCATTATTCCCATTGTTCTGAATGTACCAAAGCCCTCTGTGTACAAACCAGGTTAAGCCCCAAAAGAGAGCTTCTGTATCATGCCTGGCATTCTCCATGGATCTGCCTGTTTCTTGCTCCTGTTCAGGGGATGCAATAGAATAAAAGGTTGCCAATAGCAAGGTGGGCCCCTATATCACACTTATGTTTCAACAATTATGCTATCAACAATATGTGTGTGTGATTACTACTGGAGAGTATTCAAGCTTGAGGACATTTTATGCATTGAAAGCATTAGTGGTACCTTATTTGATCATGATATACAGACAGCTTGTGCCAGAACAGTCTCTGCCCTTCATGCCAGAAGAGTAATAGCATGTCCACAGGAAAGAAAATATGTACAGAAAAAATGTACCATATGTATCTTTAAACAAAGACCACTGTCTTGTATCATCATGATGGAAACTCAGAAAAATAGGTCACCAATTAAGCTAAGCTATTAAACCAGTGATTGCCAATAGATCAGCAGACAGCCTTACATTATGTTGCTTATTTTTACCAAGCCTTTGATTTATGAGAACACTCTTCACTCAGTATCAAATCAGTGTTAAGTCCAGTTGACAATTACCCTTCTGCCTTAACAGTAATCATCTGTTAATTGTACTGGCTTGCCTACAATTATATGTCAAAATAATGTTCAAGAATTGGCATAAGGCAACACAAAGAGCCATATGTAAATTAGAATATTTTAGTTTATGAGCCTAAACAAAGTGAAAAGTCAATCAAAAGTGAAGCTTAAAACAAATAGCACCCTGTTTGAAGACTTATCTCCCAGAAGAGGGCATTTAAATCAGTTCTACTCCTTGTGTACTTTTATACATATAACTTCATCCATATGCTGGTTTAGAGTTGCCCGGTTTGGAAAGCATCTTGGATGCCTATGTCTGTATCACTTCTGTCAATCAATACCTTGTAACAGGGACTGAAGAAATTTGGGTAATTGCTTATGCAACAAACAAACCAGAAATGCATAGTTTCTTTTCAATACATAGAACTGAATTTTAGTTTGAGTCATTTAAAAATGACAATTTAAAAAAATATTTACAATACTTTTGCATCCAGTGCTAGGAAGCTAGTTTTATAGCAATCCGTGTAATTCATAAGTTTGTTGTTTTTATATGACTTAAGTCTTCATAGGCTGATGATTCCCCAAGAATATGTTCAATCCTTGCTGACTTTTTACTTTGAAAGAGGAGTGTAAGTTTTTTAACCAGGTGTTATTTACAATTGAACGTTGAGTTTTCCAGTTTCATGAGAGAGCTCACTAAAGAAACACTTCCAAAAGATACAGAATTTTCAGCCAGGGTACTAGTAAATCTGTTCTGCTGCAGTGGATCTGAACTGCATGAGTTCCCAAGTGGATCCCCTGGATTTTTTTTCATTTGGAAAGAACAGATTTGCTCAGAAAAAGGTTTTCCAAATTCCCAAGGAATTTGGAACCCATGGCATGGTTCCCCCATCACCACCTCCTGCTGCAAGAGGTGATCTCAGTTATCAAAGCCACATTTTACAAACATGTTTATTTATCTCTAGGTATACACATTTATAATGATTTCTCCTGTGCCTTGGTTTTATCAAGGCATTGTCTCCAATTTGGTCTTTTTATCATATCCTTCCTGCAGATATTTCACTACTGCCTGTGGTCTCTAGACATAATACATTATTTATTCTGATCAGTAAGTCAGAGGCTCTGCTTAGGGAGGGCAGATCCTAGGTGAGGATTTGTCACTCCTTAGTACCGATTGTCCGACATTGTCATCCTAGTCAATTATGCTATTAGCTGGACAGTAGCAGCGGGTGTTATTCCTGACATTTCTCAGTCTTAGAATTGATTTTGTGATGGTGCACAATCATGGATTGCCAGCCTTGCCTTCTTCCAGGAGTTGCTGCGATGGGAAAGAACTGAACAATGTGGAACAAAATTTCCTAGTGTTTCCTTTGCTCATAATCAGGAAGTTAAATTCCTTGCCACGCCTGGGAAGCCACTAGGCTTTCAGCAGCAAAAGAGCAGCAGCTGCAGCATTGCTCTATGGATATGGGGCAGTAAATAAACTGGTTTTATTTTTTTCTATACTCTCCAATTTTTCAATTGTAAGACAAGTCCTCTTTTATTTCCCTTCATCCTACTTACTCCCATCATACTGGTAAGCTAATTGAGCAAAAAGCAACTGTTGCCTGCATTTCACTCCACGTGCTTGCTTTCTCCTCTTTTCTATTTAGCAGCTGATTTCACAGGCAGTCCATTTTCTATATTTAATTGAATAGACTACTTGGAGTGCAAGCTTTGGGCATAACAGTGGTAAGTTTTTGATATTGACCCTGAAAGGTATCCTGTACATACTGTTATTGGCATGTTAACCCCAGCTGGAGCCAGCTGCTTCCTCAGATGTTCAGACATTGGGAAACCATTCAGGACTCACAGAGTCACTTGGTGTTCCACATTCCCTCCAGGGTCTCAGCTGCTGTTTCTAAAGACAGAAATGCAGAAGGACTTCAGCTTCCAAGCCTTTCTAATTTGTAGTCCCTTCACCAATACTTGTACACAAGACTGAACACATCATCTGTGCACGCTTTCATTCTGGAATAAAGGGTTGTTCAGTTTGTACGTGAAACAAGTTTACAGATCACGTGCTCAGCATGGCTTATGTTGTATTCCTACCTCTCAATCCTCACAAAGGAGGAGCAGATAATGTGGGATAGGAGCCGTATTCAGTTGGCAGGACTCCCAGGAAATGCCTACAAACTTCTGGATCTTAGCATAACTGTAGGACACAAGCTATTTTTGCATATTTCTAAAATGATTCTGCCCCTTTTGTTCCAATTAATAACCCAAAAATAATACTTTTCCAAGTAAAAAACTACATCCAGTCATTCCAGCTGTCATTGCTGTTAGTATATAGACTTGAAGTTTCACCAATGGTCCCATTCATGTCAATCAGAGATGGGCAATGGCTTTTTCACAGTAAATCTCTAGCAATAGTGCAGTCAGATAAGAAGCATGTGGGTTGCTATGGAAACCCAATTGAGATAATTTGCTAAACAAATGTTTAAAGTTTTTATTTAAGTGCTATAATTTAAATTATCAATACTTCTTAGTGAAAGATTTCATATAAGGTCTCAGGAAATACTGACTTGAAATTCTGCTTTTTTAAGTATGTGCCTAATTTTCTTTCCTATTTACTGCTTTCACCTAACAGAAGTATTTCTTTCATGACACTCACCAATTCTATTGTCTCAGGTGTTCTCCTAGACCTAAACTATTGTCCAATAGATTTAGAAATTTGCACAACTTTTAAGAAGGATTTGGTTTGTAATGGCTGCAAGGGTTTTACAGAAGGGACTTGCATAGGAACTGCAGCAGTACCATCGCTCATGTGACACCTTGTCTTTGCAGCATACAGTGATGATTAGGACCAAATTTTGTTCTCTATCCAAATACGAAATTTCAGTATCTTCATCACACTGTGGAGATTGCATGACAAACAACCACTTCATTACAAAAGCGTCTTTCCCTTGCCTGGGTCTATTTCAGCTACATGTTGCTTTAAGCTCTCTCTGCTCATTTTGAAGGTTCTTAATAAACTCTGGTGGCTGTGCTGAGCCATGAATGAATACCACTGCTATCCCAACCTACTCTTACATTTTGTTAGGAAAAAAACATTCTTTTTGAACTTGCTGAAATACATACTGCATTTAGTCACTTTTCTTGTATTCCATTTGTGTCTGTTGTTGGAATTTGATTACTTTGAGTTATTGTCTATTTCTACCACTGTTTGACAGGACTGATGTCTAACTTCTGTAATAATTAAATATTAGGCCTAACAGCAATGTGGTATAAAAACTATTATTATTTTGCAAGAGAGAAGCCAATCCAGTCCGCCGTCTTGTAGGTGGAATTAATTTTATTAAAGTTTTAGTTCACAGAGGACTAATAATTTCTGAGTAAACTGACCTTTTCAGTCGGTTGAATATAAAAAGATAGTGCACAGGTCTGAAAAATCTATCATGCTATAAAAATAAATTATTTCTTATGAATGAAGATAATATTACGCTGTAAGAATCTAGGACTGCAAGACTTCTACAGGAAGATCTACTGTGATCATACTTTGACCAGCAAGTGTCACTTGGGGACTAACTAGAACCCAGATGAACTTTTATGATAAAATCACAGTGCAGCGTACTCATTAATTCCTTTATTTATAAGTCAATGACTTAACTTTTGTCATATTTCATAGCATGCAAGGAAGTAAGCATGTAGCTTTATCCTTTTGAGGTGAAAAAAATGTATGTCAAATCATTTCACTCTATACTAACATCTACTGCATGGATTATAATTTCTCTCATCTGTCAATTTCTGTGCTTCACCATGCATTTTTCACTGAGATATCTTGTGCTGTATTTCATAAAAGTAACTGCTTTTAGAGAACGATTCTATTTTTGAAGTTATATGTTATGTTTAAAGATGGAAATACTTATAGCACCACTTCAAAATATCTGCTGAGCTTTTTTATGGGCTTCCCCTAATTATGATATCAAGACTAGCACTAATTTCCTATCTCTGTTGATGAAGATTTGTATACAGGGGGCTTTTTAAAAGCACATTCCTTAGTTTTTTAGTGAAGTAAGAGCAATCAAGCCTTCATTCCTTTTATATCAGTTTTTCAGTACTAGCTTTGAGCCATCATTTCTCTCCTACTGCGATTGCTTTGGCAGGACTAAAATCTAGTTTTCTCTCTTGTCATATATGGTTAAATGAATTGACTCCTTCATCATCCATCCATGAGGCATATCTGTTCACTGTAGTACATTTAGAAATGTTATTTTTTTTGCATAGATTCATCAGCAGGTTTTTTTGTTTCTAAATGATGTTCAGAAAATAGTTATGTCCTAAATATTAATATTTTCATGTATCTCAGAATATTAATATTTCAGTGCATCGGAGAATAATATCTTTACTTATCATAAGCTTTTTACATTATATTAGACCACATAATAAACTATCTTGTGATAAAAATGAATATTGCAAACATCCCAAAGAAGGAAATTTTGCTTTTATTAATACTGATGCTTTGTGAACAAGGCCAGTCAGAGCACTATGAATCGACAAAACAAAACTGCTCACAAAGGTGTTGCCAGCAGATGACTTTGTTGGCAGCTAAAACTAAGGACCGTCAGCAAAGATGCAGAACTGCCTTGGAAAGCTGTTGGAAGGCTTTTCATGACACACTTACTGAGACAATTTATGAAGTGGATGGGAAAACAAGTAGGGAGAAAGGGTAGTTTGCAGTGCTGGATGAATATGCAATTAACCGATATCCATGTTTGCTATAGAATGAATGTTATAAATGACGAAATTGTCTGTGCTTTGTCCATGACTGATGACCTTCATGTGAAATTTTGAGCAGTATATTTACAATGGAAGGTTTTTTTTCTGTTCGCAAACACAAGACATGTGCCTTAAAAAGAAAATGCTGACCTGAAGTGTAGTCCCATCTTGTTTCAGAGTTTAGGAGAGGCCAAATGCTGCACAGAAACAAAATAATAGTTTTACCTTTATTGGAAGTTTCATTCTGGCCTCATACTGTTACCATATACCCTAAACCACAAATATTGCTATCCTTTAACATATATATATATATATATATGCATTGTGACTATTGTGTCCGCATGTGATAAAAGTTAATTGAAAAACTAAGTAGGAAAAGGTGGTATCTTTGATCAGATGAGCTGGTACAACTGGAAAAGCCAGGCAAGGTTTCAGACACACACATTCCTCAAAGCAGATGAAGTTGTTTTTTGCTAGCAACAGTAGTTGGCTTAAAAAGATTTTCTTGTCATTAGACCTTGACTTTCTCCTACATATTTAGAAAATCATGGCTACAAAATATTATGTAGTCCATAAGTTCTTTCTTGTGATTGAACACACTGCTTTTAATTAAATAGGTTATTTTTTTTCCTCTTTAGTCTTAGAGAAAATTATAGAGGTATGAGTCCTTCTTACTCTCCCCATACCATTTACCACAATAAACTTTGACCATAGTTGCAGTTATCATTCTCTGTATATTAAATGATCTTAAATTTTTACATGC